>NC_141540.1:119427500-119756250 GCF_021556685.1 Rattus norvegicus
ATGAGTGAGTATGGGGAGGCCAGAGAAGTACATTTGATGTTCAGCTATTTCCCTCCCAATCTTACCCACTTGAGGCAAGGTCTGTCAATGAATCTGGAAGAGCTGGACTAGTGGCATCTCCTCCATAGTGCTAGGGTTAGAGGTGGCCATGTGGCCACGCAGCCACGCCGTCACGCCCAGCTTTAACGTGGGTGCTAAGTTCTAGACTTATGCCTGCATCATCTTCCCAAGAGAACCAGTGTGTGCTCTTAGGTCCCATCAATGGTCCACTTACCCTGTTCTCCTATAAAGACCCAACTTCAAAGCAAGACCATATCCAGAGCACTGGGGACTTCAGGACTCTAAGCTATGACAGGGACAGGAAGGGCAGTCAAGGAGGAAACTGAGAGAGGCCTGGTGCTCAATGGAAAAGGACATTTGCAACAAGAATAGGGGCACAGAAGGGAAGAGATTAGATGGTCCTGTGGTTAGATCTGTAAGCAGATGACATGAGTCTAGGAGCAGAGGCATGCCGTGGGGTGGCCATGAGGTCTCTTGGGGGAAAGCAGTACATTCCAGCTAGCAACAGAACCAAAGGGCAGCTGATGACTCCTGTGCTCTTGTAGGTCTGGGGTCAACTGGGGACTGAGATATAAACAGTTACTCATTTCATTGCTGTGACCAAATACATGACAAGAAGCCACTTGAACATTCTGGTTCATGGTTTGTTTGAGAGTACAGTCTTTCTGTCATGGAAGGAAGACATCATGGCGGGTGTGTGAGGAATCTGCTCACACTGTGTCCGCAGTCAGAAAGTAGACAGAGACATATACTTGGTCTCCTCCCCACCTCCACCCCACCCCCACCCCCGATTTCGTTCAGTCTAGGCCCCAAGCTTATAAAACGGTAATGCTCACATTCGTGGTTGCTCTTCCCGCCTCAGTTTACCTCTCTGGAAACACTCTCACAGACACACCCAGAGGCATTTCCGCTAGGGGATTCTAAATCTCATCAAGTTGACAATGGAGATTCAACATCACAGAAAAGTTCTGTTGAACTCATCTCTCGGACAGCACCAGGAATGGGAGCTCATGACATCTTTTAAAGTCAGGGGGCAGTTGGCATCAGCAGCATGGCTGGCTTCTCTGTGCAGGGCCAAGGTAGGTCACACAGTGTCTCCCAGAAACTTGGTGTCTGCTGAAGACAGCCAAGTTTGTTAGCCCTACCGGGCAGCCTTGGGTGCTCAGTAGGAAAACCAAAACAATAAAAAAAGAAGGTTCTTGAATCATGCTGCCTTATCTGAGGAGACGTGAACCCTGGAGGCCACAGCAATGGAACCTCTTGAAGAGAGAGGGTGACCCAGAGAACCATGGAGTTACCAGAGGCAGACTGCATAGAAGGCAGCGCATCACTGGGACCAGAAGGAAGAAATGGTGCCAAGACCAAGTCCCTGTGGAGTCCTAGACAGAAGCTACCTCCATGGCCTTTAAACCCAAAGTTGTGAACCCACACAAATTGAATTCATTCAACTCTTTTCATTTTTCCTCTCCAAGATATTTAGCTGTCCCTACATCCATTCAGTGTGCACGGTCATGTGTCCCCAGCTCCTCCACACTGACACTAATCATCCCGGGACACGTGCTCACCACTTCCTGTGCTGTGCTTGGGCGATTATCAATTTGAAGGAATCAAATTATGCAAGAGAGAGAGAGAGAGAGAGAGAGAGAGAGAGAGAGAGAGAGAGAGAGAGATTCAGCCAAAGCCACAGCTAGACCCAGGAGAAACAAATCTCCATGGGAGAGAGGTATATAAAATTAGGAACTGAGTTTGGGTTCCACGTTTGTCCTGCAGTTAGTTCCCTGCAGACGGTGACTGATCTGGTGATTCCCAGGAGGTTACCAGGGCCTGTGGGCCTCCAGCTCCTTCTTCCATTAGGTGCTCATCCAATGAGTGCCCTGCCTCAGGCTGCTCATGTGGTGGACGCCCAGCCCAGCCTGCCCTCTCTGGTCAACTCTGCATGCCCTCAACCCCCTCAGCTTCTGTTAGCATCTCCATCTTTCATGCAGCTGTCTAAGGCAACTTCATGGATCAGTACGTCCAGGACACACCTCAGAATCCCCTCCCAGAGCCCATGCAGTGTTGCTTGGAGCACAGCCTTTCAGACCACAGAGTGGCCTTCTCACTCTCCACATTACAGTCTCCTGTCCTCACAGCCCTCAGCTGGCAACACAGACCCAGTCCTTAGCTTGGACTTAAGACAAACGGGTTCCCCATAACCACAGCTGCTTTCAGGGTTCCCCTTCAATTATCACTCACATGTCTGAGACTAGTGTGGCTTCTTCCGGTGGGAGCCCACTTATTCCTGACAACTCACTCCCTTCATTCCTTCCCTTGCTGAGGTCCCTGATGGGAAAAAGTCAAGGTGAGGAGACTTGCCCTGCTCTGCTCCACCCCTACTTCCAGAGGAGGCGCCCATCTTCAGAAGAGCCTGCCTCCCCTTGGCCTTAACTAGCCTGTGCTAGAGCACTTCAGCTCCTGCCTCTGTTCATTACTGGGAATCCCCCAGCTATGTTTCTCCTGCTTAGATCGGCTGCTGACAGGCCCCTGTCTTCTGCCCATCTTTGAAGGATATCATGTGGATTTTAGAGACAGGGTCTCAGGCCTTCTCTGTGCTTCTCCACTCTGGCTTCAGATGTTCCTGTATGGGGGAGATATGTGTTGGACACTTATGGACTGGGAAGAACTGTTGGCCTAGACAGAGGCCAATGAAGTAGGGAAACAGGGAAGAATACTGAAAGCCAGGAGCGTGGACCTGCTCTCTTGTTGCCAGGTGTCTTAGTCAGGGTTTTACTGCTGTGAACAGATGCTATGACCAAGGCAACTCTTATAAGGACAACATTTAATTAGGGCTTAAAGGTTCAGATGTTCAGTCCATTATCATCAAGGCAAGAGCATGGTAGTAGCATCCAGGCAGGCACGGTGTAGGAAAAGCTGAGAGTTCTATATCTTGTTCCAAAGGCAAACAGAAGTCCGGCTTCCATGAAGTTAGGGAGAGGGTCTTAAAGCCCAAGCTTACAGTGACACACCTATTCCAACAAGGCCACATCTCCTCCAATAAGGCCATACCTCCTCCCACTCCCTGGGCCAATCATACACAAAGCCCATCACACTAGGGTAACAAGTTCTGCAACAGACCCTAAAGGGTACATCTTCACCATGCCAGTTCTGGCTGATGGCAGCTGTGCTGGAAGCCTTTGTCCCATCCAAACCCCAGCTCTCCACCTTGAGAAGGGCACTGCCAGTCATCCACCTGCTGTTACCCTTACCAGCCCCTGAATGTCCTGGATGATATGACCACCAGATCCTGTGAGTGTGACCCTTAAGTTCATCTAGAATCCATTGGATTTTCCCCACTGTTGCAACCAGAGTCCTAACTGGTCAGTACCATTTTCCTGATCTCAGTACACTGGCTGGAGTGACCATCTCAAAAGCTAATAAAATCCAAGGGCCACCTGTTTGACACTCACAGCCTCTCAGTGCCCATAAGTCCTAAATCTTGACCATGGCCTGAAGTCCCCTGGCGTACAGACTTTCACCACACCCCCCATTCCCTTGATGATCCAGTCCCTCTGGCTCTGGTTCCATTCTGACTCCTCCCGGTGCCCCCACCCCTGAATGCATTCAGCAAATTGGAATGTTTTTAAAATAGGGTCTCACTGTCTAGGTCTGAATGGCCTGGAACTTACTGTGTAGACAAGGATAGCCTCAAATCCAGAGATCTGCCTGTCTCTGCCCCCTAAGTGCTGGCATTAAATGTATGCACCACCACACCCGAACATTACTACTTATCAATGACTATAATAGCAGCATATTCCCTGGTGAAATTTTGAAAGTTGTTACCCCTATGTCGGTCTTTTTCTGACTCGTCCCCCACATCTCTAGCCATATTTGGGCGGAAGCATTAAGTGTATCTGCCTATGGACAAGGACTCTCAATATCACTGTCTACGTCTCTATGACATTGCTGTCCCCATGGTCATATGAAGATGGCTGTGTAGGCCAGAGCCCTGTCCCCGGGTGTGGCTTTAAGTGGCATTGGGGATCATATCACTTTAAGTAGAAGGCTCAAGATGCCGCTGCCATAAATGTGAATTCCCTTGAGCCTGTCAGCAGGGAATGCTTGTCAATCAAGATGGCCAGTTCCTCTCCAATAGACAGGCGGTTCCTGACAGCTCCTTTGCTGGTTACAGCAAGAACAGTTTTTGGTTTTGTCATTTAAGGTTGTAAGAGCGCTGTGTTCAATGCTGTAAGTTCCTCCCAGGCTTTCTCACTGAGCTGCTGAGACAGTGTGCAAAATGGCTGACCACTTGAACATTTCAGGATTGAAACTGCTCAGGTTGGGGTGCAGCAGAGTCACCTGATAGAAAGTTGTGAAGCTGGGGAAATGCTCGGTGGGTAAAGCGCTTGCCTCGCGAGCATGAGGACCCAAGTTCGATCCCTAGAACCCATCTTTAAAAAGGAAAATAAGTAATATGTAGTGACGAATGTCTGTCGACCCAGGCCTGGGGCGGTAGAGACAGGCAGGTCCCTGAGGGCCACTGGCGGCCAGCCTTGCCTAACGGGTAAACTCTAACATCTCAGAGACAGGCCCTGCCTCACAAAACAAAGGAAACGGCCCCTGAAGAAAAACAATTAAGGTTGACCTCTGGTCTCCACATGAGTGTGCACACTCATACTGTCCATGAACACACACACACATACACACACACACACACACACACACACACACACACACACACTTTAAAAAAGTAAGTTCTAAAACATTAGAGTTTTAAAACCAGATGCCAGTCAGACGGTCCTGCCAAGAACTCTATTCACACCAAGTTAGGTGGGTTTAGAACTGCTGAAGGTCTGAGGCTCACAGAAAGGTCAGACCTGAGTTTTGGTGGCAGGTAAGGGGGGGCAGGTGGATCAAAGCGGGCAACCCATGGCATGGGAGGAAGGAGAGGCAGCCAGGAGTTAGATGAATTCAGGTTAAGAAAGGCTAACCCAAAAATGCATGGTAGAGTGATGTTACACGTGAGAAGTGTCATGACTTACTCTGTGGGGTCAGCCACAGGCCAAACGCGGGGCTCCGGTTGTGCATAAGATGCACCCAACATATAAGTGAATCTCCTGTATAGGCTTGGGCCTGCCCTCTGGATAGCTCTTGAATATGTGTAAATATTCTTAACTCTTCTAGTTCGAAGTATTTCCAGCAGGGTACGTATGCTCTGCCTGTGGTGGTTAAGTAGCCAGAGTGAGACCGCAGAGGAGTCAGGCGTGCCGTGGGAGAAAAGTCAGGGGAAGTTGGGCATGAAATAAGCTGGAAGCATGGCCTGCGTTTTTCCACCCTGGAGAGGGAGGCTTGGAAAGTCTGGGGTCCTGGAGCAGCTCTGTGAGGAAGGGACACAGACTGAAACATGTAACAGGAAATCTGCTGGGAAGGTGTCAGCAGAGCCAGGTAGAGATGGCTGGCATCTGAAACTTGGCTAGGGTAGACACACATTCAGAGCCGATCACTCAGGCGAGGCACAGCGAGCAGAGGGCCTGGGTGCCGATTGCTTTGTGGGAGCATCTGCCGGCTGAGGAGATAAAGAATTGAGGTTCAGTAGTTACTGTTGCTCAAGAGAGAAAGGGAAGTCTACTCAGATACCATAACATTGAAAAACACAAAAGGGGGGTGTGTGATCAATTCCCAGATAAGATCAGCCTGGGGAGACCGTGTTTGCCACAGAGGATCTGTGGAAGAGCCTATGACTTTTGAGATCCATGGAGGGAGGCTGTCCGTGTGGGTTGGAATCATGTCTGGGACTGTGTGTGATTCCTACACGGTCTGCCCTTTGCTGTCCTTTGCTTCCTCGACATGCTAGCACATCAGGTATCTGGAGTCTGCAGCTCCTTAGTGCGGTGGCTAAGAAGTAGCAGTGCATCCCTTGCTCCTGATTGGTTGTTAGTCGAGCAAGGAGGACGGAGTGCAAGCATCTGCAGCAGGTGGGTGGAAGACGGTTCAATAGGCTTTGGAGAGGAGGGCGGGACAAAGAGCCCATCTCATGAAGTTTTCCATGGGCCTCCCACAGGAGGTCAAATTGGGCCTTCCTCATCATGGCCATGGTGTTTCCAAAAGTTCCAGGAGGTGCAGCTCACAGGGAGAAAGGACAGAAATCTCAGGACCCCATGTTTGCTCCTGGGACTCCTTTTTGAAAGCTGTCAATTCAACAATTACTTGTGAGCTCGGGGTAGCACCCACAGAGTGTGAGCGGGAAGGGGGCTGGGTCACTCCTTGTCCTGACCCTCTTGACAACCGGATATCCAGAAGACCGTGTGGACACAAGGAATGATGAATCTTCAGGCAAAACCTCCAAAAACACAGGTCTTTCCACATGACCAGACCACTGACATTTCCCATGTCCACCCAGCCCCCGCAGCCAACTCCTCTGTGCCTGATGCTTGGATTTCCCAGGAGCGTACTCCCTGGCTTCTGCTGTGGGGTATGTGGAACAGGCAGGTTTGTGTGCTGCCAACTCTGGGTTGTAAACTCAAATCAAAGTCATTTCCATGTCACATGACAGGCACACAGCAAGAATTCAAGAATTGCTGGGTAGATGAATAAATTAATAAATGTGAGTACCTTATGTTGCCCTTCACAACTGGGTAACAGCCCTGTCCCTGGGTAACAGCACTGGCCAACTTTTCAAAAGAAGAAGAAGAAGAGGAAGAGGAGGAAGAGGAGGAGGAGGAGGAGGAGGAGGAGGAGGAGGAGGAGGAGGGGGAGGAGGGCGGCTAATGTGCTGTTGCAGGTCATACCATCTTTGTGCCGCCTACAATACATTTCCATTATGGGAAAATGCACAGCAAGTATAGGTGGGAGGGGCAAAGAGCCCCAAGGAGTTGCTCTGTGGAAACTGGAAGTTTCATAACTTTGTGTGATTTCTCTGTGTTATGCATGAAATCCTCTCCTTTTTATTCCTCTAATCCCTTAAGTATTGTTACTATGGATTTGTTTGTTTATTGGGATGAGGGCGTTTGTAGAGGTCATAGGTCAGCTCTCCTTCCACCATGTATCCCTGGGAATCAAACTCAGGTTGGTAGCAAATGCCTTGACACACTGAGCCATTTCTCCGGCCCTACCTAAGTGCTTTCATCTCAGCCTACGGTCTGTAGGCCACGGTGCCCCAGAAGGTTTGGTTCTGCCCGCTTGCTGGGGACATAGCTCAAGGGTGGAGTACTCATCTGACACTACCAAGGACCTGAATTCCATCTTCAAAATAAAAAAGGCAGTAGAAAATTTGTCATTTTACAGATTTCTGGGCACTGGAAGTCAAAAAACAAGGTGACAGAAAGACCATGATGTTCAGGGTCGAAAACTAGCTTCAACACCACGGGATAAACTGAGGCAGGCATAGAACTGGTGACTGGGGGGTCTTTACTAATAGCACCCAATGGGGGTGGTACTGATAGTAGCCAGAGACTGGAGAAAAAGGGAAAAGGGGAAGGAAAATCATACACATACATATGTACACTGAGTGAATTCATATATACATAGATATTCATATGTGTCTTCATATGTACATATAACATACATACATACATTAATAAATACATACACATATTGGGTAGATGAAACGAAGCTCCCATGAGCAGGCTCCAACAAACTTCACACATATCCACATATCCACATATCCACATATCCACATATCCACATGTCCACATATCCACATATCCACATATCCACATATCCACATATCCACATATACATAGTTGATGGATGGAGCAAACTCCAATGATTTTGTTTTTTTCTTAGCCTTCATACCATCAAAGACAAAGTTCTCTCTGTGAGAAAAAGATCACCTCCTAGCCGCAAGTCACATACTCTAAAAACAATCACCACAAAAACATATCTTTCAAAAGCATATTTAAATCATTTACACAAAGGAAATTACAACAGGGTGATTGGTTATGTATTTTTGTTTTGAAACTCATACCTAACTAAACATTTCCCATCAATCTTTCTCCCCGCGAGTTCATTGTCACCCCAAAGCAATAATTCCTTTGTCCTCAATCAACAAAGTTTAATCAAGCCAGTCTATGATAGCGAGTTTTTTCCTGTGCTTATCGGCCAGTCTACAGTAGCGAGCTTTTCCTATGCTTAGCTGATGACAATTTGTATTTACCAAGAAACAGATCATTGTCTGTCTTACTCCTTGTTTTTGAAGTCTTGCTCAACTAAACTGGCTAAACATCTGTTCTCTATTCTTACAGAATTATAGAGTTATAATTAGAGAATTGTCACATTATATATTAAAATACTATATACTAACAATAACTCATTATAGAATCATTTACTCTTTCTTCATAGCCCTGCCTTTCCGTGGTGCACACCGAAACCTGTGGCCACATCCCTAGATCACAAAATCCAGAAAATCAGACCCAACCTAGAATGAATGTGTGTTCTTTGATCGTTAACTTCTTCCAAGTCTATTTTTCTCTTCCAAGGGCAATGACAGGTGTGTAAGGTGTGAAAGTTCACTGTGCTCTTTTCCTAACTTATGCAGCCCTCACTAAGGGGGAAGGGTACATTCCACTCTTAAGTCTAACATTATTATGACAAATGACCTATTTAAACTTTCTACCGATTACTCTAACTTCCTAAAATGATTTCAATCAAATCAGGAATTCTGCAAAATCATTAATTCATCTTATGTGTGTGTAGGGTAGGGTAGGAGTGAGCATCTGAGATGACAGAAATCTCTTTCCTTATGGCCCCAGGAAAAAGTGATAGACCAAGACACAGGCTTGCTGTGGCAGGAGCAAGATCCATGTGAGCCTGCTGTGAAGATACTCATGCATTCATCCATCTTTTCATTCATCCATCTATCCATTCTTTCTTTCATTCATTCACTCACTGCCTCTATCCACTTAGATGCCTGAGAACGGGCCTTTCCCACCAGAGAGTGCAAGGACTCCTTGGCTCTACACTATGAGAAATCTGAACACCTTGGAGTGAACCTAAGGTTAGAGCGGAAAATCTAGAGGATTTGACTAAGGTACTTCACAGAGCCTGAGAAGTTGTCAAGGACATGCAGAAAGAGATATGGACAGAGCTCATATTGATCATATGAGATCCTATTGGCCTCATATTGTTCAACCCTGAGATGACATAAGCTTCTCAATAAGTAATTTTGAAAATCTCCATTTGGAAATTATCGCCAGAACCATCATCTGCGTCCTCATCACTGCCATCACCATCACCAGTGCCATCTCCACCCTCATTATTATCACCATCATCCTCATCACCATTATCACTATCATCACCATCACTATCACCACTGCTTAAACTGATGACATGATCACTCCATGGTGGTTAAAGGGGGTGGTTTTGATTGTAAATGAGAGGGGGGAGGAAGGATGGAGGGGGGAAGGAAGGGAAAAGAGAGGGAGGGGAGGGAAGGGTGGGGGAGAGAGGGAGAGAGGGAGAGAGAGAGATCGGCCAGAGGAATCTGGACAGGTCCAGAGCAGAGAGGAAGAAGACTGAACGGGGCCTGAACAGGGCTACTGTGAGAGAGAGAACAGCAGCGGATAGAGATCAAGATCAGAGAAAACACAGTGAGGGAAGCAGAAACAGAATGGTGGGAGGGCAAGAGCACGAGGGGCAGAACATATCAAGGAGAATCAGTGTTATCAGAAGTAGCAGCATGGGGGTGGGAAGCCCGTGATCTGGAGGGAGTTTAGGGTAGGGGAGGAGGTGGGAAGGGCTGGGGAGTTTGAAATGTGTGATACTGAAGGAGCCTGGAGTCACAGGTAGCCATAGGTCCCTTCTGTCAGAGGTAAGGGAAATGACTCCTTTCCTTTAGGAAGAGGGGAATTGGCTTCACAGGTTCCTGAGGGGTGCTGCTGCTTTTTTTCTACTTACGGGAAATCCTCCTAAAGCCCAGGTTGAGCTCATTACTGGACTGCCTTCCGGAGTTCGGAGAATCAGAGTTTCTGTTGGACCTGACAGCCACCGTCATTTTTCTGTCATCATCACTGGATTAATGGGACTTACAGAGGGAGAACACTGTGGCCTGGCCTACAGTCTGATAAATCCTGAGGAAAATGTACTGAACTAAGCCAGACTCAAAAGAACAGACAGTGCCATGATACCTAGATGGGGTCCCTAATTAGTCCAATTTACAGAGGCAGGAAGTGGAATACTGGTTTCTGGGACCCACAGAGGAGAATGGTACGCTGCTGTGCCAGGTGGGGGGACATTCTGGAGATGGGCAGTAGTAACGGTCACCTCAGTGTAAATAGACGCTGACTATGCACAGGAAAGGGACAAGAGCACCAATGTTGGTATATCTGATCAGTCTTTTCAAAAGCAGGTAGAGTTGGGTTACAGTAAGAGAAAGCTGAGCAGCGGCCACCATTAGCAGGAGTAAAGTATGCAGGGACCCAAGATGCCACATTGGATTGGGATGCTTTGCTCCTTCATCTGGTGGTGGATACCTGGGTGTGTGGGTTTATAAATGTCTGCCTTGCGCGTGAGACGTACAGACTATAGAGTGTAAAGGAATGTAAAGCTCTTCCATGTAAAGGCAGTGTAGAATTCCCTTCTGTTCTGTGGAGAAAAACTTAAGTCTCAGTCTGAGAGGAGCCAAGTTCCACGACGTTCAAAGCAAGATCTCAAAAACGAGGTGGATCCATGTCTTTCCCACTTGCTGTCCCACTCCCCGTGTGACATCTGCCAGTGGCCAGAGTGGGGCCTCACAGCCACATACCTGAGACGGGTCAGAGATGCTTAACACTCTCTAGTGCTATATGTTTGGGACTGAGCAATGTTAGTAACCTTAGAAATGCAAACTTACTATGCCTTCTGTGCTGGCCCTTAAATGACAGTTGACAGACACCTCTCCTTGTGTCTGTTAGGTTCAAAGCAACACACCAAAATGGCAGTGCTGGTGACAGTATCCCAAACAGAAGGACTTTGGCCGGGTAAACAGAGGGAATGTGACTGGGTAAACAAGTCTAATTCTGTTTTCTGGAAAAGTAATTATCTTAAGGAGGTTTCTGTTTACGAGAAGCTTCCCTTAATCAGCCCCAAAGGTCAACTACCTTGGGCAAAGATATCTATTTCTGGGTCACTCTGAACAGCCAGCTGTCTTAGCTCAAGGACCGTATCCTGCTGACATATCAAATCTGCTTGCTTCCCCCCACCCCACCCCCCACCCCCGACCTCGTGCTGCTCCTCTCTCTGCCTCCTGAGAGATAGTCTTTGGCAATTTAATCCTCAGTAAACCCATCTTTCTACCCAGAAGCAAGTCTGGTCCAGTGGTCACACTGTGCCTGGCTGCTATGATCAAGAGCTGTAAACCAAGCAGCCCTTCCTTCAGCAGCCCCCCCCTCCTTCAGCAGTCCCCCCTTCAGCAGATCCCCCCCATCCTTCAGCAGTCCCCCCTTCAGTAGTCCCCCCTTCAGCTGGTCCCCCCCGTCCTTCAGCAGTTCCCCCCTCCTTCAGCAGTCCCCCCTCCTTCAGCAGTTCCCCCCTCCTTCAGCAGTTCCCCCCCTCCTTCAGCAGTTCCCCCCTCCTTCAGCAGTCCCCCCCTCCTTCAGCAGTCCCCGCCTCCTTCAGCAGTCCCCCCCTCCTTCAGCAGTCCCCCCTCCTTCAGCAGTTCCCCCCCTCCTTCAGCAGTTCCCCCTCCTTCAGCAGTTCCCCCCTCCTTCAGCAGTCCCCCCCTCCTTCAGCAGTCCCCGCCTCCTTCAGCAGTCCCCGCCTCCTTCAGCAGTCCCCCCCTCCTTCAGCAGTCCCCCCCTCCTTCAGCAGTCCCCGCCTCCTTCAGCAGTCCCCCCTCCTTCAGCAGTCCCCCCTCCTTCAGCAGTCCCCCCCTCCTTCAGCAGTCCCCCCCTCCTTCAGCAGTTCCCCCCTCCTTCAGCAGTCCTCCCCCCTCCTTCAGCAGTTCCCCCCTCCTTCAGCAGTCCCCCCCTCCTTCAGCAGTCCTCCCCCCTCCTTCAGCAGTCCTCCCCCCTCCTTCAGCAGTTCCCCCCCTCCTTCAGCAGTCCCCGCCACAGTCCAGCTGTGTGCACCTGGCTCATCCTACTGTCAACTTGACTGGATGTAGAACCATCATGGTGTGCCTGTGAAGGCATTTCTCGTCTAGGCTGTCTGAGGTGAAGTGACCCATGCGAAATGTGCATGGCACTATGCTCTGGGTCAGGGTCTCTGTCTACATAAAAAGGCCAGCTGAGCACCAGCGTTTGAGGCTCGCTGCTCCCAGATTGCAGACTGCCTCACATTCCTGGTGCCATGGCTTCCTACCACGATCTAAGTCAAAAGAAGCCCTTTCCTGCCTTTTTGGAGTGTTTAAAAACACAGGGGGTGAGAGAGTGTTTAAAACACAAAAGGAGGTCATTAATCCTAGCTGTTTTAAACACTGTGTGGCCACTCAAAGGAAACACTTCAATCACAACAGCAAGCAGGGCTGCCTGGAAACCATGACTGCTGCCCCAGGCATGACGGCTCCAGGAAAGGCACATTAACTTTTGCAGATCCCGTGTTGAGAGAGGGCTGGCTTCTGAGTTCAGGCCTGCTGGTTTTCAAGTCTCAAAGCAATAAGCAGTCGACCTGAAAACCCACAAATCTCTGCTACATTTCTGGTTCTCAGGGCTCAGAGGTGTAAGTCTCTCTAGTTTAGGGAGGCTTAGAGCTTGCTCAAACTGCAGGCTAGAACTGCAAGCTAGAGCTGTCGGCATTCTGCCTTCGAATGCCTGGAGCCATAGTCTCCATTTGGTTAAAATCTAGAGCTACAAGCCCAGCCCATAAGCCACTAGTATTCAAGAGCTCAGGAAGCTGAGCCTTGCCCACTTGTAGACCAAAAAAAAAAAAAAAAAAAAAAAAGAAGCAAAAACAAAAACAAAAATTTCATTCAGGGCACATCTAAGGTCCCTCTGAGATCAGAAGGAAGCTATTCCAGTTCCACCCTGCTTTAGCTGCTCTGGTCGCTTGGTTTTA
Organism: Rattus norvegicus; assembly: GCF_021556685.1. Classification (NCBI taxonomy): domain Eukaryota; kingdom Metazoa; phylum Chordata; class Mammalia; order Rodentia; family Muridae; genus Rattus; species Rattus norvegicus. The sequence continues at coordinate 119,440,506 of NC_141540.1, forward strand.
TGTCATGCACAATTCTAGTTCTTCAGGTGGACTATTGCCCAGTTCCAAGATCCACTTTTAGGTCACTTCCTAGGTGTAGACTGGATGCTCCCACAGGAAGGCCCAAAGTTGAGGCATATCTTTGTATACCCAAGGAAAGGGAGTCCCAGTTGTCAGGAGCTCAGCTGATCTCCCTGGAGTTATGGTGACTATGGGAACCTGAAACATGGGTGCTGGCCTATGACAACTTGTGGAGTGGTGAAAACAAGGAGCCCAGCCCGGAGGGCACAGCCATTCCTCAGACTGTTTACCCTGAGGAAGGTAGACGGAGGGTCAGATGGGTCAGCACGTACATGACTCGATTTATTGTTGAGAGAGCTCAGAACAAAAGTTCTGGCAGTCTGGGGAGGCCTTGGAAAGGAAGGAGGAAGGCATAGGGTGAGGGCTACAAGTGGAAGGGGGATAAATGTTGTCAAGGCTTTTCTCCTTCTCCTCGGGGACACCTCACCTGAGGTGAACCTTGAAGACTTCAGCCCAAGGTGTCAGGGAGGGATCCAGGCATGGAACAGTTGGCCAGGAACACAAAGATATGGAGGACCCTGAAAGTCTGGGGTACCTTGATGTCAGTGCCCTTCAGAAAGCTCAGGGTAGATCTGGGGTGTAAGTCAGTCTTTCTGCATAGACCCAGCAGGCAGACTTTGGGAAGTGCCTAGGCCTAGGGACTGCATAGGTTTTAACTATAGTCCAGCTCCTTACCAAGGTGGGCAATGTGGTTAGGCTTTTCCTGGGGCAGTAATTGAAGGTTCCAAGCTCCCCCGGTGACAGAAATCTTACCAGGCTAGAAAGATCTGTACCCTGCAGGTCTCTTAAACCTAAAATCCACACCGGAGCCAAGCTGATACTGAACAAACACTGGCCAGCCCACTGTGATCTCCATGCTGAGAACTCTTCCCTACCTGGGCACCTAGTGGCCAGCGCTCACTTGATGGCAGCCCCTTCCTGAATTCTCAGCCCCTGCCAAGGACAAGGACATTCAGGGAAGAAGGCCCAGAGAGACATTCTTCAAGCCTGTCCCCTCCAGCCCAAGGTAATCCCCTCTTGACCTTGCCAGGGCAGAAAGAGACATCACACTGAGTTGTAGTTCCTGAGAGAAATCAGGGTCAGAAGCTTCTCTCTGGCCACACCAGCCAGGGATTTCCCTGTCAGGGTGGAATATTGTAAGCTATGCCTGGATAGCTCTGACCTTCCTGGCAGGAGGAGAAGAGGGAGGTGGAAGGAGGGAGGGGGGGAGAGAGAGACAGAGACAGAGACAGAGACAGAGACAGAGACAGAGACACACAACCTGGTGGATGTGACCCAGGCCTGGGAGGTCTCAGATGCAAGGTCTCCCATGAGTACCCTCTCAGAGGATTTAAAGTGAGCATGTTTGACAACTAGATTTTTCTAGGAATGAGAAGGGTGTCCCTCTGTCAACTGCATGAATGGCAATTTGGAACATCCCCAAGAGTAAGCATTATGTCAGCAGCTGTTCACTGGCAAACATCTCTACAAAGAAGCACGCCATTGTGTCTGTCTCTGCACAGTTTTCAGAGAAACCCTCCATGTCCTTTTTGATGGAACCTTTAACCGTCAGAGGACAAGCTGCTACCTTTTTTTTTTTTTCTTTTTTTCGGAGCTGGGGACTGAACCCAGGGCCTTGCGCTTGCTAGGCAAAAGCTGCTACCTTTATAAAGGGACTTCTGCCTTGACCTTTTGGTGGCTCATGGACCAAGGCCATGGAGCCAGTACTGAATGACAGCCCAGCCTGCCTCCAGCTGCAGTTTGGTCATCCCCACCTCTTGTCACGCACTGCACCACCACATCCACTGAAAGTGAGGAGCAGAGCAGGCTTGGAAATGCCCTGGGATGGAGACAATGCCCCTCCTGGAGAGCAAGTTGTGCGACTGAGTCGTGGCTTTGTTTACATGGTGCCCCCCCCCATTTTCAATGGTCATAAATGTGGTGACTTAATTGGCAAAGATGAAGACTTCTTAGGTGTCTTTACCATTGTGCAGTACAGGGACTTGATTCCACCAGAGGATGCTGGTGCCTGAGTTGTGTCAAGAGACGGTTATGTTAGAGGTCCAAACTCCGACTCGGGTCTAAGGGGATTCAGACCTGCCTCTCAACAGTGGACTGCACCACTCTCTAATGTGTCTTGGCCGGCCCAGGAAACCAGTTAGTGAGACATTTCTGTCACATCCCTAGGACCGCCAGGAGCATCAAAGCTACTGGGAGCTTCCGTTGAGCCACAGGCATCTGCCCTGCCCCGTGTAAGCATGGTGCTGTGAGGTACCCCAGGTCCCACGTGTGTTTAGACCTGTGACAGCTGGAAGAAACTTGGTCCTAGAAGCCAGCTCTGAGCTGCAGCAAACTTGGTGTCCTCACAACAGGAGCATCAAGCTTGTCCTTTGTCCTCGAGGGGGAGCTTTGTTCCTTCCAGCCCTTGAGACTTTAAAAGCCGGTGTCCTGGATACTGAGGGTTAATCGCCAGCGAAGGGCTGCAGCATCTGTGTGCCCAATTCCACAAGAGGCATCGAGGGGTTTGTGTGTTATTGTGATTGTATTCATGCGGTGACAAATGCCATGGCCAAAGCAATGTTGGGGAGGGAAAGACCTACTTCAGGTCACAGCCCATCGCGGAGGGGAAGTTAGGGCAGGAACTCAAGCAGAACTGTGAGCCGTGAACCGTGGAAGAACACTGTGCTGGCTGCATCATAGGTTCAGGCTTATGTAACTGTCCTATGCAGTTCAAGATCACATACCCAGGGAGCGGTACCACCCATGGTGGGAGGGTCCTCCTACATCAATTAACCATCAAGACAATTACTGGGGTGGCTCATGCCTTTTGGAGGCACTGGTAAGATGATCTCTGTGAGTTTGAAGCCATCCAGGGCTACATAGTGAGATCCTGTCTCAAGCCAAGAAACAGTCAAGACAACCCTATCTGATCTGGACGAGTCCTTGTTTGAGACTGCTTTCTCAGGTAACTCTAGGCTGGGCAAGCCTAGACGTAGATGTGAGTGAATATATGGAAGCATTAAAAACACTTCACTTATATAAATTACGGTGGGTTATTACGTGTATCTTTTGCTTTAAGACAGGTACGTCTTCCAAAGCTCTAATTTGCAAACCATAGGATGCACTGCATAAATACTCTAGGGACTTCCAGTTTAAAAGGTGACCTGTGAACATATTGGATGGCTTAGTCATACCACACCAACGCCATTTTTGTAGGGAAGTCCTTCTTAATGACTTTTTAGGCTGCTAACCACCTGTGTTCATTTTCGCTTTCAGTCGAGATCTGAAGTTAAGTGAGAATGACCCTCTTAGGACAAGGCCACATTTATCTGGGGACAGTCTGTGTTAAGAAAGGAAAGGTTCTTTAAAGGTGGTGGCAGGAGATTGGTGACAAGGACTCTATTGGGCCCTAGTCTGATACCGATTCCCAAAACGAGTGGGTTGTCCAGAAAGATGTGTTGCCCCTGCCAAATGAAAACAGGGTCAAGGATTTCTTGTCAGTTTTACATGTCTAGAGTGTCCCATGTAGGTAGGGATGGTGGACAGGAGACCATTTATGCATCGAGTTCAAGCGCCATCTGTTTTCTCAAACAGTAAGATATTTGGAGAAATAGTTATGTAATGTGTGAAGGTATACTCATTTCTCTGAATTTCAAGGCCACACAGAATGGCGGATCCAGTTATCAAACAGAGACCACCTGCCCTGTGTGAGTATCCCACGTGTTCCACGAAAGCCTCTCATAGGCTCCACACAATTCATACTCTGTGCCATTTGCCGCCAGTGACCACGGCATAGCCACTGCCCGGGGCGGGGGCGGGAGTGGGGAGGACTGACCAAGTACTTAGTTCAACACCATTGCGAACCAAGACACCTGCCGTCTGCCCCGTGGGCTCTCATGACAAGTCAGCCTGTCGTTTTCTTGACGTTCGTTTTTCTGTTGAGTAAAAGAAAATGTCAAGTGAAACAAAACCCATTGGTGTCTGGACATCAGGTGTCTGCACTGTTGTGGATTAAAAGTGTAAGATCTGGGCACACTGAGCTCTAAGGAACAATCAGGTCGGAGGTTGGTGGATGGTTTTGAGCTGACATGGTTCATCCTGAACTGACTGCTGTCCCCCTGCCCAGGGGCCCCTCTCCTACTGTCTCTGTAGCTCTGTACTGGGAGACAAGAAATGACCAGTGTATCGTCGTTGCTACCTTTTAAAAAAGAAACCCTGAGATTTCATCCCTTGTGTTTTTACACTTATTTGAAAGTATTTACCATATCGAATTAAAATACCACTCATTTTTACGACCGGGTTTCGGTGCCCCTTTAAATTTTTCCCTGAGGGAGTAACTCACGTCCTCATCTTAACCCCACCAGCCTCAGAGTTATCCATTTGTTTGTTCATTCATTCATTCATTCACTCACTCTCTCACTCTACACCCAATCATGCGATGCTCCTCTGGGCCATGGCTGGGCACCAGGGGAGGGGAATGGAGGCAAAACTCCCTCGCTCTGAAGAGCAAGGTGGGGGAAGTTCACAGGGACTCTAAGGCAGGACTAAAGCCAAAGCTGCCCCCAGGGATCTAGAATGCTCCCACTGCCTACTAATTTGTCAACTTAGGTTTTCCATATCCTGGCGTAGCCTCCAAAACCCTTCTGGTTTGTAGGTGTTTTTAGAAAAATACCACAAGGGGTCCCAAGGCTTGCAGAGGCCACCTGTAGCTGATTTGCCTAAAGGCCACATGCTGACAAGTGGTGCTTTCTAGGACCACCCAGCTCTGTCTGGCTCTGGGCACACACATGCAGGGACACAGTCATTGCTCCTTGTGTCTGCCTCCCCCAGAGAAGTCAGGGAGGAGGATGTGGAGGAGGCCAGGCCGTTCCTGGCTGAGACCTGAAGGGCACGTGAGAGCTGGCCAGGAGACGGTGGGGTGCGAGCTTCTCTGGCAGAAATAAATGTCGTGAGTATTATCAGAGGCTTGTGTCCGCAGTTCTGAGAAGCAGTCGAAGCTGCTTGCGAAAGGGCACTGGCGACTTCCTCATTCTGCTCTCTGTTTCCTCCAGATGGGGCACAAATAAATAGGAAGGACCAACAGCTCACTGCTACTTGGAGGCTCCCGACAGAGGCCGTCCATTCCCGCAAGTACAGAGGTAAGTGTCCGGTTTCCTGATGCCGAGCGAAGGATGAGCTCAAAGTAAGGAGGTGTGGCGGCCTCCAGGATGGAACAGGACAGAGTAAGACAGAGCTGGGGTGGTATCTTCCTCAGACCTGGCCGCTCCAGAAGGACTAGGTCTTAGGCTCCAAGGCGATTTGTAGGGGAGGGGCACCCAGGAGTATTCGAACTGGATACAAAGTTGGGGCTCTGGGAGGGTTAGGGTTGGAGTCTGCTCTGGGGCTTTGTCACTGGAAGTCTGGTGACAAGGGGACTCCCTCGACAGCTTTAGCAGGGGCTAATAAGCACTGTGTTTCTTCTAACTTTGCCACCCATATGTTACTTCTGTCCCTGTCCTGAGCTTCAGGTCACACATCTGTGGGACAGGGTGAGTGGGAAACATAGCTCCCTCTGTCCTCAACTAGAAATGGAGGAAGGGAAGAGAAAGAGGGAAGGTAGAGAAAATTTACCTGTAAGGATGAAGAAGCATTGGGAACAGAGCCACAGATGTAGAACCTCCCTTGGTACTGGGTATAATTTGGCAAGCCCACTTGGGAAGGACCCAGATTACCCAACTCTCTCCCTGTCACTCTCTCTGTCTCTGTCTCTGTCTGTCTCTGCCTCTGTCTGTCTCTGCCTCTGTCTCTCTCTTACACACACACACACACACACACACACACACACACACACACACACATGCACACGCACACACTCACCATACTGTGCTCCGAACCACCACGGATGATTTGGGTTTGAGTTTTGTCTGCTCTGTATCTAGTGTGCCAGCAGATAGGGGTCTCATCACATAGCTAGAGACCTGTTCCTCCCAGACAGGGACACAGTCAGCCCCTCTTCTGACAGAGAGCATGACCACTGCCATGTCTCATAGCTTATAAACACACCTGTTCATATGCCCCACATGCTGTATTCCACAGGTCACATTTTAGCCATTGTTTGACAGAAATCTCCTTGGCACTTTAAGCAAATAATTTACTTGAGATTCAGGCCCCTGCCTCTGCTCAAACTCAGCACCTAGGGCCTTTGAACCTAATTTGGCAATGAAAAGAAAAGCGACCTTCGCCTGTTCCTCTGTAGCGCTCATCTCCCCCTCGTCCTACTTCTTTCTTAAGCTTTAAACGAAGACTCCTTCTCTGTCTGCATGGGCTGAAATGCCACGTCAGACCCTACCACCCGCTGGCTCTAACAGAACTTTAGCTGGAATCTAATGTCCGGTACTGGAACCTGAGGGGCATCAATGAGGTTGTCCCCCTCACTTGCTGCTGCTGTCTCCACATCTAATCCTAGATCTCCCTCCTCCCCTGGTGAGTCCCCGGGGTCTTCTAGACTCTGTCTGTCTATACTGGAAATTTTAGTAAGTCACAAGTTCCATGGGGCTTGGACTGTCCCTTCACCTGCTGGGTCCAGCGATACTTGTTCTCAGTCTCTATTTACTACTTACTGGTGGTCTGGCCACACTTCAGGAAGGATGCTGGTCTCCCTTGCTTTTCCCCTAGTCTAGTGGTTCTCAACATGTGGGTCGGGACCCCATTGAGGTCACATATCAGATGTCTTATGTATCAGGTGTTTACATTATGACTCATAACCGTATCAAAATACTGAAGTAGCAATGAAATAATTTTATGGCTGTGGGTCACCACAACATGAGGAACTGTTTTAAGGGGTCACAGCGTTAGGAAGGTGGGGAGCCATTGTTCTAGACCCTCTTGACCAGGGCTCATGATGGCATTGCTCAGTTTCATGTGTCTAAGGACTCTCCTCATCTGCTTTCTGCATGACCTCTACATGACCCTGCATGACCTCTACATGACCTCTATGAACTTCATCCTGAAATTTTCTTTAGCAATTCCTCAAATCCTGAGTTTCTTTAGCAACACTGACCACAATGCAAGTAGCCTGGAAAAACAGCTCCTTTGATTTAAACATTCCTAGATCACATCACACCATGCAAAGCAGGTGACCCGAGACCCCTTACACTTGGGCATCCTTCCTCTCCCATAGCTCCCCTCTGTCAGTCTGGGGCCACATTCCAAATTATAAAAGGATCCATCCATTCCTATGGCACCAGTTTTTTATTTTTGTTTTTGTTTTTGTTTTTGTTTTTCTGTAAGAAGTTGCCTCTGTTCACAGCGACTGCTCTCACTGAAACTCTCAAAGCAAATTTGATCTGGTCAGTTCCTTCACTACCAGGCCTTGAGCTACTCCCATCATACGAGAACATTATAGAGGGTGAGTGCCTGGGTGTAGGCAGGTATATGCTGGTATGCATTAATGTGTGCTCACATGTGCGCATGTGTGTAAGTGTGCGTGTGTGCATCTGTGTGTGTACGTGTGCGTGTGTGCATCTCTGTGTGTGCATGTGTGTACGTGTGCGTGTGTGCACATGTGTGTGTGCATGCGTGTGTGTATGTGTGCGTGTGTGTGTGTGCATGTGTGTGTGTCTGTGTGTGCGTGTGTGTGTGCGCGAGCGCACATGCCTGCATTTCTGTCCACACCTGGGATTGGCTTATAGTCTCACCATGCAAGCTTCTAGGACTGACTGTAGGGTTTTCCCTCCTCAGAGGCCCTGCCAGAACATTCTTGCATATTCAGATTCTAACTTAATTAAGTCTCTATCTGGTTTCTTTGTAGTTTCGCAGTGAATAAACCTTTGTGCTCGCTCCTGGCAACTCTCCCCCGCAACCCCACTGAACAGTTTTGCTTTTATTGTGTGGAGTTATACATAACCCAGTACTGTAGGAAAGGGCACAAGTTCATTAGTGTCTCACACCAAAGAAAGGCACACAAAGACACAGACACCTGATTTATTAGCAGTTAGAGTAATCCAGAATTGTGGATACTGCAAACGCACTTCTGTGACTAGGTATATGTTCAGAAGTGGCGGCTTTTAACTTATCCAATCCAATCTGGGCAAGGAACACAGCATCCTCTGCTGAATTAGAAAGGTTCTGGATTGAGGAAATTCTACCTTATCTGGACGTATTTTTGAGGTCACTCAGAATGGGAGGAGCTCAGAAACCTGGGCTTATCACCCACTGCTTGAAGTTAAGGAACATTTATAGACAAATACTGCTTACAGCGTGTTGTGTTTGCGCACCACGAAAAGAACAAAGACCCAGAGCAGCCCTCCGGCAAGCCACCTAAGTCCGTTCTAAAGGGTGCCTACTGGGAAATGTCCCCAGAATTTAGATACAGGAGCAATGTTCGAGCATCAGACCCTTCAGACAAAGAAACCAACCCCAACTGTCCAAAGTAACCAATACCATACGGGCGTCCTGAGGACACCTCTGGCTTGCCACTTAACCAGCAACTCACCCACTCCAACAGTCCTTCCGTTAGACACGTCGGCACTCACCGCTCACCGATGTGTGGGGCCATTGCTCTGGCAGAGCCCCCTGGCTCATCATTGATCTCTCTCCTCCTTTCACTTGCTCTCATCCAGCTGAGGAAATCTTTCCTCTCAGCACCACATTTTCTTTCCCGGCCTTCTGAGATCCAAGAGAGGATGCGACTCATTCCAGACAGGCTGTCTTTCTCCAGAGCCCGAGCACCTGCCATTTTTACTGACTCCACAAACCCTCCTCCCTTTGTTCACGCACCTACTGGAACGTTCCCACCATGCCTTTCCCAAGGCTCTCTCTCCACTCTGTTTCTGTCCTGGTTTGGCCACATGTTCTCCGTGAGCCCATTTTACTTCCCCTGCACACCAGAGCACCTGCGGTCACCAGTCCTTCAGTATCTCTGACTGGAGTCAAATCCCAGAGTGAAATATTAGTTGGAATTGTCCAGTCCCGCTGAAAAAGCACCAGAAGGCGACAGCCCCCTAGAAGTCTTAGTGTACAGGATGAAGCTTCCCTTCATGTGGCTTCATTATCTTTGTCTGCAAGGTTGTTCGTCCATGCACTCAGATTTAGTTATGTATATATCCCCGGGTTCCATTTTTCTCTGTCAAGTGTAAGACGTCCTGTGTGATATAAAGTATTTCTATCATCTACCACTGTTTTGTTTGCTCTGTGTACACGATCATGGCTACATATGTGTGCATGCGCATGTGTCCTCCCTTAGGTGCAGAATACCTTCTTTTTGAGACAGAGTTTCTCGCTGGCCTGGAAATCAGTAAGTAGACTAGGCTGGTCGGCCAGGAAGCCGCTGGCATCTGCCTTTCTCTCTGCCTCCCCAATGCTGGGATCAAAAGCGTATGCCACCATACTTGGCCCTTTTCATGTGGCTTCTGGGCCTTGGACCACGTGTTTGCTGACAAGCGTGTTGCACACTAAGCCACCTCGCCAACCCTTGTCTGTTGGTTTGCGTTTTGTTTTGCTTTGTGGTTTCTGGTTTCAACGTTTTACTCAACCCCTAAAATTAAAGATGTAGTTTTAATGCTCTTAATGTGTTAGTTTTGGGTTTCAGATCTTTAACCTTTCTTGAATTTGGATATAAAGAAACAAGTTAACTTGGATGCACGGTCCCATCGTTGACTAGAAGCTACCAGTCAGGAGCGTGCAGTCCCGCTATGCCTCAGTGGCTGGAGACAGCCATCCAACTTTCCAAGTTCTGACGCACTCGGTTATATAAATTATTGTTTCGTATTTTGCTCTGATCACAGTTATTTATTAGCAAATGCTCGTCCCTCTTCTATTCTACCTCTTGGGATTCAGAATCGGCTCGTTCAGGGCATGAAAACCCCTTCTCTATCCTTTACCACCATCTCCCTGAGCCTCAGGATTAGTCTCAGCACGCTGACCCCTGGAGACAGAGGGGGGACTTTCTCCCGTGCTAGCATTGGCCTGGAGGGGCAGTCCAAGTCCCCTCCGGCTCTGACACTGGCCTGAGTATCAGGGGGACAAACTCAGGTCATCGGAAGGGTTTGTACCTTAAACATTTCCATGGCCCTGTCAAGTAAATTAACCCTGAGCCTCTTGCTGTCCATGCACTGAGTGGACGTTTGAGCACTTCCCTTGCCAAGTGCTCCGTTCGAGGCCGCCAATGCACACTTCTTTAATAAATCTGGGTCTGAATGGCTTGTGAAATGGTTGTTTGCCCTCTCCTTGGGCATATTTCTTCATACGCTCCAGGAATTTGGGTGTAGAAACATTTCTGGTTTCCTACTCTTCTCCCTCTCTGCCACCCCCACCCTGCCCCTTTTCTCCGAGTTCCTCCTGTCTCTATACTCACCCTTCATCTTCAAAGACTAGTAAGCCTAACAAAATGTTTTCAGACAGGGGCTCACTGTGTTGCCCAGGCTAGCCCCAAATTCCTAGTCTGAAATAATCCAGCCTCACCCTCACTAGCAACTGGAATTGAATGCACGCCACGGCCCTGACTCAATCCTTATGGTCAATGCCCCCTCCTACTTATATTCTGTACCAGTACTTGGGTTTAATTAGCATTTTTGTGTCCTCATAAGGCTGGGCAGGTCCTCAGCCAGTTTTCAGTTCTCCTCTTACCCCCCCTACCTCCGCCCACTTCCCCACCTCATAACCACCTCCCGTCTTAGTCATCTGAGCTGTTGCCTGCCTCTTGCCTCTGCTGTGTGCTTACTTACTTTTGCTTCATGCAAAAGGCAAATCTTCCCTACTTGACTGCAAGGCACGCGTCTTCCTCTGTCCCCATATGGCATTCTGTCTTGCTTCAAATCTGTCTTTCCTGAAAGCATGCTAGAATAACTTCTTTTCAGGAAATATCTGAATATTTCTTCTCCGTCTTCATGTAACCAAACTCTTTGGCTGACCTTTGAATGGCAAAGAAGGCTTGGTCTTTTAAATTTATTCTGTGTGTTATTGTTTATGTGGGACAAGACACAGGTGTCCCACAGCATGGGTGGCGGTCAGAGGATAATTTTCTGGGCTTAATTCTCTCCACTGTGGAATCCGGGACTTGAACTCACATATTCAGACTTGTCAAAGACTTCTACCTGCTAAACCATCTCCCGGCCTCCTTACTGTGTGTTTAGAAACTAGGATCTTGTCTCAGAAATTATCTGCCAAGGTGACCTTTGTCCTATTGGAGGTAGCCTGCTGTGTATTTCCTTCTGGAGGCTCTCGGATTACCCTTCTGTTCTTGAAAGACTGAATGAATGCTCACATTAGCACACAAGTGAACGCTATGCTGGGTGGGAGTTTAACCTTGGTCTCTGCCCCTTACTCAGAAGCACCTCCTTGAATTGAGTTTTTCCCTCTTGTTTCTTGATTATCGGAGAGCCATCTTCTTTAAATCCAGAGGGCATTTTCAGCTGTATTGTAATCGAATACAGAAACTCTCGTGGACAGTGCTTAACGCCACAGGTGTTCCGTTTTCCCCCTGCACGGAAAGAGACACACAAAAGCCGACCTTAGGCTGGGTTGGTTACCTCAGAAGGACAGGAGGAAGCTGGATTCTCTTCCAATCACATGTTCCTTTCCTTATGATCTGAAATGACTACTGGAGTTCCAACCATCATTTCTGAGATATAGGAAGGAAAGGAAAAGTAAAGACTAACAGACTTCTTCCCATGTGAGTCTATGCCTTTTAAGTAGTCTTTGGAAAAGATACACTCAGGGCTTCCCTTCACGGCTCCTTCGACAGCATTTAGTCATGTGACCATGCCTAGGGGTAGGAGAGAGTAAGAAGTATTATTACCTTTAATTCCTGTAAAATGAGCCTTAAAAGGCAAGGGACCTCGAGGCAGCTGGCACTGCTGGTGACGAGTAGCTCTGTTCCTCTGCCCTCTGCTTGGTCCCCTTTCCAGTGTTTCCACAGTGTTCTGGAGAGTGTCCCCTGTCTTGCCCTTGTCCTTGTCCCTGTCCCCATCTTTGCACACCCACCTCAGTTGGGCGCTTGTCTGTGGTGTCCATTCTGTGACCCCGCCCATCATCACACCGATTTTCTAAAATCCTGGGTCTCCTACCTTAAGACTTCTTGGCTTTTTGTTTGTTTGTTTGTTTGTTTTTACAGCAGCAGCCTATGTTTAAATAGCTCTCAGCTCTGCAGTAACCAAGGGCTTGCAGGCTCAGAGATCCAACTTTTCCTGTCCCTGGGCTCTGTCTGGTCAATAAAAGCATGTCAGAGCAGTCTGAGTTGGGGCAGACATAAGACACGTCTGCCGCCAATGATCAGGAAACACAACCTCTCAGGGAAGCAGGGTTAGAGAGGGCGGCTCCTCAGCCAACCCACCTGGGCTCAGTCCCACCTGCCTCACGCAACTATGGCACGGTGGGCCCATCACTCCACATCCCTATACCGTTTCCTGTCTGCAAAGATTCTAACAGCTGTCTTGACCAAGGTGCACTGATTTCCGCAAAGCCCTCTGCACACTTCCTGACTGAGCATTAAACCTCAGTCAGCTGCTAGCATCGATTCTCTGTGTGTATTTAAAGACTCTGCTCGAGATTTTTTTTTTTCGGAGCTGGGGACCGAACCCAGGGCCTTGCGCTTCCTAGGTAAGCGCTCTACCACTGAGCTAAATCCCCAGCCCCCTCTGCTCGAGATTTTTGATGGCTCGGCTCCGTTATCTTTTACAGTAGATGATAACTTGTTCTCCATGATTTCAGTTAGGGACTGAATACTCACATACCCCAAAACTCTTATTTTGTACCTACATCCCCAGAGGGAGGGTACTGGAGACAAGTATTAGTCCTTACATTAGACATCCTAGGAAGCTCCCACAACGGCAACAGCAGTGAGAAACCTGGGCAGAAGAGGCCTCATCTAACCTCAAATCTGCATGTGACTTGACTTTGGCCTTGCCACTTTCCAGAAATTCAAAGAAAAAAATGTCTGTGGTTTTTATGAACCATGGTGGTGTTTTGTGACAGAAATCCTCCAAGATGAAGACACTGGTCACTGGTACAACCCTTTCATTTCCCCTTGCTCGGTGTCTGTTGGCTTTATGAAAGGTAGGCAGCTGGCTGCAAAACCCTTTCATCTCTCTATGTCACAGAATCCTCTGGTGACTTTGAAGCGTAGACAGCTCAAGGGCAAAGGTTTTGTGCGATTTAGCATGTAACTTTTAAATTAACCTCACATATGGGGGGTGGTGTGAGACAGGGGGTTGGGATTTGCGTGCGTTGTTATTCAATCATCTCAGCTTTTTCAAAGGGAATATTCCATCATTTTACGCTGCTTACTGGTTCCTCTTTCATTCACACTGAGCATTATTGAGGTAAAATAACACTTGTTCCGGTCAAAGGGTCCAATGACTAGATAGGTAAATGACTGATAGATAAGAGATAGGTAAAGATAGATAGATAGATAGATAGATAGATAGATAGATAGATGATAATAGATAAATAGATGATAGGTGGTAGATAGATGATAGATAGGTTATAGATAGGTGATAGATGATAGATTAATAAATGACATATAGATACATAGATAGATATATAGATACATAGATAGATGACAGACAGGCAGATAGGTAGATAGATAGTGGATAGATGATAGATTATAGATAAGTGATAGATAGACAGATAGATGGTAGATAGATACATAGACAGATACATACGTACATGCAGGTATACATACATACAAACATGCATGTATACGTACATGCATACATACATACATACAAACATGCATGTATACGTACATGCATACATACATACATACATACATACATACATACATACATACATGGACAGGTAGCTGATATGACATCGATAGATAATACAGGCACATGGATAGATACAAGAATGGATAAGCAGATGTGTACATACCTAGATGAATTATGTATAGGTATATAGGTAGGTGGATGAATTGATAGAGGGGTGATAGTTGAGCAGATGGTGAAGTTTCAAATGCCTGTAGGGAGAAGGGGTCACAGCACTGGCTCTGCTCCTCTGGTACTTCCCAAGTGAACTAACTCAGTGAAAGCAAGGAAATCCCCAGGCTTCAGAGAAAGGGGAACTGGGAAGCAGAGGGACCTGCGGGAGACCTGATGGTAAACTAAGCAGAGGTGGGGAGAGCACCAGGCTCTGCCCAAGCTCAAGAAGAAGGTTGGGTGGGTGTGCACAGAGGCAGAAACAAGAGAGCGATCGCACCTAGGCGTGCCCCACCGCCACCGCCACATCCATCAAAGATGTGGGTCTCTGCTCTTCTGTGGGGTCTGGTACAAGTTAGGAGCGGCTTCAGTCTCATCTCTGCGCACCGCACTGTGGTCTGAGGAGACACCCACTGCCTCAGAGGTCATCAGTCCCATCTCTTCTATGCTTATGCTGTAGCCCAATGAGACTTAAGTGAAGGGAACAGTCCCAGGGCACCACGCATCAGGACCTCTTCTCTGGGTAGTGGCCACATGGCATCAGCAGTGTCCAGGGTAGCTCTCAAGCTTACACATCTCTTTGCAGCACCAGAGGATGCAGACTAGCAGTGAAGAATCACAAGACCTGTAACATGAGTGCGGCCCAACCCCCAGCCAAGCTTTGACACAGAACCCCAGGACAATGAGGACACCACCCTGCCCATAGCTTCCTGTGCAGCCACCTAAAGTGCCAAAATGGACCAGCACATGGCATTTATCTGGGGGCTGTGCTACATGGCCCTGGTGGCTCTCTGCTGGAGACACGGGGTAACAAAGGCAGAAGGTAAGTCCAAAGACCCTGCCTTTGTCTCCCTTGTTAGTGTTGAGTTTGGTAGGAGCTGTACCCACTATAAGCCCAGAAGCTCCCAGAATCCCCTGCAACTGCAGCCGTTGTGTCCAGTTCTGGATTTTCCTGTCTCTCCTATATTCTGTTTCTCCTTTAGGGTTCCCCTGGCCCCCCTCTTCCCTGTTCTTCACGATCATCCTTGCCTGGAAGATCCAGCTCAATGGTGTCCCTCTCTACCCATATTACTCAATGCATCCCCTAAAGCCCCGTTCCCCAAATGAACCAGTATCTTCTCTGCCCATCCCCCAGACCTGCTATTCCTCTAAGGATTTCCAGGTCCCCTAATCCTTGCTCTTGCTCTTGGGAGCTTTGGCCTACAGACCTTTCCTCACAAAATCTCTAGCCCTCTCCTCTCCTCTTCTCTCCTCAGAGGCCCTGTGGGATACTCTGGAGGCTCCTGAAGCCAGAAGGCTGTCCCCAGTGCCCCATGAGCTTCCTCCATGACAATGTAGGAGCCACTATCTCTTTACCAAACTCTAGAAAGAAAGGCCAAGACTTGACAGGTCAGGACCCTGGAAAGGGATACGCCAGCTACTTCTCAGGCACTGCTGTGTCTGTCCTACTGAGTGACACCTCAGGGAACAGGGGCAGGCTTAAGCAATGCCCTACACATAAGGGTATGTGCAACATAGTGGCTTCATGGCAGAGAAGCCACTGGAATCTCATGCTCCTGACAGAAAGGAAGAGTCCTCAGCAGGGTCTCCAACACAGCCGCATCAGGTTCAGGGCCCTCTACCTGGCCACTTAGGCCTCAACAGGAAGCTGGAGACCAGGGTTTGTGGCACATGCCCTTAATCCCAGCACTCAAGAAACAGAAGCAGGAGGATCTCTGTGAGTTTGTCACCAAGTTTCAGGCAGCCTGAGTTACATAGAAAGACCCTGTCTCCAAAAAAAAAAAATGAGTTGTGGGACAGGAGTGACAGGGACAGGGGACACCTGGGCTCCTGAAGGGGAGCTGGTGCCTCTCCTGATTCTCTGCTTCTCCTCCACAGAAACTGTCCCTCTGAAGACTCTGCAGTGCTACAACGACTATATCGAGCGCATCATCTGCAGCTGGGCCGACACGGAGGACGCCCAGGGGCTCGTTAACCTGACCCTCTATCACTGGCTAGACAAGTAAGTGCCACTGAGCACATTGGTGCTGCTGGCCTCTTCTCCCCACTGTGTGGTCAATGGTTGCTGCCACCAACCCGTTACCCTGCATGTGTGCTACACCAACATCCCCACACCTGCAGCTGCTGCAGCTCCCGGGCCTCTCCTGCCCTGAGCGCCCTGTCTCTCTCCTCCCCTGCTCACCAGCCCCCCCCCCCCCGGGGAGCTGCTGGTCTCATAGTGCTCCTGTCCCCCAGTATTTCTTGCTTGAATGCGTTCCCTCACGACTTGGTTATCTCCAAGGGATCTCAAACTGGACTTGTTACTGAGAAATACCCGTAGCCGAATGGCCAGGCCTGAACTATCTTCGACCAACCCACCCAGGATGACCTCCTGTAGCTCACCTTGACTTGTGGTCCCCTTGCTGTGGTCTCCTGGTGTCTCTGACAACTCTTTCTGGTCTATTGGCTTCCCTCTCCTCTCGTGTCCACTGGAGAGAGCAAGACCTGTAACTGTAGCCCTGGCTTCCTATCTCTACGCAGTCTTTGGAGAGCTGGTAGGCAGAAATTCTCAGATGAGGATACCGGTTCCAGCACAGACTTCCCTGCCTGCCAAACAAGTGCCTCTCCTTTTTATTTAAGTGATCCATTTCTCCGACTCCAAATGCTATAAGCCAAACTCTACTCTTGCTCTGGGGACCGTCCTGCCTCTCCTGTCTCCACATCTCATTTTAGTAACCAGGAAGGGATGACAGCTTGACAAAATGACTGGGAATCCTGGTTTTAAATGTTTTCTACCTCCTTCCCTGCTCCTTAGTTAACACTACTCAGTTCATCTCCCAATAACATGCAAGTCTGACCAATTTGGACGCCACCATCCAATCTCCTCACTATCACCAGGATGGTGACATCTCACTATTCCGTCATCCCAACTTCAAATCCTGCACCAAAACAGGTCCCTTACTTCCTCAGTCTCAGTCCCTGCATGTTTGCTACTTACAAACACAGTGCAACCTACATTCCTTGCAACCAGACCCATGACTATTTTGCTCAGGGACAAGTCATTAGGGCCAGGGAAAGGACAGACTGACAAGCAAGACAAACTAAAGATGCCAGGGAGGGAGTTGCCAAAGAGCATTCTGTGCTGACGTCACGAGCGTGGGAATTCAACAGGGACTTGGGGAGAGGTTGCTTTCAGGGCTTTGAGGTAGTTACCAAGTGATTATGTTTCAGAGGGATCTGGGTTTCGAACACAGAGCTACAATCATATGAAGGTCGCTGGCTGTCCTGGGTGCTGCAGCCCTAGAGGGAAATTACTAATCTGTAAGCTTAGTGAGCTTTTCCCTTCAGTTTCTTTTCTCAGGAATAGTAGCCTTGCAGGTAAAGATAGAGAAAGGGGGAAGAGAGCAGATAAAGTTCACCGAGAGAATGATCTTGACCTATTTACAGGTCAGAGTTGCCGTGTACAGTGAAACTCACTGTGAAGACCAAGAACAACACATTACAGCAGCATGGCTGCCCAAATTAGTGATTTTTTTTTTTTGGTTCTTTTTTTTTTTTTTTCGGAGCTGGGGACCGAACCCAGGGCCTTGCGCTTCCTAGGTAAGCGCTCTACCACTGAGCTAAATCCCCAGCCCCCAAATTAGTGATTTTTAAAGTCCACTAGAAGTCTCTGAAGTTAGGGGCTTTTTAGGCTCCACCGGGATTGCAATCAGATCTCTTGTGATGGGGCTCAAGCAAGCTGATTAGCTAGATAGACGTTAGACTGTACACACATGCCAGTCTATGCATCCAGCCACAGGCCTGGTGGCAGCCCCAGGCACTTTGCCCTTCCTGAAGTCTGCCTGTTTTCCCCACAAGTCCTTGGAGAGTTTGGTTAAACCACGCATGAAGTGAGTCCGTCCTTACTCCTCACAGACACATCTAGGCTCCTCGTCCTTGCCTGCTTGTTGTAGTCAACATTTTCTAATGACAATATATCACTTAGAGATTGAGCGTGTGCCTGTTCCCATCAGGATGCCCATTGCATGGCCAAGTACATGTGTGTGTGTGTGTGTGTGTGTGTGTGTGTGTGTGTGTGTGTGTGTGTGTTGTGTGTCTGATATCTGTGTTGTATGTGTAAGTGTATGTCTTTGTGTATTTGTGTATATGTGTGTGTATGTGTGTATATGTGTGAATATGTATGTCTCTGTACATGTGTATGTCTACGTATGTGTGTGTCTCTGTGTGCATGTGTGTTTGCCTATTTCTGTGTGTCTTTGCAAGTGTGTTTGCATATCTGTGTTGTGTGTGTAAGTATATGTCTTTGTGTATTTGTGTGTATATATGTGTATGTATGTGGTTTTGTATGTGCATGTGTGTCTATGTGTGCAAGCATGTGTGTCTCTGTTTTTGTGTGTGTCTCTGCTCTGTGTGTCTCTCTGTTTGCATGTATATACTCTGTGTGTGTGTCTCTGTATGCATGAGTCTCAATCTCTTTGTATCTATGTATCTGTGTGTTTCTCTCTCTCTCTCTCTCTCTCTCTGTGTGTGTGTGTGTGTGTGTGTGTGTGTGTGTGTGTGGGTGTGTGTTGTTCCTTGACAGACGCTGACACTTTGGATAAAAGCAGGCACACAGTAGAAACTAATGAATGTTCACCGACAGGAAACAGCCAATGTCCTGTGAGCTCAGTGAGGACCTCATGTGGTCAGAGTGCCCGTCATCCCACCGCTGTGTGCCTAGAAGATGTGTCCTCCCCTATACACAGTTTTCCGTCTCAAAAGAAGACTACTACTCACTCCAGCCGGATCGTGATCTGAGTATCCATCTCGTGGTTCCGCTGGCCCAGCATGGTGAGGAACTGGGGTGCTGCCCAAGCAGTGTGTGCAGGAGTGGGCAGGGTACTGGAGATGGGCTAGAGTGAGGCTAGATTTGGGGACCCTGTCCTGGGGTTGGAACAGATGTGATGTGAGGCCTCTGCCCAGGGCTGCTCCTGTCCAAGCCGCTTCTGCCACCTACCAAGCAACCACGCTTCCCTCCTGGAGGATCCATGCCTGTGACTCCTATAGGACTTTCCAGGTGTTTCTCTGCTGTTTTGGTCCATGACTGCACACCTTGCCCTATTGCTGAGGCTCCAAGAACCACAGAGGTCCCCTGAATACTACCGTGGAGCAGGGATGGCCATGATAGGTCACATAGTCAGGCACTTTCCATGCTTCCAACCCAGAGCCAGGCTCCTCACCACCCTCTCTGAACCCCAGAGAGTGCAGCCGGTTCACGAGGCCCGGTGCTACAGCACGATCTTACGTGGTGTCAAGGATCATCTGTGAGGTTTAATTGGTGTGACTATAGCCCACATGTCACCAGCACTTCAGACTATCGGAGAAACTGTGGTTTGTATTGTTGGTCTAAGCCCCAGCAGATGTCAGACTCTTGTGGGGACAGTCCTCTTTGCCCACCAACAATGCTAGGTTGAGTGCTTTCATCACGTGATTGCTGCTGGTGTCTGAAAGGGTCCCTCCTCCTGGGGGCTCAGGGGTACAGAATGAAGATTTAGGAGCAGAGCCAGCTGCCACATGCAGGGAGGGGTCAGAAGGCAAAGGACTCTGGCAATCAGGAAGGGCTTCCCAGTAGAAATCAAGGAGTTTTGTATCCATGTCCTTACTTTGGGAGGATCACAGAACCAGAAGCAATTCTTAGGCAGGAAACCACATGTGCAAAGGGGATCTTGCAGGGGGAGATCTGGAGAGAGTGGGGCTTGCTGGATATACCTGTCATGTTCGTTGTATTCCGGGAAGCATCAAGTTCAAAAGGCTGGACAATGGCGGGGAAAACATGAGACACAGACAGCTGCATCTCTGGCCTTGAACTAGGGAAGGGGGACAGGGAAAAGATAATCTTAGCCTTGTGTGACAAGACAGACATGGGGGTTACAATGAGCAGGCACTGGACAAGAAGGACAAAAGACTCTGTCTGAGGACAGGAATCCAAGAAAGTCATCAGCAGGGACTACCCTTATGCTGGGTGAGTACAGTCAGTGGCAGGCACAAGAGAGGGAACCCACTGGTTCACAGCACCCTCTGCTGGGCAGAAAGCATCAGTGCACAGCAGGGCAGGAAGAGGCCAAACTGAGTTGAATGTCCAGCCTTGTAAGGCAGAACTGCTGTCAAATCTGTAGTTTGTGGGATTGGAGCCTGAAGCTACATGGGGGTCATCCAAAGTGGTACCAAGACAGCCAGGCTGCCCTCAGCCCCCTCAGTGTGCAACCCCTATAAACCTTCTGTTTACCTCCCTGTAGTGCAGCCACCACCTCCCAAGGACATCAGCATCAGCCCCTCTGGGGACCATTTCCTGCTGAAGTGGAGTGTGCCCCTTGGGGATGCCCAGGTCTCTCTGCTTTCACAAAAGGACATACAGTTTGAGGTGGCTTATAAGCAGCTTCAGGACTCCTGGGAGGTAAGACCTTGAGACATCTGTGCCCACCCTCATAGGATGGCCTTTCAGGCTCCGCCTTCAGCCCCCCTATCTTCACAGGATGCCTCCAGCCTCCACACTTGCAACCTCTGGGTCACTCTCGAGCCAAAGCTCTTCCTACCCAACAGTATCTATGTGGCCCGCGTGCGCGCTCAGCTAGCCCCAGGTTCGAGCTTGTCCGGAAGACCCAGCAGATGGAGCCCAGAGGTACACTGGGACTCTCCGACAGGTAATGGAGCTGGTAGGAAGTGTCCCTATTAGGATCCCACAAGTGGAGACAGCCTAGACCTCAGTGAGGCTCCAAGATCTGCCCTACCAGGTCATCAGTGCCTCCCACCAGACCTGTGTCCCCGGTACTCTATCTGGGCCACTGTGTCTCACACACTCTTGGCTCTATGACAACATATATGTTTGTTAATGACTGCTAGTCAGTCATGACTGCAATGGCAGCAGCGTAGACCTGTGTGTTTACAAGTGCTGGACTGTGGGTCACCTATGTCCCTGAGTTCATTTTAACACTCAACCTTTAGAACTGGTTCACCTCTTCCAGTGGGGCAGAGGTACCTACCTGGTTCTTCCCAAGCTGGGGTCACACAGCGGGCAGGCTCAGAGCAGAGTTGGGCTGATGTCCACAGCCAGGTTCTGTTGCCCATAAGGACCTCTTCTCTGTGAGCAACTCAGTGTCCCAACCAACGAGAAAGGGTAGACCACTAAGGGAGGATGTATTCACACAGAGGACAAGGCCCGGCCACAGAACCTTCAGTGCTTCTTTGATGGGATCCAGTCCCTCAACTGCTCCTGGGAGGTGTGGACCAAGGTGACTGACTCTGTTTCCTTTGGGCTCTTCTATAGCTCCAGTCCCAAAGCTGGGTGAGTGTCCCCTGTCCATCTTGTGTGCCTCTTATCCCCAGGACTGTTCCTCTTTGCAGTGTTAGCTGGATCTGATTCCCCCAACCCTGCTCTCAGCTCAACTGTACTTCCCAGGGAGAAGAAATGCTCTCCAGTGGTGAAGGAGCTGCAGGCCAGCCGCTACACCCGGTACCACTGCAGCCTAAATGTGTCCGACCCCGCTGCACACAGCCAGTACACCGTCTCTGTTAAGCGGCTGGAACAAGGGAAGTTCATCGAGAGCTTTAACCACAGTGAGTTTGCCCTGCCTCTGCATGAGTTCCCAGTACTCTAGGGTCCATGGTGTCACCCCAATAAACACGGGACCTCTTTGATTTCTTCACGTTTCCCACTTTCAAAGATGTGCAGATTTATCACTCTGATAAAGTGATAAAATGACAAATCTTGGATTAGGAGTATGTCTCGATGGGTGAGAGCAATTGATGGATGGGCATGAGGGCCTGAGTTCGAATCCCAGCACCCACATAAAAAAAAAGTCAAGCATGCTCAGATGCACCTGATAAGAGACAGGAGAATGGTTGGGGTTTTCTGGATACTCACCTCGATCTGGATTCAGTGAGAGATCCTGTCTGAAGGGCACAGAGAAAGGACAGAAGACACTCTTCTCTGCATGCCTGTGCGCAGGCCACCATACCCACATGAAGGCGTATGCAACAGAGAGAGGGAGAGCCAGAGAACAGAGATGGAAAGAGAGGGGTGGAGAGAAAGGTCATTTTAATGTGTTTCTACCGTCTTCAAGGAGACAGGGAAGCCACAGCCAGCTTGTAACTCATGCCCCGCTGCAGAATTGTCCGGCCTCAAGAGTCTCACTTGGAACCTGCTCTCCTTCCCCGGTGCTTTCTCCCAGCTGCACACCTGCCCCTCCCCTGGACCACCATCCTCTGATAACTGTCCTTTCCCTCTGAGATTTCCAGGCTTCTCCCTCAACTCATGTTCACAGTCAGCTCTCTCTTTTACTTTCATGCCTGAAGGGAGTGGGTGACACAGATAGCTTCCTTACAGATCTATGTCCCACCTTCCTGTCACGTGACAAGGAAGTCTTTCCATCCCACCCATGTCTTCTTTGGCAGCCAGTCTTTTATCACCTGAGTTCGTGCCCAGCATTTTTCTTCCTGGGGCCCTTGCTCCAGGAAAAGGGAGTCCTCTGATGCAAGGGACCCCTCTGTGTATTAGAGTCATGCACGTATGCCCTATGAAGTCACAAGCTACGAATCTTTGGTTTTGATGGAGATAAAAGGCACTAAGAGCCTTACTTTAAATTGCCCACGTCTCTCAGAATGCGCATCAAGGCTACCTGAGAAAGCCTGAATGTGTGCCCATGTCCCAGCTGTCATAAGTTCTCCAAGTGGGCAGCGCTGTCCCCAAAAGTCTCCAGCTTTCTGTTTGGCCACAGTGTGATGGTGAGATGGTGATTCAGGCTTGTCTGCAGGCCTGATACCGCCGCTGTGTAGGGGAGACTTTTAGAATGGTAAGGATTTGCCAGCCCATGCTGACTTCAGAGTCACTGAAGCAGCAGAGGGGTGTGGCTACCACAGGACAATGGAGACACAAGCTCTCCACTGCCCAGGTTTTACCTTCTCCAGACTCTGTTTTCCCATGTGTAAAATGGGGAAATGAAAGGACCTCACAGGGGAAGGGGAAGATGGAGTGAGGGAGTTCCCACAAAGTATATGTGTTGCCCAGGGCTGGAGCAGTTGTTGGATGAAGATCATGAAAACCATGGCTGCTTTTTTCTTTCTTTTTTTTTCTTTCTGTATTTAAACACTAGCAGGGAAGCACTAGCAAGCTTTGGGCCACCCAGGCTTACCTCAGGGGCTCCCCGTCTCCCAGGGACCAGTGTGAGCTAACACTGTGATGTGATAATAATGGGCATTTGCCTTGGTTACTTTTTTATTGCTATGACAAGACATCATGACCAAGGCAACTTTTAGAAGCGAGTTTACTTTGGGATTATGGTTCCAGAGGGGAAGAGTTCATGGGGCAGAGTAGTGGTAACGGGGATCAGGGGCAGGAAGCTAGAGAGGGGTCTGAGAGCTCATGTCTTTTGTTGGTCGCTTGCTTGCTTGGTGGTTGGTTAGTTGGTTGTTGGATTTTCAAGACAGAGTTTCTCTCCGTAGCTCTGGCTGTCCTGGTGCTCACCTTGTAGACCAGGCTGGCCCATGTAGATCCACCTGCCTGTCTCCCATGTGCTAGGACTAAAGGCGTGAGCCAACATGCTCACATCTTAAACCACAAGTCAAAGGCAAAGTACACCTAAAAGCCCCACACCCATGCACCAGTGACACTCCTCCACCAATAAGGCCACACCTCTTAATCCTTCCCAAACAGTTCCAACTGGGGACCAGACCAAGGATTCAAACCTATGAACCTACGGAACCATTCTCATTCAAACAACCACAGAGTTCAAAGGAGCCAAAGTGGCTGGAGTTGAGGATATTGGTCCAGAGTGGAAAGTACCTTTGACCAGATTGGATAATGGGGAACACTCTGCTGTAGGGAGGACATGATAACATTCCCTGAAATTATCCTCCCTCCAGTCCAGATGAATCCTCCAACCCTCAACCTGACCAAGAACAGAGACAGCTACAGCCTGCATTGGGAGACTCAGAAAATGTCCTATCCATTCATCCAGCATGCATTCCAGGTCCAGTACAAGAAGAAACTGGACAGCTGGGAGGTGAGGTCCAGGACCCAGGGGATGTTATGGGCAGGGAGGAGAGGGAAGAGAGGACATTCGAGGGAGCCCTAGTTGCGAGGAGCCTGACCTCTGTGTCTCAGGACCCACATGGTCAACAGGTGACCGTCTGATTTCTTGATGAAAGATTCAGGCTCAGAGAGGTGACATGACACGGTCACAGGGCCAGTGCTGTCCTCGATCTGAGGGCCAGACTGGCAGAGTGGAGCAGCAGAGGTATAGAATGAAGGTTTCAAAGAATGCCAAGGCCTGGGTTTATTTCCTCCCTAGAACCAGATTGACCAAATGGTACAGCTACTGAGGGCCAAGCTAAGGGCAAGTTCTGCCTAGCACACTTCCCATACATGCAAAGGCCTGCCACCTAGATGCAGACCCTGGGGCTCCACAGAGCCGAAAGGAGGACCAGTTAGCCAGGACTCTAACTTCAGACAGGAAGTGGGGAAACTGAGGCCTGAGAGTGGGCCAGCAGAGAGTCAGAAAAAAGTCAGTCCTGACCCCCAACTCACGGCCTAGGATCCTGCAAACTAGCATGATGTTCCTGCATAAGACAGAATTTAGGCCAAGGCAACAACCAGACAAACTGGGAGGTGGAGAAAGACTGGGCTTGGGCATGGGTGTAGCTGCCAGTGCTACCACAGTGGTTGGTTACAGCAGGCTCTGGACCGGCCACTCGGACTGGCGTCCTGGACTGGCCTAGAGATTCAATGGATCTCGCTGCAAGGAAGCAGCCGGGCTCCGGAACCTGGCTAGTGGTTCAGCTTCAGCCCATCTGCCACTGCAGGACAGCAAGACAGAGAACCTAAATCATGCCCACAGCATGGACCTGCCACAGCTGGAGCCTGGCACCTCATACTGCGCCAGGGTGAGGGTCAAGACCATCCCTGAATACAAAGGGCTCTGGAGCGAGTGGAGCAATGAGTGCACCTGGACGACTGACTGGGGTATGTCCCTTGGCCACAGCCCCGCTGTGCAGGGCAAGGGAGGCTCGAGAGCCACTCTACCCTATGTGCATCCCTGGGGAGTGGCGCTTGGTACACTACACACACTGTAAGCGGGGGCTTGGGGAAAGAGGAACTGTCTCACCATTGTTTCTCCTTTCAGCTGGGGCCTCGGCCTCTCTTTATAGGGCACATGGCTTTCTTAGCCTTTGTGGCAGCCATGATTGGTCAATCGGGGGTCTCTTGTTACCACGGCTTACAAAGCTATTTTAGTGTGCACAGATGAGTGCCTCGGGTTGGAAGGTTGGTGGGATCCATTGGTCCTGACAGTTTCCCTTCCCTTGACACCAGCATCCAAAGCTTCCCCAGGACACACGCTGTGCAAGGTTAAAGGAGGACACAGGGTGGGGGATGGTCATGAAGCATTCCACACAGTCAGCCCTGTCCCAAGGGGGAATCTCAGAGTGACAGCCAGTCTGGCAGAAGGAGGGCTGAAGCCATGAACTCAGGAGATGGGGAAGGAACTTACAGGGCCCAGGTCAAGAAGGCTAGTGTGCTGACAGAGGGACCTTCTGCGGCAAACCCTCCCATTGCCTCTGACCCTCCCTGGATCAGAGTTATGCCCCATGCTCCTTATTTCAAGACGTGCCCCCCCCCGGTTGCCAAGATCAGTCATCCCCCACCCCCTGCTACTTAGGGCAGAATTTCCCCATATTGAGCATGGGGTACAGACCAGGGTTTATATCTGGCCTTTCTCAGAGAGGGCCTCCTCCCGTAGCCTGCATCTTGTGCCTCCCATCTAACGTTGTTTCTCCTTATTGAACAAGTGATGCCCACATTGTGGATAGTCCTCATCCTGGTCTTCCTCATCCTCACCTTCCTCCTGGCCCTCCGCTTTGGCTGCATCTATGGGTGCAAGTAAGTACAGTCTGTGGGCAGAGGAAAGTGGAAACCAGGCTCCCGGGGTCACAGGGATGACATAGCCGGCACACTACAACCCCCACCCTACTATTTACTCCCTGGTTTCAGTTTTCCCTCCATACATGGGCACAGAAGTGGCTGACCAAGAGGTCTCTGGGGCCTCGCATACACGGGCCCCCACCCTTCTCTTGTCTTCCAGGTTGTACAGAAAATGGAAGGAGAAAATCCCCAACCCCAGCAAGAGCCTCCTTTTCCAGGTAGGAAGGCAAGCCCTGCTGCTGGCTCCCTGTCCCGTTACTGTCACAGTGGGGAAGGGTGGGAGAGCAGGAAGGCTAGGCTAGCAGGAGGTGGGTCTTTGGTACTGCTTGGGTACCCTAAGGAGAAGGAGTCTCACAAATTGCCCTGAGTTCTGTCTAGAGCCACGGATGAAATTCAGAACATCACAGCCTCTGAGCTGGTGGGAGAGCAGCTGCAGCCAGGGTGTCTCCAGAAGGTCATTTGCTGAGACAGGAATGTGAAGGACAGAAGGACACGGCTGTCTGTGTCTCACAAAGCAATGGCCATGGATAGATACCAGTGCCATGAGAGAAGAGGCCGTGGGGAGCCGCATGACCTCCCCTCAGGAGCTTTAGAGCTAAGGGAAATCACAGCACCTTGGATGCCTCTCCATTTCTTGGAGTCAGAGGCCTGAGCTGAGTCCCACCATAGGGACGTCCTTCCCACGTATGGAGCTAATGAAAGATACCATGCGCACATACTGTCCCCCGCTGTCCCCTGCTTCCTGAAATGCCACACTCAGACACAAATGCCCTTCTCTTTCTAGGATGGAGGTAAAGGACTCTGGCCTCCTGGCAGCACGGTGACCTTCTCCAGTAAGAACCCCACTCCCCAGGGGCCACAGAGCAACCTTTTCTCTGAGCTACAGGGGTGAGTGTTTGGGCTGTGACCCTTGGGGAGCCTGTGCAAGGAAACCTCTCCATGGTGCACGTCAGGGTAGCCTGTGAGATGATAGGAGATGATGTAGACATGAGGAAGATTTTTGTCTGATTCCCAGGCTAAGGTGAAACAGACGAGGGACCAGGGCAGCTTCCTGAAGCAAGGAAGCTCATCTTGCCAAGTTACCTATGTAAGGCCAGCATTGCAGTGGCCTCCTGGGTGGCTGAACATGCATACGATAGGACTTCAGCCTGCTGTGCTCACCTGCCGGGGAGTCAGTAGCCTGTTTGGTACCCAGGCAGGAGAGAGCAAAAGTTAGGTTGGTGGTGTGCCCTGGGCACGTGATCCTTTGGGACACTGGACATACACCATGTCATCAATAGTGCTTACTGTGAGCCCTGGAAGGGGTCAGGCCTTCCACCAGAGAGCCTCACCTGCTCTGGGTAATCGTTAAATATCTAGGTCCTGCATGTCTGCCTATATTGTCCCTCACAGGGTGTCATATACACATCTGGAGGACAACGAAGTGTCACCTCTCACCATAGAGGACCCCAACATTATTCGAGATCCATCATCTGGCCCTGATACAACCCCAGCTGCCTCATCTGAACCCATGGAGCAGTCTTCCAATGTTCAAGTAGACCCACCAACTCTTTCTGGCAGACCCAGGAAGCAATTACCCAGCTTTGACTTCAATGGCCCGTACCTGGGGCCTCCCCAATCCCACTCCCTGCCCGATCTCCCAGGCCAGCTGGTTTCCCCCCAGGGGGGTGGAAGCCTGAAGCCAGCACTGCCAGGCTCCTTGGAGTACATGTGTCTGCCCCCTGGAGGGCAAGTGCAACTGGTCCCACTGTCCCAGGTGATGGGGCAGGGCCGGGATGTGGATGTGCAGTGTGGGTCCAGCCTGGAGACCACAGAGAGCCCTTCCATGGAATCAAGGGAGAGCCCTCCAGTTGAGCTGAAGGAGGAGGAACAGGAGCCAAGGGACAACCCAGTGACTCTCCCCATAAGCTCTGGAGGCCCCAAAGACAGTAAGGTGGCCTCTGAGTATGTCACACCTGCAGATCTGGTGCTCACTCTGCCCACAGAGCCCTTGTCTACCTCTCTGGGTCCCTCTCTAGAGGTCTCCTCAGCCCAAAGCCCCAGTCTCTGTCTCAAGCTGCCCAGGGTCCCTTCTGAAAGTCCAGCTCTTGCACCAGCAGTGTTTGAAGATTACGTGGAGCTGCCTCCAAGCATGAGCCAGCCTGCCAAGTCCCTTCCAGGCAATCCTGCTCCTCCTGGGCCAAGCAGCCCCGCAGTGAGCCCAGGAGAGCCCAGGGAGGAAGTAGGCGCAGCCCCCACACACCCTGAAGGCCTCCTTGTTCTTCAGCAGGTTGGGGACTACTGCTTCCTCCCTGGCCTGGGACCCAGCCCCCTCTCACCACCCAGTAAGCCACCCTCTCCGGGCCTGTGTCTCGAGACTGAGGACCTAGACAAGGACTTGTCTGTCAAAAAGCTTCCCTACCAACCCATACCCCAGGTGCCAGCCATTCAGTTTTTCAAGTCCCTAAAGCATCAGGACTACCTGTCACTGCCCCCTTGGGACAATAGCCAGCCTGGGAAGGTGTGCTGAGTCTCCCCCCTCCCAATCTCACCAGCAGCCCTGCGCCTCAGCCTGTGGACCTCAGCCGGAGCATCACCACAGAACCCTCACTGAGATGCACGCTCTTCCTTGCTCTCAGTCCTGACACTCAGCAGTACCCCACATGTGCTCTCCCTCCTTCCCTGTCCCTCCCTTTCCCCTCCCTCCATGTCCCCTTCCCCCATCTCTCTCTGCAGTTTCCTGCCTTCTATGGGATCTTCCTCCCTTTCCCTTTGACTTGTTGGAGTGGGGATGAGGCCTCTGGGGATGAGCCCTGTGTGGTCTGTTTTGGTTTTAAGAACTGCTAAGGTCGGCTTGTCCACCTCAGGCACCAATTACACAGCACAGTTCCGGCTCAGAGTAAAAGGTGTGAGCCCCTGGTGGGGTCAGACGGTAAAACTGGCCAGGCTCATGTACAAGAAAAGACATGGTCCTCTATGGTTGTCTGAAACTCCTGGGGAGCCCTGGAAACCTTGTAGAGGGCACTGGGGACCCTCATTATATACAGAAGTCACTGATGTGGACAAAGCTGGATACAGCTATGACCAGGCTGGAGGGACAAGAAGCAAAGGGGTAGGTAAAAGAGCTCATGGTGTCAACTGCAGACAAGCCAAGTTGTGAATCCTGGTCAGCACACCCAGAGACTTAGTCTAGAAATCCCTCCAGGATGCCTGGATACCTGTGCTCCCACTGACCTCAGATGAGGGCCTGCTGTGGGACTGTGGTCCTTGGAAATCACTACCCTCTTGACGACCCAGGCACAACGGCATTACGTCATTCTGTTCTCATTCATATTGTTTGCTCATGGTCAAGTTTGCCCATGGCTTTGGTAGGTGTCTTGAGCATTGGCTTGTTTGGGGAATGGGGGGAGCGTTGGGAGCAGAGTCCATGAACAATTTTGTCCCTCAGACTGTCTTCATTTTTGGATGAGAGTGAATAACTCTTTCCACATGGCCCTTTGTGAGGCACACGTCTCCCCTGAATGTGCTAATTTTGTGCAGGAGGCACAAAGGCTCCCTGCATTGCTGTGAGATGGATCGCTGAGCCCCACCTCTCTTTGGGGTTGTATTTGCAGCGGCCTTTGCTGCAAATGTACGTATGCTTCTGTTTGTGTGCTTCATGTTGATTTTAACCCAAAGCAGGCAGCAAAGAAGACCACCAACATCTTGAATGTGTTTCCGTGGCAACGTTCAACAACCGCCTATCAATGCTTTCTAAAGTGACCACTCTAAAGAAACAGACAGGAGTGGCCTCTGGCTTAAAAATGTGAAGTCCAAAATGTCTTGCATTATGAGGGAACATTGTAATAAAACGTTTACATACAATAAAACATAACAAGAACAAGGTTGTGGGCGTGTGTGTGCCTGTGTGTACCTGTGTGCATGTGTGCCTCTGTGTGTGTGTGTGTGTGTGTGTGTGTGTGTGTGTGTCTGTGTGTGTGTTGGAAGGGGGGGACATTTTGAACCCATGAATGAACTAATAGAAAAATAGAAATATAAACAACATTATTGAAGGGTTAAAAAAAGGAAATCATAATTACTTAATTTGCTACAAAAAAAAAAGGCAAAGGTATGCATAGGAAGAAAGAGTGATGGTTCTAGCACGCCACCATTCAAATGCAGAAGGATGAAATTAAATTCAGACCTTCTACTTCATATTTGTATGAAAACTAATATGTATAAACTCTAACTGTATGGATTGGGAGGGGTGATGAACACTACCCTCCCTGTATCTGGTTTGGGATCATGAGGTCTTGAGAAGGCACAAATATTACACGATCCTTCCAGGTTAATAACACCCAGCCTGCTATGTATGTCTGTGAAACACACCACAGGGGAAGAGTAGATGAGAACGTTATAAAATGTGAGTATCTGAAGCAGAAGCGTTTCACACAGTCTTGAAGGAAATGATTCTGACAGAAACCATTGCATACCACCAGCATTGCTTGTGGAGACTTCACACTCTGAAGACACAGTGACAGATTGTGTGAGGAAAAGTGAAACTGACTTTGGCCAAACTAATGGAATACGGGGGGGGGGGGCAAACGGGAAGGTCTTCTGTAGAATATGAGACATTCTGGCAGAACTCCTTGGGCAGTTTAGATGTGAATCTGCTGCTCAATTCTAGTATTGATAAACACTGTTTTCTGGTTGAAAGCCTTGGTGTCCTGTCTCTGAAAGAGGACCCCACCTAATTTGGGGGGTTCGTGTCTGAGATTCGCCTTCTCTGTTGCAAGATTGTCACACACCCACACTCCGGGATGCCAGATGTGGTGACCTCACACAGTCCAAGAAGACCCACTGGTCTATAGGGAGCTTGTCCTCCCTGCTTGCCAGGACAATGACTTCGGGGAGCACAAAGGAACCTGGGAAGGTCTAGGAATCAGCCAAGGGAATGCTAGTGCTCTGACTCGTAAAGAGCCTAGGTTCATTTGGGCGAACATGGTCATAGGAGGCAGGATTGGCCCCATCACCTCCCAGAGTTCCCCAATTAGATTCAGAGTAAATAGCATCACAACTCAAAGGCACTGTGCAGCAGATTGGAGATGCTGTGTGAGTGAGCATACTCAGACGCTTAACTAGAGAGTTCTAAACCAAGGGCTAAAGCCAGAATGGAGTCCCCTTTAGAAGGTCACTGGGAATCCTCGTAGAGTCCATGCTGGGTCACTTGAGAGGGATCTGATATTGGGTTATGTGGTCCCACCAATGCCCAAAGGGTTCTGAAATGTCTCTGTGAGGAGAACCCTGGAGATGGGTGGGATTATTTCTCATGCCTTCCCTTCCCTGTCACATGCGTGATTGTTGAATTTCAGGGAAAGGAAATAGGCAACAAACAGAGAAAACTTAGGCACAGACTCATGGCTGATTAAAGTGCTGGGACCAAGTAACCACTGAGGGCCCAGCCCTAAGCAGAACACAGATATCTACCATCCGTTGCTACCATGGAAGAGGGGAGGAAAGTGTGCAAGGGCCAGGTGACAGAAATGATGGCTGTGAGGCTCTGACTTCTCGATATAACATGGCCATTTTACACTCCTTAGTCCACCTATGGTTACGGAGATAAGGTGTCACTTGTCAAGCTTCTGTAAATCTTTGACAGTCAAGAATTGGCAAGAGAAGGAATGCTATGTTCTTCTGGAATGGTGATTTCACATTCTCTGAAATAAATTCCACTCGCACTCACATAAGCAACCCTATTTAAACACAGTTCCTCAAACACACAAAGCAAAGCTTTGAAAGCAGGAGGGATACTCATCAAGAAGGTTCAGCAGGTGTTGGAAGGGTGATGAGAGACAATGGGGGGGGGTTGTAAAATGACCAAAATGTATCCCATACATGTGTGAAAGAATAATGAAGACATAACTGTATAGAATCGATTGTTATAAAAGTAGACACAAGAGCACAGAGAAGCCTTCCGTGAACGTCGATAGGAGTTGGCACAGGGCGGGACAAGCATCATACTTCATTTGTGGTTCCTAAGACAATGGCGTCCACGGTTGGAAACTCAGTCTTCTAACACGTGGACTCCTGGGCTTCTCATGCATAACGCGTCCCGGCTTCATTTCTGTACGTTCCTGGCATGCATACTTACAGAGAGAGTTAGCCTTCCCATTCCAGGTTTACTACTGAGTTTCTCTATTTCCACTGCTACATCCACCGTTGTTTGGTAACAGAAGAAGCAACGTATATACAAGTACAAAGCAAAGCAAACATGCCCATAGTTTAAAGTTTATTCTGATTACCGTAGTCCCTAAGGGTAACGCCATCCTTGCCGTAGCAATTCTACTGTGGGAAAGGCTCCTGCTTTGCCAGAAGATGACTTCCATCCTTTCCCCATCGCCAGGACCAAGAGGAAAAGATCATGGACCGTGGTCTTAGAATCTCTTCCCTAGCAATGGAGACATGTTCTAGGAGTCTACCTTTCTGTCCATGGATGCTTAGAACATGAAGAGCAGCTCGTTTCAAAGTCTGATGGTTGCGATGTGTCCTCGGCCTGGGAGAGAGAAAGCTGGCAGTCAAAAATGTTCCTACCATTCACTAAGAAGAGTACCAAATATCTGAAAGGTACACAACCCGTGTGGTTTATGCTTAACACCTATCTCTCTGCGAGTCTGGGAAGTTGGGGAGTCTAAGTAGAGGATACTCATGTGACAAACCAGTAGTAAACTCTGACATCATGTTTTGTTCTTTATGTTTTGCCCAGGCAAACATTTCACATCTTTGTGATCATGCATTACCAGACAAATTCAATATATCCTGTGTGACTCTGTAAGAGAAGTCCCTTGTGGGCTCCTATCTCCTTGTCTCAGAAGCCCACCATTCATTCCCCTGTAGTAGAAAATAATACTGCAGGTGTCAACTATGCTGAGACCTGTGCATATTGCTATAAATCGCCAACATTAGGGCCATTTTGGAAAGTCCCCCCACCATGGGAAGCAGCTGGTCTCACCACCGTCAGGAGCTTGGTCTTCTTCCAGAGCGTTTCATCGTTTTCTGTTCATTCCCCTAGCCTTATTCCATGACAAAGGACTTGGTAGCACTCCACACAGCGATTTCTCCTGTGGGAGAAATCCTAGGACCATCGGTTCAATTTGATCCAGAAAGAATTTGATACCAGGTTTCTCTGTGTAGATGGCATTGCTAGATTAATTGGTCCCTTTAAATAAGATCATTCTGAACGCTTGTCGGTTTGTAATGAGGAGCTTGGCTGGCTGCGTTTGCGTATTGATTTTCTTTTCAGATTATAAATAATATTTCTATTAGTCTATGTGGATAAATCATTGAGTGGTTCAGAGAAAAGGCTAGTAAGTAAGCAAGAGAAATGGTTATTCTAATCAGATTTTCTTACTCTTTCAGTCCTTATTTAAATGTGTATATATGTTGGGACATGGTGTGTACCAGCCACAGGTCACATGTGGAGGTCAGAAGACAACGTGGAGGAGCCACGTCCATCCTCCCAACAAATGAGTCCCAGAGACTGAACTCACGAATCAGGCTCCATGGCAGGCGTCCATACCGGTTCAGCCTTTGAGCAGCCATCTAATTAAACTTATATACGAAATCTTCTCATGCTTTACTAATCAGTTCGGACGATATCAAGCAACTTTTGGATTCACTAATTTCGTAAGCAGAAACAACGGAAATTCTAACAATTTAAATTTCAACTAATCTACAAAGAGTCAAAAGATTCACGACTTATATGACGAAGTCACCCTTTCCTTCTTTCCCATTTTCTGTGTAATTGGACAACATTCATAGACGCCAGTCACAAGGCAACTCTTTTAACACAGATCTATGTGAGTACAAATGGTTTCTGTTCCATGCGACTTGGCTTCCCAGTGTTGCTGTGCTTATCAATAGGATTAATAGCATTATTGTTTAGGTGTATTCGTAAAGAAAGTACATTTGTGATCGAAATGACAGAGGAATGACCAATTACTGTGAAGCTCATGAATATGACGTCAATTCTGAAGGAATTTCACACAGGAGAAAGAAGCACTCCTACACTCTGAGGGGCACAGAGGAAGTCCCTGCTTAGGGCAGCTTGGCATGGCCAGAGAACTCAGCGAGCAGGAATGAGGAGGAAGGGAAGCTTACCTGTGTGGTTCAGGCTCAATAGGTCTGATGAAGGTGGGAGGAGAGGTGAGTGAGACAGATCTGAACTCTGGCTAGTCACCAGAACTGCAGGCAACACAGGCCAGCAGAGAAGAATAGAGGGAGAATAAGCCAAAACAAAAAACAAAAAACAAACAAAAAAACAAAAAGAAAAAACAAAACAAAACAAAACAAAAACCAAAAAAACAAAAACAAAAACAAAAAGCTACCAACCCATCTAACAAAGATAAACTCATAAATCAGCACCTAAAACTATAATAACCTTTAATCCTGATAACTAGGAGCCAGAGCAATATAGCACAACCAGAGACCACCTACCCTACTACAATATGATTGTCCAAGCCCTGAACAACCAAACAATGACCTTAAATAAACTCTTCTGAAGATGATAGAGACCTTTAAAGAGAAAATGAATAAATGCCTTGAAGAAATACTGGAAGATACAAACAAACGGGTAAAGAAAATGAATAAACTGTTCAAATCCTGAAAGTGGACACAGAAGCAATAAAGAAAACACAACCTGAGGGAGTTGTAGAGATGGAAAATCTGAGTACTGCAAACAGAAACTACAGACACAAGCGTAACCAATAAAATACAGGAGATGGAGGAGAGTATCTCAGGCATAGAAGATACAAGAAAAGAAGTTGATGCATCATTCAGAGAAAGTGTTAATGCTAAAAAGTTCCTCACACAAAACACACAAGGTGTCTGGGATGCTATGAAAAGACCAAACCTAAGAATAGCAGGAATGGATGAAGGGGAAGATTCCCATCTTGAAGGACCAGAAAATATTTTCAACTGAATTGTAGAAGATTCCCCTAAACTAAAGGGATATCTATAAATGTACAAGAAGTTTTCAGAACACCAAATAGATTAGACTAGAAAAGAAAGACCTCCCACCACATAAAAATAAAACCACTAAACAAAAGAAAATAAAATATTTAAAGCTACATGGCAAAGGGGGAAAGTAACATATGTAGGCTATCTCTTTAAATTGCACCAGAATTCTCAACGGATACTCTAAAAATCAGAAAGATCTGGAAAGATGTCTTGCAGACTCTAAGAGACTATAGATGCCATGCTAGACTATTATACCCAGCAAAACTCTCAATCTCCAGAGATGGAGAAAACAAAATATTCCTTGGAAAAACAAATTTAAACAATATTTATCCACAAATCCAGCCCTACAAAAGATACTAGAAGGAAAACTCCAGTTCAAGCAGGTTAACTACACCCAAGGAAACATAGGAAATGAAAAATTACACACCAGAAAAACCAAAAGAATGTACACACATGCACACACACACACACACACACACACAGAGAGAGAGAGAGAGAGAGAGAGAGAGAGAGAGAGAGAGAGAGAGAGAGAGAGAGAGAGATCTCCAGTACATAAGTGGACACCTTGCATACAGTTCCACAGGCAAATCCAATGAACAT
Organism: Rattus norvegicus; assembly: GCF_021556685.1. Classification (NCBI taxonomy): domain Eukaryota; kingdom Metazoa; phylum Chordata; class Mammalia; order Rodentia; family Muridae; genus Rattus; species Rattus norvegicus. Next base: position 119,475,945 of record NC_141540.1, read on the forward strand.
AAGATGATTATCTTCTGACTTTAAGCAAGCCCAGATCTGAGGACCCCAACAGTGTACTGGCCTCTGGGCAGTCTCAGGACCCAGTTTTCCTGCATGCTGCTTCTAGAGCAAGCCTAGTATCCAGTAGACCACAAAAGGGATACCACAGGACAGACCCAACATGCAAGTGCTGAATAAATGCCACACACAGAGATGCTTGATATTTTAAAGGTTGAATGCATAGTGGACCTCAGAGCAAGTCAAATCCCTGGTGGTCAACTCACAGACTACCCTCCACTGTGGGACCAAAACTCATAGGGTGGAGGACATACATTGCCCCAGGACAGGTCAAGTCACTTCTAGGAGCAATTTCTGACCACTTGGTAATCTCAGTAGCCAAGAGGCCATGCAAACAATGACCTCTGAGAGGTTAGTGCTCTGAGGACTCAGTGCATTTTCATTAAGAGGTCCAAGCAGCCACACACTGCAAAAGCAGTGCCCTGGATTGGGACTGCAGAGTGCCACCATGGCAGGACAGCACCCAGGAAAGCCAAAGAAATGGCACCTTCTAGAAAGGAACACTAACCAGGGACCACCATATTGCCTCCATGATGGGAAAAGGATCCAGGGCCTGTCCCCTAACTGACCTCAGAAGGCACAATACCATAGGGCTGGATCTTGGGCTGTGCCCAAGGCAAGTCATTTACCTATGGGGAACTATCAAATTCATGACTATTTTAGGCACAGTACCCAGAAGGCCCACACTGCCCGTCCCAGTTTCCACAAGTCTAGTAACCTGGGTGCCAACAACATGATGACCAAAGGTCAGGCCTTGTATCAAGGGGGCCACACCTTAGCATCAATGATGTCATATGGCAGTAGTAGTATCCAGGGAGCCCAAACCTTCAGGGAAGTTTCAGTACCAAAGGTCATTGTCATGTGCAGCAGGAAACGAGTCCCTCTAGAGCATATTAAAGATCTTCTGTCTGCAGTCCCTCCCATGACCCTATGGGGACTGTTTGTTTGTTCAAATAAAGTTTCAGTTTATTGATGCACCATATGTTCCCCCACAGTAGTGGCTCGCCTCTTTTTATGTCTGCAGACTTTGATTTTTCTGTCTAAACCTATGTGTAGAATGTATTATTATTTGTCCATTCCATAGATATATTCCCTAGATGAACAAACCAGGACCCTCATAACACTGTCCTCTCATGAATGAATTAACATTCCATCCCACCCACCCCAGGCTGCACACCCTTAACTAGTAGCCTCTGAAGAAAAGTTTCATGCTTGTTGAGATCACTCTGGAGGATGTGCACAACAGGGCCCCTGCCTATTGTTCCAGGGGGAGACACATAAATTGGTTGTGAGACAGTCACTGGAAGGAGGTTCTTCTGCATCAAAGTCTGGCTCCTGTGAACATTTTCAAGTGGCAAGGACAGCCTCAATTTGGAGAGGGGTTGAATTGCAAGAGAAGGGGTGTGTGGGAGCAGCAAAAACTCAAAATCAAATTGTGGGTCCAAGCTGTTGACCTATGTTCTGCTCAAGACAGCTTTCCAGATTGCTTTTCTCTGTTATGCTTGTTCTGGAGATCTCCAGACAGCTCTCTCTCTCTCTCTCTCTCTCTCTCTCTCTCTCTCTCTCTCTCTCCAGTTCTCTTTTAAAATATTCTCTGGATAGCTCACCTCTTGCAGATAAACCCAGTCTTTTATTTTACATATCACTCCAGTCATTTGCTCCAGGTTCCCTTTTGAATCAGCATCCCCTGACCCCAAACCCCTTGATTCTTATGAGACAGCAAGCACACACACACACACACACACACACACACACACACACACACTACAAAAGGATCCAAAGATCTCTCTGCCTTTAAGCACAGATTACAAGCTAGCTGGATAGGCCCCTAACCATTTGGGCCTGGACCTAAATTCCCCCTGTCTAAGGCTGACCTTGAGTTCAGGAATCTGTCTGCCTTTGTAAACAAAAAACTTGGCTGTATGGGATCTCCTGAGATCACCACTCTCTATATCTCTTTATCTCCTTCCTTAATATTTTTCTGACAAGCTTGCTCACAGCACAGCTGCTTTTTGTTCTTTTTAAATTTGTGAAGCTTCTCATATAATTCATATGCAACCTTATATTTTGCATAGATGAGGTATTATACATTTTTGAACTCATGTTTTTAGAGTTCTTTCCCACAGCCTTTCTGGGCTGTCCTGAAGGTCATACCCAACATGTATCATTTTCCTAAGACATTAGCCACACCTTCACCTCCCAGATGCATGCTCTCTCTGATTATCATGGAGTTATTAATGTTAACCAGGAGGACATTCCCCAAAGAAGGACTGTGAAAATATGTACATTATTATACAAACAGCCTTATTCCCACAGCAAGCACTGGCTCTAGGGGAGGCCCATACCTGCTGACCCTGCCCCAGGAACAGAAGCCATTGCTATTCGACCCCTACCAAGGCTGTGCCTGACTTGTAATTCAAGCCATCAACTCTTTAAGGTACTGAAGGCATTAAGTGTGTAAAAAATCAAAAAGAGAAAAACTCCAGTCACAGTAAATGTTTATGAAGGAGTCAACACCTGTGTTTATGATAAGGGTTGAAGTCCATGCAATGCCAACTCAGGACACCCACATGTTTAGGAGGAATTTTAGATATTAGGCCTAAAAATATAAGAGATGCAAACCTGTCACCACAGCACTCATGATCGAGAAAAAAGGTGAGTTATTGCTGGCTAACCTGTGCTTCAAGTAGCAACCTGTTTCAGATCTGAAGCAAGAGATCCTGCCATGTCTGTCAAGATGGGTAAAGTGGGAAGGTAATACGCTAAGCAAAGGGAGCCCCAAAATGTAGAAAATATTGTATAGAGAAATGTAAATCAAGGTGCAAAAATGATTGGAAGATGTTGGCCGAGGTATGGAAATGAGCAAGTCTGTTGCAGGAAGAAGTCAGAGGTTTGCTGCACACAAACAATATGGTGGATTATTGTGAATTACCCAGGTAATTCAGTATGATGAGATGATGTATCAAGAAATAATGGTGGCGGGGTTGGGGATTTAGCTCAGTGATAGAGCACTTGCCTAGCAAGCACAAGGCCCTGGGTTCAGTCCTCAGCTCTGAAAAAAAAAAAAGAAAGAAAGAAAGAAAGAAATAATGGTGGCATTTGGCAGCTGAGGTGGGCAATAAAATCTATCTTGAAAAAACATCACTTTTGTATTGGAAACACAGAAGTTTATTCTAGGTTCACAACACTTCTACAGAAACAGTGCAATGCCCAGATCTCTGTCCACATCCTGACGACTGATCCTGACCCAGACACACGATGCCTAAAATCACTCAACTTTCAAACTCTGGGTCAATTGAAAATGGTTCAGACCGGCTGGTGTCAGATGATGTCTCTGCTGTGGGTAATAGCAACAAGAGCCCCCAAAGTGACTTGTTCAGTGTTCAGTGCTCTGTATGTCACGCTCTTGCAGATGACAGTCTTTCTTGAGTCTCCTTACTGGGGAAGTGGTGTCCATGCCTAGGTGACTGAGGGGTCAGTAACACCAGCTGGCTCTCCTTGCCCATGCACACAGCAGTGGAGGTGGTCGATGGAAGGGACTTGAGAAGCTCCTTACCCTGATCACTTGGCTCTTGCCAGGACAGAGAGGAACTGTCCCAGTGAGGAAGTTTTCCAAGCTGCCTCAGTTAGTGTTCTCCCTCAACAGGGGGTCAGGATAAGGTGCTGGGTGCTCCTGGGATCAGAACAAATCGTTTCTTGTTCTTCTCAGACCACCCACTTGTGGGTCTGGCTTTGCCCTGCCTCTGTGTCAATCAGCAGGACTTGATAAATCAAGAAGACCAGAATAAGGAAGGATTTGGTAAACATTACAAAAAGTCCAGTTTGCATAACTCTGTAAATGGCCACCCCTTCTCGGTGGGTGGCCTGAGCCAGGAAGCAGCACCTGTGTGCTCCCTTCCACCCAGGGTGTCTGTTCTCAAAAAAGCTGGCTCTTTCCCAGGTTCCTACAGTCGGTTGGTTCTGCTGGTCTTCCTCTACCCTTAGGGGCTGCAATCCATCCTCCTATTCTCCCATAGGAGTCCTCAAGCTTCATCCACTGTTTGGCTGCGGGTGTCTGAATCTGTCTGAGTCAGCTGGCAGGTGGAGCCTCTCAGGGGACAAGCATAATGGAGTCAGAGATTAATAGTGTCAGAGGTTGGAACTTGTCCATGGGATGGGTCTCAAGTTGGGCCAGTTATTGGTTGGCCATTCTCTCAGTCTCTGCTCCATCCCCAATCCCAGCATTTCTTGTAGACTGGATAAATTTGGGGTTGAAATTCTTGTGGGTGGGTTGGTGTCCCTGTTTCTCTACTATGGTTTCTGCCTGGCTATGGGAGGTAGCCCCCCCAGTCTCCATATCTCCAATAGTGCGAGTCAAAGCTAAGGACATCCCCATCGATTCTTAGGTACCTCCCTTATCCCAGGTCTCTGTCTCTTTGAGATATTGCAATTAATATGGGGATAATTTTAGCAAACATGGGGTGGCATAGGAATAGGGTACAGAGGAGAGAACCTGGTTATGTCCCACAGGTTGAGAAACAGGCAAGCTTCTGAGAAAATCCAGAAGGGATGAAGAATACTTGAGCAAAAAAGAGATATGATGTTCTGGCACTTCAAAGCCGTCTGTTATCTGCAATTTAGTTTAACCAGGTGTCTCACACTGGCTTTCTGCTTACAAGACAGGAAAGCTAAGAGACGGTTGAATTGCCCATGGAAGAAGCCGAGAACATGGAGAGTTGATTTTTTTTTTTTTACTTTTTATTGATTCTTTGTGAATTTCACATCATGCGCCCCAATCCCACTCATCTCCCCATCCCCTCATACCCACCTTCTATCCATGCAACCTCCTCCTCAAAAGAAAGAAAGAAGGAAAGAAGGAAAGAAAGAAAGAAAGAAAGAGAGAGAGAAAGAAAGAAAGAGAAATTGCATTTAAAAAAAATCTGTAGTGTGTCACAGTGTGTCCCACAGTACACCCTTTTGTCCATCCTTCCTTGCTTACAAATGTTCATTGCAAAGACTCATTGGTCTGGTTTGAGGCCTCTGGCTTCTGCTACTCTATCAATATTCCACTGCACTGGGACTCCTCTTGGATGTCCTGTTGCTGCCCTGTGTCATGGAGATCTTGTAGTTTTGGATCTGCAGAACCAGCTCCTTCATGTACTCCTCCAGTTCACAATGGGGTAGATGTTGGGGTTGTCCAGGTCAAAGCCCTGGATCTCGGCCTAAGAGGTAGCTGGGCTGGTCAGCCCTCCAGTTCTCCTACACCTGCACTATTGGGGTGAGCTCTCCAGCCCCACCCATGCCACCACAGTCAATTAGACATCATGGGAACAGAGTCCTAGGAGGTGCTAGAGGAAGAGAAACTGAAAAAACAACAAGAGAGAAGGAGGAGCAGGTCAACAAGGAGGCAAGACCAGGATACAGAGGGATGTGGTGGCCTACATTGTGCCAAAGCAGTCAGCTGAAACAAACCATGAAACCCTGCCAGGGTTTAGCTTCTAAGAGAAGCTAAAAACTAGCAGGTGATCTTCCTGATGGTTCCACCATGGGCTGTAAATCTATGCCAGTTTTGCTGCTTTAGGCAAAGTTGAGACAATTACATTTTAGGAAAGATTCCTGCCATTAATATGCTTTTCCTGTGTGTGTGTGTATGTGTGTGTATTATTATATTTATATATTTATTCATGCTAATTATGTATATGTTAATTAACATGTATATTAATATATCATATCATATATTTATAGTATATTAATGTATGAATTATTAATTATTAAGATATTTTCTAATAGGGCTGATATTAAGTCCTTTCTGGTGTCAAAACTGCAACGAGAACTCTGGGCCAACTTCAGTGTCATGAGTTAATTGCTTCTGAGATAGAAAGCAGACATTTACAAGATAGAGCACATTCCAAGAGGTTGTAAAACAATTAACTAAAGGTCATAAAAAGGGGGAAATTATTTACTATAGATACAAGGATAGAAGATAAAATATTGACTGGGTTTATCTATACAAAACTTCAATGATAACTTAGTTATGGTCTTTTTTTTTCATCTTTATTAACTTGGGTATTTCTTATTTACATTTCGATTGTTATTCCCTTCCTGGTCTCTGGGCCAACATCCCCCTAGCCCCTCCCCTCCCCTTCTCTATGGGTGTTCCCCTCCCCATCCTACCCCCATTACTGCCCTCCCCGCAACAATCACGTTCACTGGGGGTTCAGTCTTGGCAGGCCAACGGCTTCCCCTTCCACTGGTGCTCTTACTAGGCTATTCATTGCTACCTATGAGGTTGGAGCCCAGGGTCAGTCCATGTATAGTCTTTGGCAGTGGCTTAGTCCCTGAAAGCTCTGGTTAGTTGGCATTGTTGTTCATATGGGGTTTCAAGCCCCTTCAAGCTCTTTCAATCCTTTCTCTGATTCCTTCAATGGGGGGTCCCATTCTCTTTAGTTATGGTCTTTAACTCTCCATAAACGTGTTGAGCTTGTGACAGATAATGAATGTTTAGCCAGATAATTACTCCTAATGGATATGCACATAAACATTCTCTACTGTAAACTTCTAATTCAGTTGTGATTTGACTTTATGTGTAAACTTGTGGTGAACTTTTTACCTTGTGATCATGTATTCTGAAAGACATAATATAAGTGCTGAGGAAAAAGAGAGGGAAGATTCCTTTTTTTAGAGAGAACCTTTTCTTGAGATCTTTTCTTAGAGAACCTTCTCCGAGAACTTTTCAGATATAGTCCTTAGAAATAAAGATTAAAATCACTTTTCAAAGTGTCCCCTTTTGTTCTGGAGACTTCAACTAGCAGGCTGGTAATTAGAGCCTCACAGTTCCTGTGGAGATAGAACAAAAGCTACTTTACTTAATCTCCTGCTGCTTTACTGTGAGGTGCTAAACTTGCAGTTTTCTGGCCTGAGAGGAACTCAGACAGGTAGGTCAGCTAATACAGCAAACTGACTTAGACTTAAGAGAGGTAAACGTTTTATTACAGGAAAGGCAACCTTAAATACCTTGCAAGACCAAGTCTTAGCCCAAGCGATGCTCTTCCCCCTTGGCCATCATCAAAAGAGAACAAGGAAGAACAGTTGGGGCTGACCCTCAGAAAAACCCATTGGTTCTAGGTGTTCCTCAAAGCTAGGGGTAGTGCAGTGAGCCGGAGAACAGGAAGTGCTATTCAAGAGAGATATAGGATGTGAGTGAGCCTGAGGTTTCTGGTGTGAGCACTGGAAACAGAACCGCCTTTCGGAGTGATAGGAAACGGGATAATTTGGAGTACACAGACAGGCATGCAGGCCAAGCACCCATATACATAAAAATACATTTCTAAATTTAAAAGGTAAAGGCTAAGCAAGAGTCTTTCTGATATTTTTAGTCTAATGCTCAATTTGATTCCTCGACATCTTGGACGCTTTCTTAGAGGGGCAGGCAGCCCGGCTTCCCAGAGCACCACTTGACTTGGACACATACCCTTGAGAGGGAAATGGCATCTGAAACACAGAAAGGATTGTTTTCAGAAACCATTAAGCCTGCATTTGTTTATTTATTTGTATATTTCTGTGGTGCTTGAGACCAAACCTAGGGCCTTGCCCATGCTGAGCAATTGCAGCCCAGTAAGTCCCCCTTTCAGACTGAAATAGTCAGAACACACTTATCTGGGGGCAAGGTAAAATAGCTCACTGATCACCATACCTACGGTCTCCATGGTTTACCTCCCAGGCACTTAACTCTGGTGAAAGTGCTTTTAAGAACCAAATAGTCCCTGTATCATTTAATAATACCCAAGTAAGGGACAAGAGGTGAGAAAGGGTTGCCCATGTGTGCAACATACTCTCCAATCTGCAAACTGGGGACAACACATAAAAGTCCTCCTTGAGGAAGAAAACCTGAACATGGCCGGTGGTAGCAGTCCATTCTGAGCTGGAGGTCAGACCGCTGGGGCTCCCAACCAGGCTTGCAGTTTGGAGCTCAGCCATAACCAGGCTTCAAAGCCAGGCTGCCCTCTGCTCTCCCTGACCACCAACTCCCGTCACCCACAGGGAAAAGATGAGCCATTCAAGCCAATAAGCATCTTTATTTAGTCCACATACGAGGACTCTGCACAATTCAGTTGATTGAAATGCTTGAGTAATCTCACTCAGACTCTATTACTAATTCATAATAACTGATGGTGGCTCGGAATTTACGTGAACATACATAAATGATTCAACAGCGCACTCCATGAAGAAGTGGGGCACTTCAGAGGCCATAAAACATGAGTGATTAACTGCAAATCAGACAGCATCCTGAACCTGGGGCCCAAGAAAGTAAATTTCATGTGCACAGAAAGCTGCATCCCACATGCTCACGGTCGTGTGTGGAAGCTCAATACGTCTCTCACAGAAGAGACGAGAATGGAGGTTAGCCGAGGAAGGGGGCAAGGCCTATAGAGGGTGGTTGTCAGGTACAAAAATGATTAAATAGGAGGGAGAGTCCCAGCATTCCATAGTACAGGAGGTGACTGTGATTCAAAACCGTGTGTCAGATGGATCAGCAGCGCTAGACGAGATGATCTCGGACACGGCTGACACAAGGAGATGCAGTGCAGCCCGCCCACACTTATCATTGGAACTTCACACCTGTGCGTCTACCGAAAGACCCTCCCCCAAAGCCAACGGTTGTGCTGCTTGCCTGTAATTCCAGAAACGCCAAAGCAGCAGGATTGAACATTTGAAACTAGCCTGGGCTACATCATAAGACCTGGACTTGACAGATAGCCCCGCAGTTAAGAGCACTGACTGTTCTCAAAGAGTAACTGAGTTCCGTTCCCAGAACCCACCATGGATTTGGCAGTGTGGACCGGGAACTCCTTTGAACTCTGTCCCTTCTTGCAGTGAAATCACTTTGGTCTTCAACTATAAAAAAGAAATCTAGACTCCATGGTGCCAGTATCATTTCCAGAGCCATAAGACCAGTGTGGAGAAAATCACCTACCACCAGTGTGGTAGAACTGGCATCTTCCTTCGCCAGGGCTCTCTAAAGCAGTGGCTCTCAACTTCCCTAACACTGTGACCCTCCAACACAGGTCCTCGTGTTGCGGTGACCCCCAGCCATAAAATTATTTTTGTTGCTACTTCATAACTGTAATGTTGCTACTGTTATGAATTGTAATGTAAATATCTGTGGTTTACTGTGGTCTAAAGTAACCCCTATGAAAGGGTCATTTGACCCCAAAGGGGTCACAACCTACAGGTTGAGGACCACAGCTCTAGAGAGATAAGCAAATAGAAAAGTAGAAGAGGGAATGGTGTCTGGAGGATTGATTTATGTGATTATGGACCCTGGAAAGCCTCAGCGGGCTCTCTTCAAGCTGAAAACCTAAGAATTTCATATCTTGGCTCAATACACATTCAAATACTTTAGGTAACGCTCAATCTACACTCAGGCTGGAACGAGGGGGTCTACTGCTATAAATCCTGCAGTCAGGACTGAAGGGGCTCTGGTAAGGTTGTGGTTTCCCGGGGCAGCAGGAAGAAAATCCCTGCTCCAGGAGAGGGAAAGACGTCTGTTCTCTCCCTTGTTGTTCTATCTGGGGCTCCAGCCAATTGGAATGTAGCTGCCTACGAGGGTGGATCACTGCAGACTCAATCCACTGACAGAACAGTCTCCCAGATACACCAGAAATGAAGCTTCCTGGATGGTCCCCAATCCAGCCACATTGTCACCATCATCACTCTGAAGGGCAAGGATGGTTTTTAATATCTCCCAAGAGATATTAAATCCACGATCAACCCACCTGTGCCCACACACCAGCTGCCTGGGCCTTCTGAAAGAGATGGCTACTTCTTCCCTCCTGCCTGTCTGAATCAGAAGCAGCCCGCTGGGAAATGAGGCAGGCCTCTGTGGGAAACCTCTGCCATCTGGAAGAGATCTCAGAAGGGAAACTCATCACTCCTAGTGGACACTCAAACCTGGATAGAGATGAGGTCTATCTTACAGTTGCTTCCCCATGGAGAACTCAACAGAACACATCCTTCCAGTGCCTGAGGTGTGGGGAGAGTTACAAGGACTTGGGCTCTTCTCCTGGTTTCTAGCTTGAACTCTGAAGCTGGGGGGATACCCACCAAAACCCAAAGATGTGGTGGAAAGAAAGATAGGAAAAGCTAAAGGCATTTTAAAATGCATCAGGGTAAAGCACCCCTCCTGCTCCTGTAGAGGACCCACATTTCGTTCCCATTTAGTTCACAAATGACCGTAACTCCAGCTGGAAGGGGTCTGACCCTCTTTTAGCCTCCACAGGCATCAACACTCACATGCACAAATATACCCCCCTACACATATATACATACATACATACATACATACATACATACATACATACATACATAAAAATACTTTAAGTATTAAGATTGCTACATCTCTCTGTATGTGTTCTGTTTTCTATAATAAAATGTGTTGTTTTTGTACTCAGATTTGTTTGTTTCAAGACAGGGTCTCCCAGCATAGTTCTGGATGTACTAGAACACTCTATGCAGACCAGGCTGGCCTTGAAATCACAGAAATCAGCCTGTCTGCCTCTCAAGAGCTAGGACTAGAGGTGTGGCACCACTATCCATGGCTTGTAATTAGATTTTTTAAAAGAAAGCTATTAAAGATGCAGTGGTAAGAGCTGGAGAGATGGCTCAATGGTTAAGAGCACTGACTGCTCTTCCAGAACTCCTGAGTTCAAATCCCAACAACCACATGGTGGCTCACAACCATCTGTAATGAGATCCGATGCCCTCTTCTGGTTTGTCTGAAAACAGCTATGTGTTTAGAATAAATAAATAAATCTTTTTTTAAAAATTTTAAAAGATGCATTGGTAGAAGAACGAATCAGGTAATTCCCTCAAGGACAGTTGCTTTGGTAAACCTCAAGCTTTCAGGGACGGGGAGTTGAGGGTAGTGGATCCCGGGCCACCCCATCCCCATAGCAGAGTGGCCAGTTTCCTCCTCACTGCAGTCCACGGAGGTTTAATCGGAGTGGTGCTGCCACCTAGAGGTCGGCACCCTGCGTTACTTCAACTCTGCATTGTCAGCCCCTCCCGGGGCAGCTCTTCTCTGAAGCCTTTGAAGTCTGGTGGTCCAGACAAGGAAAGAGCAAAGCAGAATGAGCTGTGTGGGTGCTTCTGTGCAGAGCTCAGGGCCAAATGGAAACTCGGACCTCTTGTTCAAACATTGCAAAGAATTGCAAAACCCTAACTGTAGGTAGAACATTAAACCTAGTGAGGGCAGGTCCGAAGCTGGTGAGTTATCTCAAGTGATTGCTCACAGTTAGTTAAAGATAGAACCCCATGTCTTATGCTCCCCTTTTAACTAGTTCACTGGAGTAGTCTAAGAAGAAGAGGGAGAGGAGGGGGCGGAGGAAGAGGAAGAGGAAGAGGAAGGGGGGAGTAGTGTAGGGCTGCCCCGTTTTGCACACTTGTATTTCGGTGGAGGCTAGCAATGCTTCTGTTGTGTTAATGTGCAGATGTGTACAGATACACACGTTGGTGTGCTCGCCACAGTGTTGCCCACCTGTTTGTATAAGCTACTAAGCCTCTGTTTAGCTGCCTAGGTGACATGTATATATGTCCTTGTGTGGTACATAGTGCTTGTGATGAGAGGACAAGCTTCAGTGTTCTGGGATGTAGGTCCTTTGTCTCTGACTGGGACAGCTGGGGGACAGCAAGACACAGAACTACCATTATCTGCACTCAGACAAGTGGAACTCTGGCACGGCCTCTGGCAGCATAAGAGTGTATTCCCGGCAAACCCAATTTCCACTAAATAGCCCTAACTCTCTAACCCTAACCCTAACCCTAACCCTAACCCTAACCCTAACCCTAACCCTAACCCTAACCAGTCCAAAGCAGATACATGATACTGAAGGATTAGCATCTTATTCTGGCCAACACCAGGCACTGGCCCCGGACCTCTTTTCCCTGTCTGATAAGACTTGTGGCAGACATTCCTTCCTCTGTCCCTCTCAGCTGGGCAGAAATCCACTGCCACTCAGCAGAGCCATTCCCAAGGACCTGAATGAAAGCCATTCCTTTGAAATAAAACTGACAAAAACAGAACCACAGCTTCGTGGCAGCCAGCAGATACAGATGGCCTGAACACATTTGTCCCCGGAGTCCCACTCTCTCCCTTTACATCCTCTATTCATCCATTCAAAGGCCCAGCCAATCAAAGGGAGACTCGCTTCCTCCCATTTGTCAGTAATATTAAATCAAAAGGCCAAGAGGCCATTGGTTTTTTGTTTTTGCTTTTGGCTTTTGTTTGTTTGTTTGTTTGGGGGGTCTTGTTTTTGTTTTAGTTTTTGTGGGTTTTTTGTGGGTTTTTGTGTTTGTTTGTGTTGCCTCAATGGATCAAGCTGGTAGGTAAAATGAACTCATGCTGAAGTCCCATGACACTAGGCATGATGACTTATCTTGTCTACTTGATTGCACCTAGGATCGACGTGGAAACAAACCTAGGGGCATGTCTGTGAGGGATGGTCTAGATTAGGATAATCTACGTGTGAAGACTCACCCAAAATATGAGTGGTGCCATCCATTGGCCTGAGTAAAAGGAGACAGTACACCAAGCACCCATGCTCAGCTCTCCCTGCTTCCTTACCTGGCACTCTAGACAATTGGACTGTGGCCTCCCACAAAGGTGGATCTTCCCTGTCTGACCATTTCTTGCCTGGGATGCACTGTACAGCTGCCCCCTGCTCTGTGACTATGTCTCCCTGGTCAGGATGGACTGGAACTGCAAGCCCAGGGAAACACTTCCCTTTGAGTTGTTGTCCAGGATTTTGTCACAGCACAGGACAAGTCACCAGCACACCAAGCAGTCCTCTAACCAAGGAAGTGACCAAGCAAGTCACTAACACACAAGTTATTCCTCTGACCTTCTAAGACATCAAGATTAGGGAACAGCCACACTTCCAAGGAAGCTGGTCAGCAGGCAGGGTAATGGGGTTCTCTCTGCCTTAATATTGAACACAACAAGGGTTCCCAAAGTCATCTGGGGAGCAGTGCAGGGTTTTTTAAGCTTTCCTATCTTTCTATACCTGCAAGGGAAGAAAGTCACTTTCTCTGGCCCTTTTCTGTCTACGAAGAAATTCTCTGTTGGCTCACCGGACGTATTTTATTTTATAAAATGAAATGTTGCCCAGTTCTAGAATTGGGGGTGGGGAGAAAGCCAATTAACACATTGAAATCCTGTCATGTTGCCCTCTGATAGAGATTACTGGGTAAAATCCGTTCTTCCCCCACGAGTTCACATGCAGCTGTTTTTCTTTGGTTCATGTCCCCTCACTTTCCATATCGCAGAGCACTCCACAGAGCCCCACCGCCATGGGGCAATCCACACTGACCCCGTGAGGACACTGAGCAGAGCTGTCAGCATCAGAGGTGGTGCCAGAAAGCAGCTCCCATCCAGCCCTGCTAGTGGATGGTCACAGGTCTTCAGGCTCTGACTGCTCCCTCCCCCCGCCACCCCCAGGAAACTGTGCCAGCCATAGCTGGCTATTTGCTGAAGGATACATTTTATCATCTTCCTTCCCTCTGCCTCTCCACTCCCAAGTGCAGCTCCTGGGAATGGCTCCTATGTAAACTCTTTATAGAAGCCGTCTTTCCAGAGTCAACTTGGAAGTGACCCTGTCCTCTGATGCTGGTCTCAAAAACCATCTTGTTGTCTCTGCCAGAGGCTAATCTGGAGGGGCAGGGGGGCTGTTTGTCCCCTTGTTTGCTTGATTTCTCTTTCAGGTTTGGACAAAACAGGCTGTGAGTGATGGCTGGGTAGACAGAGGCTCAGGGGAATTTAATAATGCCCGCCATTATGTGTGTGGTGTAGGGGTAGGGGTAGAGGAATTCGCAGCCACCCACGGAACAGACCTCTTCACAGTTGGAGACTTTAGAGGGGCGGGGCTTCTGAGCTTAGGAGGAGTCTCTGAGTTTAGCAGACTGGTGAAGGTATTCAGAGGCATAAGCTGTAATTTCAGCCGCCATCCCTGACATCCCACCCTGCTTCGGAGCTGCTAGCTGCTCTCAGTAGGTTTTGCTGACTCACCCCAGTCCCCAGGGCAGCCTTGGTGATTTACTACCTCCATGCTCAGCCAGCTGGCAAAGGACCAGTCAGCCAGCAGTGGACAATGTGTCCCCTGAAGGCAAAGCTGTGTCCAGAGCCACCCTGGAGTGCAATCTCTAACCCCACAGATGCTCGTCAGTTCTCCTCAGCGTCTCCTGAAAACCTTTCTTATGAGTTCAAGAGCGATAGCCTGTAGAGAACACAGCGGCTGCTGTGTACTTCTCCTTGACCTGCTCCAATCAGCCACTGCTCAGCCGCTACACCGGGGCCTCCTGTGAGGGAGGTCTTTGACTCTCCTGTGCACAGGAGCCTGAGGTCAGCTGAGCGCCAGCCCTGATTGAGCCTCACTGCCTACTCCACCAAAGTTAGAGAAAACTTCGAGAGCTCCCAGACGTCACCCTAGAAAGTCCAGAGACCTGGATTCAACTCCACGTCTGTCTCCCTCTCTCCTACCTCTCTGTGTCTGGACCTCAGCCATCCATTTCTCTCTGCATGTGTACCTCAGATTCCCCATATGTTTTTAGAGTATTTCTTAAGATTTCTATTCTATATCCTTTTTTTCCCTTAATGACTTCACCATAGTCTGTGAGGACTTGTACTCCTAGACCTAGAGATTGTTACTCTGGGTAATTTTCCTTGTGGCCTTGCCTGGTTCTGACCAAATCTCACAAATTCATCTACAATGCCCTTCCTCTCCGTCCTCTTCCTCCACTTCCGTCTCTTCTTCCTCCTCTTCCTTTTCCTCTGCCTCCCTTCCTCTTCCTCCTCTTCCTCCTCTTGTTCCTTTTCCCCTCCTCCTCTTTCTCCTCCTCTTCCTCTCCCTCCTCCTCCCCTTCCTCCTCCTCCTCCGTCACCTTGGAAAGATCTCTGGCACTTCCTTATCTGGAAGAATTTAAGAACTCACTACAAACAAGAAAATCTCCATGTGAACTTCCTCCTCTGCCCTCTGGCTAGACACACATTCTAGAAGCCCTGTCCCTGCCTGAATTCCTGAGAAAAAACACAGTTTGCACTCAATGGGGTGAGCTAGCTTGATGGGCAAGGCATGGGTTTCAGGTTAAGCCATCTGGCTTGAATCCCAGCTCCAGCATATATTGTGTGTCAAGGGATAAAATTATACCCATTCAATTTTAAAACCTTTATATTTATTTTCTTTCTCTTTTTTGTTTATTTTGTTTTGCTTTTTTTTATGACAGAGTCTGATGAGCTCAGGTTGCCTTTGAACTTCTGATCCTCCTGCCCCCAAGTGCTTGGATTATAGACCGATGCCGCCATATCCAGGTTTAAGAGGTTTATCGTCAATTCTGTAATGACAGTTCATTCCATCAAGTAGAGAAAGTATTCTGTTGGCTTCAGAAGACTCAGAACAGCTTAGTGGGAAGGGAGAAGAAACAGAGCCAACAGCAGGGTGTTCCTCCTAAGAAACCTTTCTGTAAAGGGGAATTGGGAGGGTGAGAGGCAAAGAAATATCTACTTAATATCAAGATATTCCTGATTGCCTCTGTAGTAGACTGAGGCAGAGGGTGTGGGAAAACTCTGCTAGTTAAGGTTGAAGTCTACCATAGGCCAGATAGCCTTCTGGGGCTCGGGGCATAATGGAGACTCCCTTGGTTAGCGGAGTTTCTCCTTCTCTGACCTTGTCTGGGAGTTCTAAGCCCCCACACTCATCTCTACCTCAATTAGTTTATAAGACCAATTTCCTCTCTCCTGAGAGAACCTGTTCAGCCAGCACACTGAGATTCCGGAAAGGCTTCTCCATGCTAATGAGGCGGTCCAGGTACTCTAAGCCCCCAGCCAATGACCTTAGCCCCCCATCCTGGATGTCCCAACCCTAAGTCCCCCAAAACTTCATAAGCCTTCAGTCACCCTAAGATGATCTGCCTCCTGACTGCAGGACTCCGGTGTGTACTCACAGAGCTTCCAAAACCCCTGTTCGACATCTCTGCTCCCATTGCACTCATGGACTGTATGGGCTGACATTCCACAAGAGCTGGGAAACCCACAAGAGGGAACTTCATGGATATGTCTACGTGGGAAATTTGACTCTCGCCTCTTATGGTCTCTTAGCTCCTCAGATCATCAGACAAATGGCTGCCAGCTTAGTGGTTGAAACTTTAGCACCAGTGACTCTTCTGGGACTAGTACAAGAGACTTCCCCCAAACAGTGGCTTCCTGTGATGTCTATCTAGCAGAGATCACAAGACAATCATACCATCCCCAAGAAGGTGGAAGGTGGAGAAGCTGTCCCACCAATATGGGACAAAGTGGCCTGGGTTAGTAATGATGACAACAGTGTCCTTCCTATCTCAGGACATTCTTAGGGGTTTCTTTCTGTGGTAGATGGCCATGACACAAATTATGAAGATGATTCCCTGTGCTAATCAACACCACATGACGCCTGGTCCCGGCACGTGGAACTTACCAAGCACTGAATTCTACCACAGACAGCCAACAGTGCTGTCAAAAGCAGCTCTGGGAAATCAAAGCCTTCTCTAGGTTAAAAAAAGCTGTACATGTTTTATTTAGTTTGCCGGCATGGCAGCTCGGCTCTCTAGAGAAAATGTCTAATTAAGCCAAGCTCTTCTTCACAGCAAGATGGAGTCTTTAACTGAGATAGAGTTATAGAATGTGTCACATTTGTTCGCTTAGGCCAAAGTGGAAATCATTTGCCCAGGTTACATCAGCTCATGGACACTGCTAACAGCCACCTTCCTCCCATCAGAAGGTGCTCTGCCAGCTGCTCTTTCCCAAGATTGGCTCTGAAAGGGCTGAGTTAAATGCAGCATGAAGGTGGGTCCATGGGATGCTCTCAATCCTTCCTCTTTACTCCTACAAGCACCCCAGGAGCCCTGGTCAGCCTTTGGAGGTCACATGATTGGTGTGGTCCCTCTTACACAGCTGGTCTCAACTTGTGTGGGTCTTGATCTCTTTGGGGAAATCATATCCTGCTTGTCAGATATTACATTGCAGTTCTTAACAGTAGCAAAACTAGTTACAAAGTAGCAATGAAATAATTTTAGGGTTGGAGGTCACTGCAACATGAGGAACTGCATTATAGAGTCCCAGCCCTTAAGACAGAGCCACTGCTCTTGTGGGACACATTCTGCAGATTGTCATTTGGTGTCATGGCCCATGGTGACCTGGCTCTGTGATGTGTGTAGGGGAGGTTCGTTCCTTCCCACTGCCCACTTCCCCTCTCTCCAGCTGATGGACATTTGGGCTGTGGTCTTGTGGATCAGTACTGCAGCTGAGTATTCAGGGACGGGTTCCCTTGGCATCTTGACGATACAGAAAAGGCATTTTGAGGCTGACAAGATAAAATTTCAATTCTGTTACCCATGCCCTAGTTCTTGCTCATCTGTGAAGGCTAATCCTGTCAACTGGATAGGGTTTGGAAAACCTCACCATAGAAACAGATCTCTGGGCATGTCTGTGTGAGAGTGTACCTGGATTAGGTTAACTGAACCAGGAAGACACAGCCTAACATAGGCAGCATCCTGTGGCCTAGGGTCCCAGACTGAAGCAAAGGGAGAAGTGGAGTTAAGCACCAACAGTCATAACTCCTGCTTCCTGATTGGCTGACCAGCAGGCCTCGCTTCCTCCTCCCCTGCCTCCCCCCGCATGGAACCGTGAGCCACATAAACCCTTAACTTTTGTCGGGTCTTCAGTCTCAGCAACGAGACATCGTGTTCTCTTCTATTTTGCTTTCTAATTTATGTCAGTCTGGTGAACTGGTTGTTTTAATCTGCCTCTGATGACTCAGGAGAATAATGAGCAAACCTTCCGTTTTCTTTCCTGTTGTTTACTGTTATTGAGGACCTGTAGGTTTCAGCCACATTATAAGCTCCTAGAAGGCAGCACTGGGTGTCGCAGGTATGGTGCTTTGGGAAGCTAGCCCCTCAAGTGCAAGCTGTCTTCGGTCCCTATCTCTCCTCTATGGAGCTCCTTCTGGTCCATCTCAGTGACCCAAAGTTGTTCTGAGATAGCCTCCGGTATGAAGCTTCCCACCTGACCCCATTCCTGCTGCACCCACGTCCCCCATGGCCCCACATGGGTCTCACTGTATTCACTTATAGATGCATCTCTCGGCCCGTAAGACAGGTGCCATGGCTTATCCATCCATGTGTGCACAGCTCATTAGTCAGAATCAGCTTCTCCAGCAACTCTCTGCAGACTATGATGCCCTGAGGACAAGGACTACATTGCCCGATGGTGTCCATTATGGCCCCTAACACGGCTGTGTCTGTGGTGCTTGACACATTTGATGAGGCTGCAGTAGGAGTCTCTGGTGGAGATACAGTAGCTCTGGGAAGGAGGATATAGTTCATTTGGTAGAGCGCTTGCCTCAAATGACTGGACCATATATTAAGTTGCTGATTTCTGTGTAGAGAGATCTGGTTACAGTCCAGACGCTATTATTATCCTGATTGTTGAACTACCTCAAATATCAATATTGTGCAAAGGATGCTCCCCACTTATCGCTGATAGGTTAATAAAGAACTGAAAGGACTATGACCAGGCAGAGAAGGAATGACTTGTGATCCCAGGGAGAGGATCCCAAAGCAGAAGAGGAAGAGGTGGCCATGAGAGAGCAGGTCCAGGAGGAGTCGTAATGAGCAGAGCGCCGAGGGATTTGCCCTAAGGACACACAGATTAAGCCAGGGAGAGACTCAAACTGCACTGGGGCCTGTGGCTGGAAAGTAGATAGAGGGTTGGAATAGATGAATGTCTGCACAATTGCTTGTTAATAGCTTGTTAATAGATTGATGTCTGTTTAGAGCTTGTTAATCAACTTAGTAGAGCTTTGTGTCAATCATTTGGGAGCTAGAATGGGAAGAGGAGGAGGAGGAGAGAGAGAGAGAGAGAGAGAGAGAGAGAGAGAGAGAGAGAGAGAGAGAAGGAGAGGAGGAGGAGGTGGAGAAGGAGGTGGAGGAAGAGGAAGAGGAGGAAGGGAAGGAGGAGGAAGGAAGGGGAGGAGTTGTTTACTGGGTTTTGGTCCCAGGCATTATCAGTTCAGCCTTGTGCAATTTCCTTTCTACATGTTTCCTCTCTTTCTTGAAGAGATAGCAGCTGAAGACAGGCATCAGAAGCGTCTAAGGCTGTGCGTAGAAAGCATTCAGTCCCAACTGCCTCTGTGTTGCAGAGATGCAGGGCCTGCTTTCGTGCAACCCCAAATGAGTTTCTCGGGTGCCTTGTATCAAGAGTGCACAGCAGCTCCTACACAGAGATGGGGGCGAGATTTCCCAGCACCAGACAGACCTTGCAGAAAGTAGGTAGCCAGGAAGAGGCTGAGCCAAGCCTTGCACCTTGAACACCCTCAGCTCGATAAACTTGGTGAGGTGGGCTGTTTTTCCCGAGCTGCATCCCTTCCTAGGCAGACTCTACATTTCCCTCATATGGAGGAAGGCCGGGCTGGGAAAGAGGAGGTCCACAGTACGCCCCCTTCTGCCAGTGACCGTGATGCTTCCTTTTGCTTTGGTTTATCCAAAGTGGAGTGATCGCCACAGCAGGCTTCCACTTTGGCAGTCTTCAAGATGCCCCTTGACGTGCAGTACTGTCTGCGGAATCTCCTTTCACAGTCTGGCCTTGACCACGTGCTCATGGACCAAGGCCATGGGGACAATAACCACCCAGTGTAACACTTGCTAAACCACTGCCCACTCAGTCTGCCTCCCTTGGATCTTTCCTAGGTGCCAGTCGCTATACCATGGAGAAGTCCAAATATGAAGAGACCCTATGGACAGATGACAGAGCTTCTGTGGCACCCATCCCACTTGGTTCTAGACCACCCATTTCAGCTTTGACGCTGGTCCCAGTCATATTGTCCCACCCGTGGTACCTATCCTACCTGTGGTACTCAGCACACACTGGTACTCATCCAAGCTGTGGCGATCATCTCAACTGTTCTGGCTGATGCATTCATCCAAATTACAATAGCCTTCCCAACGGTGGTACCCATTCCAGCTACAGTGCTCATCCCAGCTATGCGACACTCATCTCAACTGTGGTCCTCCTTCCCAACTGTGGAACCATTCCAGATATGGCACCTACCCCAGCTGCAATATCCATCTTCCCAACTATGGTTCCATTCTAGGTGTGGTGCACGTCAAGCTATGACAATCAACCCAGCAATGGGACTCATCCCTGCTGTGGTGGCTTCTGGTCCAGGGAGACTAAGGCTGTGCTGAACTGCCCACAGTTTCTCTGGTTCTAGAATGTCTGCCCAGGCGACCGGCGCGGCTTCCTGACTTCCCCTTCAGTATCTTAGGAACAGTGAATGCTCTGCTCTGTGCCCAGCTTGGATGTTTCTCAGGCAGCATCTACCTCTTGTCATCTACCTCACTGGCCCAACCTGAGCCCCATGGCCACTCTGAACCAATCACTTTGTGCCTAGGAGGGACCCATCAGATCTGCCCCTAGACTGGGAGAGATGGGTGAAATAGACCCTCTGGTGTCTGTGGGTTCATGTGGGAGGAATAGACATCTAGAAAACAGTTAAAACTGCTGTGGGCCCATATTCTGGGTGCAACCTAGCAGTGTCCAGTAGAGGACCTGCCACCAGAACACACTGGATTAGCTCCCCCAACTCTTCCCGAGGACATGAAGGAAGGCATGAAGAGTCAGTCTGAGTATTTTGGCTGCTCCGAGCTTCTCTCTTCCTCAGCTCTTCCTCCAGCCTCATGCATGAGTCCCAATCCCGGCATGGTGAGAAGCATCACACAGGGGCAGGGCTCAGACCGGAGCCTTTATTTCTTTATTGGCAACATTCTCGAGCGTCCCTTCCAATGTCCTTTCAACTACTTGCCCTTGGACCTGCTCCTTTCTCCATATTTCTCTTCCAGTGCTTTCTGCAAGTTCATGTTCATAGCATTTTTCCGGTGCCACCGGCCTGCAGGGAACCAGAGAGGGATCATTACAGAGGACAGCAGCTTCCCAGGATACAGATTCCAGTGGCTGTGACCTGTGCCTTTTCAGATTCACCCCGAGGACCCCCAACTCCTGCTCTGCACCTTGCAGGCACCCCTTACCCCGCCTGTGGAGGAGAGTTTCCCCCCTGACCCCAGGTTTCTACCTACCCAGGTCATCCGTCTTCCTCCCGTGCCAGTGTTCCACATCCCTCACCGACTTCTCTATCACCTCCGGCGTGTAGGAAGCCTTCATGAGGCTCTTTGTCTCTTGGGGTGGGCCTGTCAGACACCATGAAGAAATCCCCAAGTCACGAAAGGTAGGCACCTTATGCTTTATCTTGATATCAGTCTGCTCTGTGGGTAGTTGTGGATGAGAAGGGGAGTGGGAGGGTTCAGCGTGGCCTCAATGTTTAACCTCTCCTAGCTTCAGAATCTGAACATACAACCGGGGATAAGGTCTGTTTTCAACCTTGGGAAGAAGAAGCCCATCTTCAAACTTGGCTTCCCACAAAGTCTCAGGACAGGGACAGAGTAAAGACACGTTCTTTGTCAGGCTGTAGAATGAGTGGCCTTTAGCCCCCATTTCCAAGAGAACCCTTGTTCTCATCTGAGCAGACTAGAACCGTCCACACTGTGCACATTTTCATTGGTGGTGTGGACCCCTCAGCTCCCCTTTAAGTGAGCCTGTAGTTCTCTGGGATTTCTCTGGTTCGAAACCCCAAACTTCCCCCAAATTCCTCCCGAAAACTCAGTTTTAGTCACAGCAAGGTGTTCAGATCTCAGGCAGCAGCCACTGCGTCGATCCATTTCTGGTTGCTGTGACAAAACACCAGAGTCAGACAACGAAAGGGAGCAAAGAATGGTTTTGGCTCACGGTTCCAGAGCTTTAGGTTCAAGGTGTCCAAGGGTGTGGGAGGAGAGGAGCTCACTATGGCAACCTGGACACATGGAAGGTGCCACCCACATCCAGGGTAGACCCCCACCCCCATGCCCATCCCAGACACACGCTTAGTTGATGCCTCTGAGAACTTCCTCCCAGACATACCCAGAGGCCTGTTTACTAATCTTCTGGACCTCAGGGCCAATCAACGTGTCAAAGACAACTGCCACACTAGGCTCTACACTGACCCCACCACCTGCCGTGTGTGTGAAGATTTACCAGGACCTAAGAATATTTCCAGATGCTCCCCCCACCTCCCCCAAGCTTGCTCATTCAATCAGACCTCCTGGGAAGCAGATGTGACTATTGTGCCCGTTTCACTGTTGGAGCACAGGCCGAGGGAGTGTAAACCCACGGGGCTGAAGAGCTCGGTCAGGGAAGCAACATCTTTTGACTACAACAGGGTGTCCTGGGGGGACATCACACCAGGGAGGGAAGAGAGAGATTGAAGATAGCCTTCTAGTTTTCCTGAGACTGCTCAGAGGGAACCTTATGTCCTCCATTGAGGGTTTGTCTGCGATGTGCTTTAAAGTGTCAAAAATAACTAGAAAATGCAGAGTAACTGTGGAAAGGGACAAAAAAAAATCTGGGGAAAATAAGTAAAAGCTCATTTAAGTTTTTAAAAAGCAAATGGAAAACACAAAGAAAGAATGGATCGGCCCAAATACATCAGCAACAGAAATAAAAACTGACTTCACTCCCTGGTTACAGAGAACAGATTGTCGGAGTAAATAATTTCCAGACCTGTATTATTTAAAGCATACTTTAAAAAAAAAGACACAAGGAGAGGATGAACATGAAGATAGAAAAAGATACATCAGCCAAATGCCAGCTGGATGCAATTATAGCAAACAAAATAGCCTGTAAGTCAACAGCAGTAGGGAAAATAAAAATAATGGGGGCAGCCACTATGGCTCAGCAGGTAAAGTGCTTGCTGCCAAGTCTGTGCCCTAAGTTCAATACCCGGGACCTATCTGATGAAGCACAGATCCGGCTCTTGCAAATTATCTTCTGACCTTCACAGGCATGCTGTCCCCACACATACCCTCATACACACTTAAAATCAGAGAGAGGGGTTGGGGATTTAGCTCAGTGGTAGAGCGCTTGCCTAGCAAGCGCAAGGCCCTGGGTTCGGTCCCCAGCTCCGAAAAAAAGAAAAGAAAAAAATCAGAGAGAGAGAGAGAGAGAGAGAGAGAAAGAATGGTTCTAAGCTTGCTTCATTGCAAGCATCTGAATAGATACACCAAGATCAAGAGAGTAATTGATGAGCCTGCTACTGTGGGAAGGATTTAGCGGTTTATCATTCACTAATTAATAGATCAAGCAAAGAGTGTTAATGAAGACTGGCAGGGTTTGTGCAGAAGCCATTAACAGGCCTCTCCTATTAAGCAAACGCAGAGTCTTGAGCTGAAAGAGGATTTGCAAGCTCACGAGGACATCTGCCAGAGCAGCCATGAGCTGGGATGTGAAACAGGTACCACCAACATCCCAGGACCTGCAGTTCAGCAGGCTGCATTCTCTGAGGATGATGCCACCAAACTAGAAATCGCTCAGAAGGGCAAATTTGCGAGTTTGGTGTCTGTAGTTTATAGGGTTTATGGAACAGGATGAATTAGAGTTTTGGTCTGAAGCCCTCAGCCGTGATGACAGCCAAGGATCAAAGCCAGCTGCAGCACAAGGCTCTGGACAGAACTTGAAAGCGTGCCCTAGGTAAGGCTATAAAATGGTCAGAGTTGGGGCTTGGGTGGTGATAGCCAGCATCCTTTAAAAGGATTACTTTAGCTGTTTGGATTCCCCAAGGCAGAGACTTGCCCACCTCTCGCCTCTTGCCTCTCGCCTCTCAGAATAAATCTAATTAGATGGGATTGGAGTTTCCTTAAGGAGCTTTTGCACTGCCTCAGAGTCTGGTGGAAACCACAACAGGACAAAAGGCTTCCGCCTGGGCTGATGTATCACAGCACACATGGGACAAGTGTACCCCTTGTGCAGGGACCCCTACGTTTCTATAAACCAACCACAGGCAGTAGAGAGAGGTGCAACCCCAAGGCACCGGTGAGCCTTACCCCCAGGCTTTCAGAGGGTAGGGGAGACAGGAACCAACTGAAGAAGCACCAAAAACATCCCCAAACACCAACAAGGATGAGGGCATCAGGTTGACAGCAGGACATACCACAGTGCTTGGTTTCCAACCCCTGCCACACTTCAGCCCACTGCAGCAGTGACTGCAGTGCTTTAGGGCAGCACACACGCGCGCGCGCGCACACACACACCCCTCACCTCACCTTAGGAATGCTGGCCCTAGGGGCCGAAGCTCCTGCCAGTTCAAGTCAAAGTCAGACCCAGACTCAGGTACTTTCCCTTGCTCTGGATTCTCCATCTGTGGTAGCTGCACGATTTCCAGTTCAGTGTCTGTCTGTCTGTCTGTCTGTCTGTCTGTCTGTCTACGTGTGTTTGTGTGTGTGTCAGTATGCATGGGGGGCAGGTTTGTACCTGTGTCTGTTTATACTCGGAGGCCAAAGGACCACCTTGGCAAGATGTCATGAACCTTAGTGGTGGTTTGGGGGGCAGAATGGCGTATGTTCCCAAACACCTTACAATAGCTCAGTGGCCACAGTGGAATATGATATGGATGAAAGGAGTCACCTGAGCACCTCTTGTACGTGGACACCTGAGGACGGACACCTGAGGATGGATACCTGAGGATGGACACCTGCGGGCCCCTGGGGAAGATGGGGCTCTTGGACAGAGAAATATTCCACACAAAGGAATTAGAGAAGAATCCGTCTCGTTGCAGACGGAAGTAGACTTGAATTGGATTAAGGGCTTAAAGCAAGCCTGGGAAAGCAGACAGGATTACACCCATGACTCAGCATAGCCTGCACTCCACTTCGCTCCTTCTGGAAGGTTCTGGATCCACAACCAGGAACCTGTTCTGCAGGCTACTCTGGTGCACTGCTTTGAAATCAGCCCTAATCCTGCTCTCACACCTAAGTCAATTCTTCAGCTTGCCCTGTCTGGTCAACTACTCCACCTCACACAAATGCCTGGACAACTGTGCCTAAGGCCGTGGGGTCCCAGCCCTCCTGAGCTGCCTGACACATGGTACACGGTGCCATCCAGGTGTGCAGTGCACCAGCTCAACACCTTAGACCAAATGCTCTAGGGTGGGCCTGAAAGGTCTCCCAAAGGCCCCATGTCAAATGCTTAGTCCTCCCATGGTACTGTTGGAAGATGGTTGAAACCAAGTAGGGTCAACCGAGAGATTTCAGGTCACAGGGTGCAGAGGAGGAGATAATAAGACGTTGCCTTCTTTCTCTGTTTTGCTTCTGAGTCATGAGATGAATGGCCTCCCTCCATCACACACTCCCTGCTCTGACATTCTGCCTCACTAAAACCCCAGAAGGACAAGAGGCCAATTGATAGTCACCTAGGTTACCTTCAAAACCACAGGCCCCAGTAACACTTCCCTCTATTTAGGGTTTTGATTTGGTTTGTCCGAAAAAGGACTTTATTCTTATCACCAAGGCTAACCTGGAACTCACTAGGTAGCCCAGGCTGTCCTCAAGATCACAGTAATCCTCCTGCCTCTGCTGCCTGAGTGCTGGGATTGTAGACATGTACCTCCGCATCTAGTTAGCCTTCTTATAAGTTGATTAGCTTGGGCATTTCTCTGGCAATAACAGAAGGCTAACAAACACTTTCCTTAACTGCTGTCCCTGTGTCTACCCTACCCGGTCTTCCAGATCCCCCGTGTCCTTCTCCATACTGGATTGGAACAATCCTTCATGCAGATTGAAGAAATCTACTCCCCCATCTCCCACACTACCTTAGTCTCCTACTCTACCCCGGAAAAAGACTTTCTAGGATCCATGACCCAGATTGCTCTTCTTGTCTAACTTCTCTCCCCTGCCTAGACGCAGCCACACCTCCCCTACTCCCATCAGCGAGTGCCAGGGTGAATCCCAGGAGGTGGACCTTGACAGGGACACTGACAGTCACATGCTGCAGGCCAAAGCCCTCATTCTGGTGCCAGTCTCCCAGTACAGGCTACTCCTGCCTAGTTTTAAGATACCATTTACAAGCCAGTCAGTTCAGGAAAATCCAACAATGAACCCTTGTGAGCCTTGGGAGTTGGCAGAGACTGGTTCCTGCTCTCCCTTGGCACACTTCCACTGCCGAGGCTGGGTGAGGGGCTATGGCTTCCTAAGAGCAGTATTATTTTATAACCATACACAGATTTTATAGTGTTGTAGCTAAGAACTCTTCGGTGACCAATGTGGAACAGAGGAAGGTGAATCCCAGGCTGCAAAGGAGAGTTTGATCTAGCTCCCCCTGCCCCTGCCCCAAGCCAGTGACACCTCTTCTTTAGGCTCAAAGAAAGACCCAGAAAGGCTTCCACTGTGCGTCTGGTTCCTTAGGTGACAGGGACCCAAGCCAGGGAAAAGAGGTCTTGCCAGACAGACCCTGGGAGCACTGAAGACAGCTAGAGGGAGGAGGGCCAGTTAAAGTGGACTCTGGTCAGGGAGGCTGAGCTGAAGAGGGTGCAGAGAGGAGCCCCTGCACACTCGATGTGTACCTCAACCCCTGTCATGCAGAAAAGACCTGGGAATCCTGTTACCCACTAGGGACCGCCATTGTGAGCCCTGCTTCTCATCACATGACTGAGAGGTCTTAAGCTCTTGCCTGCAAGCCCAGCTGTGACACGAAGCACATGGCACCCATGAGCCAAACAGGACTGGACAAGGCCAAGTTATCCTTCTAGAAATGGGCACCCCTCTATCCCACCTTCTCCCCAGGCGATGTCACCATCAGGCTCTAGGGAAGAAAGAAACAAATGGCCTGTCACCCTCCTGTCCTGGAGCCCTGCTCGTGGACAAGTAAGAGACAGAGGTCCAGGAACGTGAGGGCTCCTGTTCATAGTCGTCCCCAGCCACTAATGAGTGACCAAGCTGACCTTTGAACCCAAGAAACCTGCTATTGTCACTGTCAGCAAAGGTGTCAGGTCTGGAGTACCTGGGCCTCCTGCTTGCAGACTAGAAAACCATAGGTGTCCAGTGTGGGAGGGCCTCACTGTCACCTGCATAGCAAAATCAGGTGCCAGGGACTAGATCCTGGTATTCTCAAAGGACACTGCAGCATGGAGAGTACCTTGGGTGCTTATATTGTGGATGTCTGTAGGGCTGTGCCTTTGGGCCTTAAGATCCAAACACCCCAAAGACCTCTGATCCCCAATGTCCTAGGGACCAAGCAGGCTTACAGCCCCAGCCTTGCCTTTTAATCTGACCTTGAAACAAGTTGGACCGCATGTTGTAGCCCAGGTCATAGTAGTCTGAGAAAATGGAGGAGACTTGCATAGGGCTCTCGGTCCTGCTAGGCCATGAGCTTGACCTCTTCTGGCCCTCAAAGATTTCACCAATGGCCTGCAGAGCCTGGAGGCAAGGAAGAGACAAGAGACCAGCAAGGTAAATGAGTGACTTCTCCTCCTACCCTGCCTTCCTCTCCGCAGGCTGCACCACCACCACCACCACCACCACCACCCCCCCGAAGGGCAAGTTCTACACCTCCCCCATCCAGTCTCTCCTCCCGGTAGGCAAAAGAGAGACAGCAATGATCCTATACACGTTGAGCTCTTACTGTGTACACATCAGAAAGAGGCTCTTTGTAAACCGAGCCTGTCCCCACCATTGTAGAAATAAGGAAACGGAACTTCAAGAGGCCAGACTTCCCCAGTTTAATATGGTTGAGGAACCCCAGAGCCCCAACTTGCTGCCCTAATACTAAGGTATCCCACAAAACAAACTTTTTAGTTTACACTGAGACCAACTTCTTTCTCATACCAAGAAGGAAACTGAGACCCACAAGGTCAAGTCTGGGCCTGTGGGGCAGGAAACCTGAGTATGAGATCAGTTCTGACCATAGAGCTGCTCTTGACTTGGGCAGGGCTTGGAAACCTCTAGGCTTCTGTTTTCCTAGTTGTAAAACATGGGTAGAAGGCAGACCCAAGAGCCTTGAAACTAACAGGTCTCAACAGACACCACTTTCTAACAGTATAAGGCCCTTTGTACGAATGGGTTTTGAGTCCTAATTAAACGTTTCTAAGACAACCTTCCTTCACGTGTAGTCTCCCGAGTCCCTAGCTTTGTCACCTGATCCTCAGAGATCAGTTGGTCCACCATCTTGCTCCCAAATTTGTGGCGGATGTTTTCAGGAATGGCGGTGTCCTTCTTGCCCAGAGGCAGTGTCCTCTGCTCTGAGGACCTGGAGTCCTGGCCTTCCGGCCCAAGACATGCCTCTCGGAAGGTCTCCCTGGCATCTCTGGAGCTGGATCTGGATGCTCCCTTCTTCAGGTCCTCAGGATGTGAGTTCATAGCCAGAGAAGTCCTGCAGATAGGAGTTGGTGGCAGAGGTGGGGTCTCCAGGTGGCTCTGGCCCAGAGGGCCGCCTAAAGGGCTCTGGGAGAGTCTTGGATGGTCCTTAAATTTGGAGCTGTCCAAGGAGCTACGGGCAGCTCTGCAGGAGTCCATGTCCTGCTGGCCCTCCATGTTGTTCGGGTGGGTCCTTGTCAAAGTGGTTGTACCTGGGCAGGGGGGTAAGATGGATGGTGAGAGGTGGGAGGTTCAAGATGGGGGTGAGGAGCAGATGAGGGGAGGTGACAGATGGACCGATGGGAGGGAAGTAGACAAAAACTAGAGAACCAGAACCAGACAACGGGTCAGTACAGAAGTCACAAGACCCCAAGGCAAGGCAAGAAAGCAGGGGGGACAAAGGGATGTCAGTGGGCAGACCTCCACAGCTCAGTTGTTGTCCCCATAAGGCTGTGACCAAAGGGGCTGTGATCCAGGCTTGTTCAGCCTTCATTAGGCCAACTGCATGGCCTTGAGCAAGTGATCCAGCCTCTCTGAGCTTTAATGTCCCCTAGCACACTTGGGTCAGCTTCCTTGCTCACTTTGAGCCGCAACAAACCCTAAGATGAATCCAGCAGGCATAGGGGTGTCAGGGGTGGCTCTTGGCTTGGCCAGATTTCAGATTGGCAAAGTGCCAGAATGGGCTCTTTGCTCCCCATTCCCGTGTCTTCTGCCTTCCCTTCCAGCCACCTTCCTGGATCTCGGGGCTTCCTTTCCCATTCCCATTTGTATCACCCCAAAACTCTGCCCTCAGCTTATGTCCCTCCACTCCTGTCATCCCTGGTTCAGATAAGGGACGGATGCCTCAGTCCCTGATCACCCTGAGGCACTTCACCTCTCAGGGTCACCCAAGCTGGTCTACTACCTGTTGAGGCTATCCCTTTCTTTTTATAAATTTTTATATTTTTTAAACTTTATTTTTATTTTTATGTATAAGGGTGGTCTCCCTGCACCTAAGTCCAGGCACCAAGTGCCCACAGAGGTCAGAAGAGAGCGTTGGATTCCCAGAGACTGGAGTCACAGACAGTTGTGAGCCACCATGAGGTTACTGGGAATTGAACCTGGTGGGTCTTCTGGAAGAACAACTATGGCTCTTGACAGGAGAGTCCTCTTTCCACCATCCACCACCCTTCTGTTTTGAAAGTCAAATCAGATTTCTTACACACGCACACGCACACCTCCTGTCACCAACCCCATCTGGCTAGGCCAGTTCTCTGCTCAACACTATACACAGTCCATTTTCACAGCCCTGGATGTCCCCTTTCTACCTCAGCCGTAAGCTCCACAATGCCTCCTTCCGCCCAGTAGATAAGGGAAGAGGATCGCACAGGTGAGGTCCATGAAGGAGGCCAGTTTCCAGCCTTCTGCCACACCCCACAATCCCCAGAACTTTTGAGTCCCTCAGTAAAGGAGAAGACAGATGGCTGCACAATATCAGACCCCAAAGAGTAACAACACCTCATGCAAGCCAAGACATCAGCCTTCTCTCTGCTGACTGTAGGCTGCACTGATGACCCTGGATTTGGCTAACCAAGAGTGTTTTCTCTAAGCAATATGGCGGTGTGTATTCCAGTACATGTGCTGTGCATGAGAGTCCCTCGTGGTCCTCACAGTCTAACCCCATTTTCAGCCCCAGGAGCCAGTTTGATCAGCTTGCCCCTAAATATTCCAGAAGACTCTTCCAGTCTACAACAGCGTGTTTTGCTTTTGGGTGTAAATGAAATCCAACTTCATGCTGCATTCTAACTTGCTTAAAATACACCCTTGCACCTCAGAGTCCAACCCACACCATTGGTATGGAGGGAATGTCCCTTCCTACTTCACAGACGCCGGCTGCTGCCCCACTGCTTGGTGGCCACCAGTCAGGTTTTAAAACAGGCTGGTGCAAGCATCGGGCTTCACAGCTGTGACTTTCTTGCCCTGTTGAAAGCCCCTGCCTCAGGGATCATGAGGGGTAGTGCCAGAACCCCCGGCTCCACTGGAAGTGGTGTGGGTGCTTCACCAGGGAGAGGGTGCAGAGAAAAGTGGGATCTCTCTCCATTTCTCCCCACTTCTGCCTGCCTCTCTAACCCCACTCTTTGTCCCCCTCTGCTTCCATCCACAAATCCAAAGGGAGAGATTGTCTCCTGGAACCAGATGGCCCTCCTCTCCTAAGTTCTGCCCAAAGCAGCAGACAGTCAGGCAGTGGGGCTTCCGGAGCCAAGTAGGGTTTCTAGAATATAAGCCAAGGTAGGAAGAACAGAATACACAGCACCTGCCTGGTCAGTGGAAGTGTCACCTCCCCCTAGGAAGACAATGTCTGTGCAGGAGCAAACTCACACTCCTTCCTGACCCAAGGTTTAGTGATGCCATGTCCCCAGCCTGCCCTCCTGGCTGCCTCATCTGTTGAGCTATTATGAAGTAACAATAGCACCCTAGTTTTCTGCCAGCCTTCAGGGTTGGTAGCACCTCGGGCCTGGGTATGTCCTGGGTTCTTGGGCTCATAGAGCAAAGATCATTACCTTTGTCCTTTGGGCACCCAGAAATGTTGAGGGTGGTGGTGTTATTCCTTGGGGTCTGATATTGTGTGGATGGGATGGGATGAGATGGATGGTTGGGTAGGTGGGTGGGTAGATAGATGGATGGAATGGGTGGATAGATGGGTGGGTGGATGGGTGGGTGGGTGGGTGCGTGGATGGATGGATGGATGGATGAGTGGGTGGATGAGTGGGTGGATGAGTGGGTGGGTGGATGGATGGATGAGCTGTTGGTTGGGTGGATAGGTGGATAGATGGATGGGATGATGGATGGATGGGTGGGTGGATGGAGGATGGATGGATGGATGGATGGATGGATGGATGGATGGATGGGTGGTTGGGTGGATAGATGAGCTGTTGGTTGGGTGGATAGGTGGATAGATGGATGGGATGATGGATAGATGGCTGGGTGGGTGGGTGGATGGGTGGGTGGATGGATGGGATGATGGATGGGAGGATGGGTGGATGGATGGATTCATCTGGCCTTCTAAAATCTCATTGTATCTCTGATCATCCATTTCCCAGCCAAGTGAGCAAATTAAGTAAGCCCCACTTTGTTTACTAATGTGAACATGGAAGGACCATGAACCTTGTTTTCTGGCTTTGGCCTTTTTTATCAAAATGCCCCTCACACTCACTAAAACAGATTCTTGAGTCAGAATTCCCAGGACAGGCTTAGAAACCGAGGGCTTAAAATAGCTCTTGGGGTGACTCCGGTCACTGGGAAGCTTGTAGCAGGATACCCTGATGCTCCCTACTGTACTTGCCATCCTCATTTGCCCTGGGGAACATTCCCAGAGCTGACCTGACTCAGTCACACCTAAGACTCCTTTCCCCTTCCAGGTCTGCCATCTCTTGTACCCAGTACCCAGAGCACAGATGCACACCCGCTCTGACACCAACCCCAACCCATAGGCCAATCCAGATGGGGCTCCATCAGCCCTAATGAACCAACCCTGCCCTATATTCCCATAGCCCTGCACTTTAGGTGCACAGAGGTCTCTCCAACAACTCAAGCTTAACCAGAGACCAGGACTGCATTAAGTTAGAGCTTCCAGATCTGGCAGACGAAAGGCTCAGCAGCTCCCTCCACTTCTGTGCTCAGAGTAACCTGGGCAGGTCAGCCCATGCCATCTAGAGACCTCGGCAAGACTGAGGGAAAGATGAGGTGAGCACCCTAACCCCCACTCCAAGAAGCCAGTCTGTTCAGGTAGTGTACACATCCTTGTCCTACCTTCTCGGCGGCTCAGCTCCATTGACTCTGGCTCTGGGACCCGTAATGTCTGAGCTTGACCCTGCAGACAAAGCAGCACATTCTGAGTGGTCTCAGGTGACAGTTTCCATAAAGCATGACATCTTAGAACTGATCAGGGAGGCCCTGGAGATCCAGCCAGCCCTGGCCAGGCTTCCTGTGCTGCAGCTGCACTGTTAACTTATCATCTAGTACACCCCAGACCCCAGCACCACTTCACCAGATGCTTCTGGCTAGCCCAGGGCACAATCTGGGCTTCCGTGACCTTTCTCACATCGCCATGTCACTGAGATTCTCGATTTTCTTCCTAATCTCCTCCCATCTCTTCCTCCTCTCTCCCAGCAGCCCCAGGAGGCCCTGGCTTTATTTCTTCAAATAGAAAGTTGTCATCAGAAGCATCAGCTGATATGTTAACATCCCAATGAGGCTCTTCACGGATGCTTGGATGGAGGGTCTGTGCTCCTAAGCTGCCTTGGTTCCTTCCACATGGTCCCTGCATAGGACAGCTAGAACATAGCAGCATGGGACCAGGAGAGCATGAAACCTAGGGCTTCATGAAAGACTGGTTGAGCCTCACCCCAAGCCCATTTTACCCATGGGTTGTTCATTGAAGAAGGAAGGAGAGCCTGGAAAGGGACCCAGGACCCAAGAGCATCTGTTCTGCATCCTCCAATGCCCCTGCAGCTTTTGTAGCTGTGTCCCTTTCTCCTAAGGAATCTTTTCCTCATTTATATTCCCTTATTTAAAGCACATGTGACATTTTCCCCCAGTTTCTACAAATGTAGTGATGTCCCTGCAATAAAGCCTGTTCTGACATATAAGCATCCTTGAAATAAGGGAGGGACAGAAAGAAGCAGCAAGTCTGAGCCAGAAGAATGTCCTAATTTCATTTTTGTTGCTGTGACAAAACACCCTGTCAAAAGCAATTAGGAGAGAGGGTTTCTTTTGGCTCACAATTCCACATTACAGTCCATCCAAGCAGGGAAGATGAAGATGGCCAGAACTTAAAAGCTACTCACACCCCCACCCACAGTTAAGAGCAGGGAAAAGTAAATGGACTTGTGCTTACTCCTTGGCTCACTTTCTCTACTGTTGTACAGTCCAGAACCTAAGCCCAGGGAATGTTGCCGCCCACAGTGGGCTGGGTCTTCCACCTCAATTAACATAATCAAGACAATCTCCCACAGACACATCCAAAGGCCAACCTGAACTAAAAAATCTGTCAGTGAGATTGTGTCAAGTTGACAAAAGTAACCATCAAAGGGGTCTCTGAGGACTGAGGCCAAGTGGTGGGGGGAGGCTGTGTCTAAGGTCACCCAGCAAGTTGAATTGCTGATAAGCTCAAATCAGGTAGGAACCAGACCAATTTTATTCCCTTGAAACATTATTAGTCCAAATGCCCTATTAATTTTGACTAATTACCTGGGGCCAAGGCTCAGTTGGAGAACACGTGCCTAGAATGCATGAGGCCCTGGGTCAATCCTCAGCGCCACTAAGTAGAAATTATCATTTGACCACTGCGCCTTTTCTGATATGACTCCCGATGGACCCACCCACAAATGTTCACAGGCTGATCAATGCTCAAGTGTGGACTGGACCCAGTGACTTGTTTCTTGATTAAAATGATGTAATGAAAGTGGTTCTATCACTTCTGGGATTAGATTCACAGCATTTGTCTGACTGGTGTTCTCCCTGGCTCTCTTCAGTGGGCTTACTCTGACCTGCTGCCATGCGTGAAGCTGTCCCACACAGATGTCATGTAGAAGGAAGCAGGGCAGCCTCTTAGCTGGCAGTTCGTGAGGAGCACAGGCCCCAGGTCACAGTGTCCTCAAAGAACCAAGTGAGCTCAGTGCCTGGAAGAACTTGAAAGTGGATCCTCCAGCTTAGGACCCATGTAACACTACATCCATGGGACCTGACTCACCATGTAGCAGGCTATGCCCACCACTCAATAAAACCACATTTTCTCCTCAACATATCTTTTGAGCACAAATTCTTCCACACGGGACCTTCTGAACTAGAGTCTCTATAAGCCACAGAAACTGAGACCCTAGCTTGGAACCTCTGAAAACACTTTTTAAAAAAAAACCAACTTGGAACCTTTGAAAACTGCTTTCTGACCATGTGTCGCATGGCAATATCACACCAGATACATTTTGGTACCAAGAATGAGCTATTGCCAGGTCAAATAAATGAGATTAGGGAGAGGTTCTGGACAAGAGGTGGGTACCCCTAGGTAGAGATTGGGATGCTTGGAAGGAAAAGGCCCCTGTTCATCTTGAGACCCAGATGAGCAGGAATCAAGAAATGGCTGCTGCTGTCAAGGGCACATTGGGCAGCGGGGCACCGTCAGAAGGATTTAAAGGCAGGCATCCCTTGGCATTCCGTGGTAAAAATGCAGAAGTGCTATTGCCTGCAGTGACGTGGAAGGAAGACGGTAAACTGCAATCTGAGCAGTGTGATTGAGAAGCCAGCCACACCTGGGCTCTGTGCGAGCTGTGTCCTTCTGGCTGCTTTTGGGGAGGATCATTACACGTAAAGGAGCCAGGTTTCAAGGCTTTGAAAATTCTCATACTTGGGCCAGCAAGATGGCTCAGCAGGTAAAGGTGCTTGCCAAAAAACTTGATGACCTGAGTTCAATCCCACGTTGCAGAAGAAGTGAACTGGCTCCCACAAGTTTTTTTTTTCTCTTCCACATGTGTATCTTAGTGCACACATATATGCACATGTGTCTATATGTATGTGCACACAACAAATAAAATACAATAAAATATCTTTTAAATAAAAATGTTCTTAACCTTTTCATATGCCAAAAGCTGCACAACTAGGAGGTGGTTCTGGGGGCTAGGGGGACAGCTCAGTTAATAACGTGCTTGCTGTGTAAGAGCACTCAGCACCCATGTAAAATGCCAGGAGTGGTGGTGCACAATTGTAATCCCAGAGTTGAGAGGTGGAGCTAGGAAGACCCTTGAGGCTCCCTGGCCAGCTAGCCTCATTGGTGTGCTACCACCCAGTGAGGAAAAAGCAGGGTGGATGGCACCTGAGGAGAGACACCTGGAGGTTGATCTCTGGCATCCACACTAGGTGCACACATATGCATACACACATGCATATACATGAAAATGCACACAGACACACATGCAAATGCACATACACACGTGCAAATGCACACACACATACATATACATGAAAATGCACACAGACACACATGCAAATGCACATACACACATGCAAATGCACACACACACACACACACACACACACACACACAAGAAAAGGCTCATAGAACTTTCAGGCAAAGGTCAACAGTAAGGCATACAACTTGTTAACATCATGGGAAAAAAAGGAGACCAGAACATTATGTTTAGCCACATGAAAGACTGACTCTTTAAGGCAGTGGTTTTCAACCTGTAGGTTGTGACCCCTTTGCTGGTTGACTGACACTTTCATGGGGGGGGGGAGTCACCTAAGACCATCCTGTATATCAGAAGTTAACATATTTTACACTCATATATCGCACACATGAATATATATAATGAATATATCTAATATAATATAACATATTATAGTAGCAAAATTAGTTATGAAGTAGCAACAAAAATAATCTTATGGCTGAGGTTCACCACAACATGAGGAGCTGTAGTAAAGGATCGCAGCATTAGGAAGGCCTGATACTTCCTGGCAGCTGGTGGCTTCAGGAAGGTCGCTGGTAGTAAGAAGCCACACCAGAGCCTCACCCATGCCTAGACCTAATTCAACGATCCCCCAGTTCTCCCTTACCATCACCCCTCATCGGGTTAGATGACAGAGACCTCCAGTGGGTGCATGTGTGATCCATGGGAGAGGGACATGTGTTTCTGGGACCAGCTGAAAGGCTCCCAGGGAATCTCTATGTCACAGAGTAATCTACTCCCCTTGAGGCAGGAAGGCCTAGTAGTTTGTTCAAATCAGCAGTTTATGGTGGGACTCAAGAATGCCATCTCCATGTTGTAAAGAACAGGCTCTGTCTTTGTTCTCATGCTCTCTCAGACTCTTCTAGCCTCCCTGGCTCTGATGGAGGCCAGTGGCCACATACAGAGGCACCTTAAAGAGGTAGCTTCTGTCCAGCAGCTTCTGAGGAGCTCATTCTTCTATTAAGAAGCCTTGTGGGGAAATCCTTGAGTCCTAACTCACACCATGAGACGCTGAAACAGGACCCACCACAACTGTGGCTATATTCCTAACCCACTGTAAGGCCATAGACACCAACATTGTCACCTGCTAAAATCTGGGGTGACTTGTTACCCAGCAAGAGCTGACTTCTACAACTCACATTAGCACTTGGTGATGATGGGTTGAATAGGAATGGCCCCCATAGGCTCATGTATTTGAATTCTTGTTCATTAGGAAGTGGTGCTACTTGACAGGGATTAGGAAGTGAGGCCGTATGGGAGGAAATGTGTCATGGAGGTGGGTTTTGCGGCCTCAGAAGCCCAAGGCAGGTTCGATCTCTTTCCTCCTGCTGCCTGCTGATCCAAATGTAGAACACTCAGCTACTCTCCCACACCCTGTCTGCTCGCACACCACCATGCTTTCTACCACGATGATAATGGCTCAACCTCCGGACTGTAAGCCAGCCCCAATTAAATGCTTTCCTTTATAAGGGTTGCTATGGTCGGGGTTGGGGATTTAGCTCAGTAGTAGAGCGCTTGACTAGCAAGCGAAGGTCCTCGGTTCGGTCCCCAGCTCCGAAAAAAAAAAAGAAAAAAAAAAGTTGCCATGGTCTTGGTGTCTCCTCACAGCAATAGAACATTGAGTAAGACACAACTCCTTTAACCAACAGATTAGTGTGTCTTCACAAGGACCTACAGAGATGTTCGAGGTCCCCATGAACTTCCCCTCTGTCGTGATGGAGAAGATGGGGGTCAAAGAAGTAGGATTAGGAGTGGGACTAAATAGAAAAGTTAATGTCTAGCATGTGGTAGCCCCAAGAAGTTTTTATTGGGGGTTGGGGATTTAGCTCAGTGGTAGAGCACTTGCCTAGCAAGCACAAGGCCCTGGGTTCGGTCCCCAGCTCCAAAAAAAAGAAAAAAAAGTTTTTATTGGAGTTACTCATGGCGTGGGGGGAGTTACTTAGAAGGAATAACTCAAAGACAGGGCGCATCAGTGCTTTCAAATTAGCTTTCTAATCCTACCTGTCCCCCATGGCCAGTCGCAAACCACTCTGCCCCTAGAGATGCCCTTTTCCCCAGAGGTACAGCCAGTTAGAGCAACCTTCGCTGACTCACACAGAAGGTGGACTCACAGACCATCACTGACCTGGAGAGCAAAATCCTGAGAGGTGTACGCAGCTTCAGCCTGGGCACCGGCCACTCACAAGCAGCTCTGAGTGGGGAGAAGTAAAATGAACCCTCAGGTGGTGATGGAGCCCCACCCTCCTCACAGGTCTCTCTGCCTCACCTCCCCAGGTGAACCACTCTGGAGGGTCAGACAGAGTAGCACTGCTACCCAAGAGGACCAGTGGGTCACTGGTGAGCCGACTTCCAACTGCTCATTGGGGTTGCCATGGTGACACTATGTACTGGCTTTTGTTACCTCAGAGGCTGATAGGCTCATCCCACCAGGGTGAGGGGGCAAGACAGGAGACACCGAAAAGGGGACAGGAGAGATTTTCATGTGCTACTCTCTGATATAACCTCTCAGAAATAACCGTTGAGCAGCCAGAGGTCAGGCTATGCATGAGGCTGGTTCACAGGGCTCAGATCAAACATAATGGACGCTCTGGAAAGTACAAGGCAATAGTAAACAACCTGAGTAACTGTCTAGGGAAATGGGGCAGAGCTCCCAGAAGGGCCACTTGAGCCAGATCCTGACGTATGCATAGGAGCTCACTGGTTTTTAAGAGCACAATTGTAGTTCAGGGTAATGAATCCTCAGTTGGAAATCAGGGAATAAAGTAAAATCATGGGTGTGACGGAGGGTCCTCTCCACCTTAAACTACAGGGCTGGCTGCAGATGAGCTCAATAAAGTTGCCATTTCTACATGGTGGTGTGGAGACGGAACCATGGGTGTGAACAGTACTAGCTTTGCTGCCCAGCGGGCACAGGTGGGCATCTCCCAGCTTCTCAGAAGAGAGAGAGGCTCGGCTAAATCTGGATCTGTGGGGCCTGATATTTGTTAGATAAACATTTTCTTTTAGTTAGGAGGCCCGGGCTGGCCTTAAAGTCATGACAGTCTTGCCTCAGCCTCCAGTGTGCTGGGACGAGCGTCGTGTGTCACCTCAACAGGTGAGCAGCTTGTACCACACTCTTCAGGGGATCTTACAGTGGGATAGAACTGGCCCCACCCACAAACTTCTCAGTGTATTCTGTATTACTGCTAACCCACAGTTGTGGGAGCAGGCATCTCAGAGCTACCCAGCATCTCAGAAGGTGACGAAGGAGGTGCCAACTACGACCAATGGGGCTTATCTTAAGACTCCCTTGGGGACAAATATGCCTGCAGGTACACACGGCTGTTAATGGGACACCTCTTTGTGTTCTACTGGATTATAAGGGCTTTAGGGTCTCACTAGCTTCTCAGCCCCTCACTGTGTGAGTCCCCACACACTTCATCAGTCTGGTTATGTGTGGTCCTGGGAGTGATTTCCCATCCTCTTTGCCCTGTTTTGTTTGCTATTAACAAGTCACACATCCCGTCCTCCTCCTAAGGGAACGGGAAGGCACATACCATAGAAGGCCACATGGGACCCTATGAGTCAAATCTCCTTGAAGATTTCTTTCACCCCCATAGGGACCATAGCCATGGGTCCCTGCCAAACCTGTGCCAGATGACGTCACCTCCATGTTCAGAGTTTCCCATCGTACCATTCCATCGTAACCAGAGTAAAAGCCAAAGTTGCCCTCTAGACCTGCAAAGCCCTTCCTAACATGCTTCCTTTCCTCTGCCAGGAGTCCTCGCATTCTGCTAAAGTGCTCACGGCTCCAGATGTGCACTGTGGCCTCAGGGCCTTTGCACTGCCTTCCCTTCTGAGCAGCCTCCTTTCCCCAGACGCCTTCAGAACCTACTTCAGGACTTCTTTCTGTTCACCTCCCAGACTCAGGACAGGTGCTTTGAGATTGCGCTGAGGGAACAATAGAGGTGGGAACAGCAGGAGAAGGCTACCTGCCCTTCAGCCCCAAGGATGCCTGGGTCCATCCAGGTTCTAAGAGGGGGAAGCAGGTGTGAGGAGGGGAAAGGCAACAGAGATGAGGCCTGGCCTGCAGCCTCAGAGCTCCTCCTCAGCAGCTCATGAACCCCTTATGCCCCAGCACTTAGTTGGGCTTCCTCCCTAACAATCTTATCCCTCCAGATCCCCCTTTCACTCTGGAAGACTGGACAAGAGAGACCCAGAATCTCTAGAAAACGGGACTGGATTTCACCCCACAGCCTCAAAACTTGTTTTCGGAAAACTCAAAACACGTCAAGCAATGACCCATCTGCTGCTTCATGGAGTCTTTACCTTTGGTGGCTTCCTGTTGCTGCTGCCTTGCTTGCAGACCCCCTCCATGGAGCTGCCCCACCTTCCACCATCCCCAGAGGGTCTATTCAGAGGCAGCAAGGGAGTCAAGGCCAAGGCACCTCCCCTTTGCCCATTTCTGAGCAGGTGTGAGGGCATATGATGCTTCTTTGGGTGGCCACTTTCGCTCTTCCTTGAGACTCACTGGGCATGGGGCAGCCAGCCAGTCGAAGGCTCAGGACTGGGCTAGTCTCCACTTCTCTCTCTGCCTTTCTCATCTTTCTTCCTATGTCCTCTCAGGTTCATCTCAGCTTCCTCTATGGCAGAGCATCCCTGACTAGTTACGTG
The DNA here is from genome assembly GCF_021556685.1 of Rattus norvegicus. Lineage (NCBI taxonomy): Eukaryota > Metazoa > Chordata > Mammalia > Rodentia > Muridae > Rattus > Rattus norvegicus. Next base: position 119,515,907 of record NC_141540.1, read on the forward strand.
ACAGACTTTAAACATTTCCTCTAGGAGTGTCACAGGGCGGGGGGGGGGGGGGAGGTGTCTCAAGAGGTAAATAGAGATCACAAATCTGAAAGAACAAAAATTTGAAAGATTCCTGAGCCCCCTCCACAGCAGTCTAACAAGGAATCAAAAGTGCCAGAGGAGGAACCTGGGACCAGGGGAGCTACAGACTGTCTTAGCCTGTGGAGTTGTCTGGAAGCTGTACGGAGCTCTAGGGATGCAGCTCCTGTAAATTGTCACGCATGTTGGGGTGAGCTGGAGTGATGCACCTGCTTCTGAGTTATTCCTTTTAAGTGACCCCTCACCCATGCCCTGGGCCCCATCCCCCACCCCCACCCCTCCCCCACCCCGTGAGTAAGTAACTACAATAAAAACTTCTTGGTTCAACAAGTTGGATGTTGAGTTGAGACATCCCACCCCTCAAAAAACAAACAAACAAAAACTATGTCTGGAGGAAATGTTTCAATTCTGAAACATAGTTTCAATTCTGTCTGGTAACCATTGCTTTGATCTATCATAAGTTCCCCTTCTGAGGTGAGTGGAGAGTGTGTGTGTGTGTGTGTGTGTGTGTGTGTGTGTGTGTGTGTGTGTGTGTGTGTGTGTGTGTGTTTGTGTGTGTGGTCTTAGGAAAAGTCTGTCACGAAACACAGGAGAGGGCAGCCAGGTGCCTTGGCTAAGACTGAGTATGGCAATGATGTCCTCTGGGGGCCTTCGTGGCTAAAGGTAATGAGTGGGCCAGGGCAAGGAGGCAGACACACTACTGAGAAAAGGCACTTTATTCCAGTGTAGAGGGAGGGGGGAAGGCACCAAGAGGAATTCTAAAATCCTGTCAATCTCCATTGCGTAAGAGGCGAACCTTCAGCAGGTCATACAAGCCTGACTGAAGGGAACTGGCTGGATCTGGTGGGCGGAAGAGGAGGCTGCACACACTCAGGCCTTCCCACTCTTCCCCTGGGACACACGGGTCTCCGGGGGGGCCCTGCGAAACCACTCTGACCAGGAGCCATCGTAAACAGCCACATCGGGCTTGCCACAAAGGTAGGCAGCCAGGGCAATGTGGCAAGCAGTGACCCCTTTGCGGCATGTGGCGATAAGGGGCTGGGAGAGGTCCACCTTCTTGTCCTGGAATATGGCACGCAGCTCCTCTGGGCTCTTCTCGAAGCCATCTTCTGTCAGGAAGTTCATGAAGGGCACGTTGACAGAGCCACGGATGTGGCCTGAGTCCAGTCCTGGGCAGTAATAGAAAATATAGATGAGAGGAGGCATGGAGGTCAGAACCTGGGGACCTGGGGACCACCACCAATAAAAGTAATGTCTTTGCTCTCTTGGCAACTCAAACTGTAAGACTCAAGCCTGCAGGCCCTGTCCCAAGATCTGTCTTGATGGAGGGATGTTCTAAGTCACTTCTTAAGAGGACGTCTGTGTGCACCGCACCCTCCGAGTTTGTTCCTTGACCTCTGGTTATCACCTCTGTCCTCAACACCACAGGTTTTCTCACCTGTGAAGTGGGCTCAGTGGTACACACCGGTGTCCTGCCCGGGATCACTGGGGAGAGCAGATAGGATGAATTCACATAGAAGCTATTCAATTCGCTGCTGCCAAGGGCATGGTGGAGAGAAACTTTGAGGGCCTCCCTGGGCAGCCATTTGCATGAGTATTGAAGCTGGCTAGCTTTGTGAGTTCTGTAAATTCATTTTCCAAGTGAAAATGCAGAGGTGTGCTGACATGAAATGGCTCAACCGAGGACACAAAGGAGAGCCTGACCCAGGACCACACCCATTCTAGATGTTTCTAGAATGGCACATAGTTGTAAAAACAGATGGGGGATCTCATATCAGATACGTGTTCAAATCCCACCTCAGCCATTTACTACTCTGATTTTTTTAGCCACCTCTGCCCCTCAGTTTCCCCATGGGGAGTGAATGCCCCTGGGTGAGGACAAACAACATTGATAATATTGAGTCCAAATGGTGTCTGCTCCTGTGCTGTGGTCCTTCTAGTAACAGGGGTTGTGCTGCTCCCTCCACACCCTCTGAAGCTTAAGTGTGAGCACAGCAGAGGTGAGGCAGGCCAGGGTCCTTTCTCGAACATACCCAGTGAGACTGGAGAAATCAGTGTGGGTGGTAACTCACAGTTGCAGTCCCTGCGTGCTGCAGGCTGAGGCAGGAGGATCCGTAGTTTGGGGCCAACCTAGTCTATGCAGTGAGCTACGGTCACTCTGGGCTATTGAGAGAGACCTCATTTGAAAAACCTCAAACCAATAGAGGAGGAAACAACACAGATGGGCCATGGCTGCCTGGTGGCATGCAAAGGACTCATGCTTTGTCAGTCCCTGCATGCTTAGCCATTTCTCTCTTCCTTGGGCACCTGCACCCCTCCACAGACCGCACTAAGAGTGAGGCCCATGACAGAACTGCCTCTGGCTCTTCAGGTTCCCCAAATCCCCACCAACCCATTAAACTTGGGCCACAGGGAAAGACAGAAACAGCATGGTTGGCATGGTGAGAAGGGGAGGAACAGGCTTACAGGGGATACTCTTTGGGTCAATGCTGCAACATGGGAACCCCCTCATCCCAAAGAAGATTCTAGAATCATTAGCACAAGCAGAGTCCTCTGACTAAACACATGTCCCTGCTTGCAAAAGACAGTGACATCTAGACACGTCTTCCTGCTGTGGCCTGAAACCAGCTTTGTGTTACCGTGCCAGTGGGGAGCACTTGACCTGTGGAGATTAACTGTCAGGATACAGCAGCTTCCTGCAGGCACTGTGGGGAGAGATCATTTGCACCGGACCTCTGACTGCTGCTTTCTTCTTGTCGGTGACATACCAACTATACTGTTGTCTGGAGTCTATCAAAGGGGACCTTGTCTGAGTAAGGATGAAGCTAGAGATGCTGGAAGCCTTGACGCCAGCCCGAGGAGGTAGCAATGGCCACTCTGCTAGAAAGGCTCAGGGCCCATCTGTTTGTTTGTGGGTGGGTGGGTGGGTGGGTGGGTGAGGAGCACATCTGTATAGATGTGGACATGGAGGTCAGAGGACCATCTAGACTCATACTCCTCACTGGCTCATGCACCAAGAACTTGCTGTTTTAATAAGGCTGGCTGCAGTGAGACCCAGAGGTCTGTCTGTGTCTGCCTCCCCAGTGCTGGGGTCCTGGCATGAGTTAGTAAATTGGTTTGGAGAATCTAACTCAGGTCCTCATGGTCACAAGGCAAGCAGTTTTCTCACTGAGCAACCTCCCCAGCCTCTGCCTGGGGACTTTACAGGAACAGAAGCCACAGCCTTTGTGCAGAGGGAGAGCCAGGGAACCCATGGGCCCAGGCCAGAGAACTCTGGAACACTGCCAACCAGAGGAAGTACTTGCAGCTAGAAGCAAACTTCCTACCACATTCCTCCCCTCTGCAGCCAGCACCCCAAAAGTGGGTTCTCTAGATAACTATATCTCTCTCGTTCCTCACAAAACTAAGAGACTTTCCTCCCAGCTCTAATGGGGATCCCAGGCTAAGAGAGATTTAATAACTTCCCCAGGGACACATAGCAGAGGCATTGAAAATCAAGTCCGACTCCAAAGCCTGTGTTTTTTAGTCACTCTGAGCTCCCCTGGAAAATAAGGCTAAGGCAAGGTATTACTGAAATGACTTCGTGTGTTCCTCAGTGACCTGCAAGTCTAGGAGTTTGTGTTCCAGGTCTGTGAGGAGGTTCATTCAAGTCAGTAGGCATGTGGAGTGGCTATTCCTGGTTGTCAACTTGACTCTATCTGGAATGAACTACAATCCAGAACTGGAAGGCTCACCTGCGATCCTGATCTTGAGGCTGAGAGATGCAAGTTTCTGACCTGGATCTTGGTGTGGAGATCTTGAAGCAAAGTGGCTATGAACCCCCAAGACTAAGGCAAGGAGATCTCTGAGTTCATGGTCATCTGGGACAAAACAGTCCCAGATCCAGGTGTGGTGGTGCACACCTTTAATCTGGGCCACACCTTCTGCTGGAGACCTACATAAGGACATTGGAAGAAGGAAGATTCTCTCCTTTGCCTGCCTGCCTGCCTTGTGGTACTGAGTCACTGCTAGGTCCTTGGACTTTCATTCACAGCTGCTGATGATCATTGTTGGGGAGTTGACTACAGGTAAGTCATCAACCAATTCCCTTACTATATAGAGACTACCCTTACTTAGTCTAGAGAACCCTGACTAAGACAGCATGTTAAGATCCCTTAGGCCACAGAAGGGCATGGTTGTTGGAGGCCAAGAAAACCTGTTTGGACCATTCTGGCTTTCATCCCAAAGATAGGGAATCCAATCCAGAAGTCACCCTGGCTGTGGCCCAAGAGGCAGGGCCATAGGCAGAAGTATTCCTTGCTCTCACATAGCAACAATGTGGAGTGGTGACCTCTCCTCCCCTAGTCCTCATGTTTGCTCTGCCTTTCTCCACCCTCCACAGCAGCCTTAGGCAAGCCTCTCACTTCGGGGCCTGCAGCCCTGAGTACAGTAAGGCCAGTCCCTCCACAAGACCACTGAAGATTCCAGAAGCAACTACATCCAGGGGTCTACAAGTCAAAGTACTCAGCACAGACCAGCAATCTCCTCCGTTCTCATCCCCATCCACCCCTAGGTGAAATAACCTGGTCACAGGTATCCAGGTTCAACAACTGAGAATTGAGTGCCACCAGGCCCAAATACAGAATTCCCACTTTATAGATGAGAAAACTGAGGCTTGGAGAAGGCAACCAGCCTATTACTGGCAAAGCCCTTAGAGACCCCTGAACTCTAAGGTTCCTCTCTGATTCTTCCTACTTGCTCTAGGTGCCCAGACTCAGGCCTGACGTATATAGGTTACCACTGTCTTTCTAGTGTTCCTTCCGGTGGTTACACACAGCTGCACCTGAATATTCTTTTATTTGCATGCTCACTCAGGACTCTGGAAGGCACACGAAGGCCTGATGGGCAGGCAATTGCCCCCAGAAGGCAAGAAGTAGCCATGGGGTCTCTGAGGACCTGTTTTTCATTTCTGCCATATTCAGTACCTTCAGGAACACTCAGTCAAGGCCTCCCCATCCCCCATGCCGTATATCTGGACTGCTGAACCCAGAGGAACCTCCCCGAATCCATCCCACAGAACAGACCATGACCTTGGTGGTGTGCATTTGTGTCCAGCAAATCCTCTTACAGAATGGGGCACGTAGCCCATCCCCTGCCTGTCTAGATGGCCCTGGACTTTGCTCAGTGCCTTCCCCTCCAAAGAGCCCCTGGAACAAAAGCCATGTGCTGTGACAGGGCTGGGGATCTCTCTGCTTGTTTATGAACAACCAGGAAACGCAAAGTCAAGCGGTTGGGCTGAACCCACCACGAACAAGTGGCTGAGCTGGAATGAAAACCCAGGCTCTCTGACACTCCCGGGCAATCAGAAGAGGTAGGAAGAGTTGTAGAAAAGAGAAGGACTTTAGAACGCAGGCAGCCTGTGTCCCCTCTCCAAGCCTCAGTTTTCCTCATTTGTAAAGTGCTGGGAGGCTATGTCTGGGCCCCGTTGTCACTCATTTCTTGGTTTGCTTTTCAGCCTGCTGACAAAGCTCAATGGCCAGCTTTGCTCTCCCTTCCCCCCAGTTTTCGTTCCAAGAAGCAAAAGGGCTTTGAGCCAAGAGCAGGAGGGGCTGCAGGTATCCCATGTCCAGAGTCTCTGGAAAGCGCCTAATGAGTGTGCATCTTTCTCTCCTGACCTTCCCAGAGCCAAGCAGGCGGGGGAAATCAAAGGCCTGGAGAGAGTGAGACTGGAGCGGTGCCAACCTCTGCCAACTCTATGTGTGGCCTTGATCTGCTCCTGCCTCTGCCTAGGCCCCCCTCTGTCCAGTGGGATAACAATTTAGTATTAAGACTGTGAAAACAGGGTTGCGCACATCAGCTGGCAGAAAGGAAGAGACATTTTGCAACAAGTTAGGTAAAATGTTATCCTGGAGTTAAGTCGTGCAGGGAAGGAGCACTTACTGATTAAAAAGATAGAGAAAGGTGTGAGGTGAGCCACCACCAGCCCTGTACTCTGGAAAAGCAAAACGTGGGGTTGCCTCTAGTCAGGTGCCTCTAGAAGGCAGCATTTCATGTCCTGAGATTTTTTTTTTCCTCACTCCTAAGCTGTACAGACTCCTTCAGGCTTCCCCACACATACAAAAGGGGACCCAAGGGCCATCTTTCTGGGAATGCCTGGCACAGGAGGCTCCCCTGAAGCCTAGGAAGTGGTGGTGGGGCTGAATGGGTTTGTATCTGGATTGAGAACCCTGGTTTAAAACAAAATGGTACTGGGATCAAATCCAGATTCTGTCACTTAACTGACCAAGTAACAATCTTCTGGTGTTTCATCTAAGTTAGGTATTTCCCCCCATCAATATCCCTGGCACAAGCTGACAGCTGCTGTAAGGGCTCCATAGACAGGCTGCAACAACTTGTTGAGGTTAGGAACTGAGCTGCCTTTCACAGACACTAGTCAGGGTCACAAAAGAGCTCAGGGAAGAACCTTGTTGGTGTTTGAAAGGGTTTCCTGGCCCTAAAGGGTGTGAAGATATTTGTAGACCTCTATACAGCCATTCAAATGACCGCTTGTCGGTAGAACATCTTTTGGTACATCAACATCTCCCACGTACATCAACAGCACGTGGGAGAGCTGGTGACTGGAAGTGGACCGTAGACGGGCCAGCAGTCACCTAATGGGGGCAGCTTCTTAGCACCCACCTATGGCACACAGGGCCCTGGTGTGTGCTACAAAAGCCTTTAAAGTTAGCTGTCCACACCCATTTTACAGATGGAAAGGCAAGTCTACCTGGAGGGACTGAGGGTCCCAGCTGTTTTAATTCCCCATCTTTCTGTTGTACAGTTCTCCCAGGGGGAACAGAAACACCTACCTACTGCATCGGGCTCCGGTTGTGTGCCCAGGTACCGTCCCTGGGCCCGAGAATCCACCAGCTGGAACCTTTTAGACTGGAGGTTCTCCAGGACCTGCTCATAGGTCTTGAGCAGGGAGCGGTTCAGTGTGGCTTTGAAAACGGCTGGCTCTGGCCGCGAGGGTTCAGATGTCACCGGGTGGCCCTCCTTCAGCCAGTTCCGGAAGCCACCATTGAGCACTGATACTGTGCGGTGGCCAAACACACGAAACATCCACCATACTCTGGGTGCATAGAAGCTGCCCAGGTCGTCTCCATCGTATACCACGACGTGTGTGTCGTTGCTTATGCCCAGGTTGCCCACGTAGTCCCCAAAGTGGGCCTCACTGGGCAGCATCATCTCGTAAGGCGAAGTCGTGTCCCGGCACTCCTCTATATCAAAGAAGGACGCGCCAGGCACGTGTCGCTCCTGGTACTCTTTGCGTGCCTGGCGGGTCCCTGGTGAGTACCATGACGCGTCCAGCACCCGAAGGCTTGGCCCCACCTTGCCGGACCGAATGGATTCCGCCAGCCACTTGGTGGAGACCAGCGCTCGGTAGAGCACCTGATGAACCATAGTGTCAGCTCTGCGTGTCACCTGGCGCGGGTGGGAACCGGGAAAGAGAACAGGCCTGTGAGGAATGAGTGCGGTGGGTGGAGACCGGGAGGCGGGGCTGTTGTCCCCACTACAGTTTCCCAGCGTGCAATGGTAACTACATTCAGAGCCAGTCTCACAGAGGGAGAGGTTGGCACATTCCCTAGGGAAAGCCTGCCCCACCCCCTCCCACTGCCTTGGCGCCCTCCCTTTCTGGTGCCTAGGAGGGCAGGTGGGCGTGGCCAAGAGCTTAGGAGCATTCCTATAGCAGCCACTGGTGGGAGGGGCTGGCTCAGGACACTGTCTGCAAGAATGGGAAAAACAAACACAAGCCCTAGAATGAGAAGATGGCCCTTGGGCTTCGAGTCGCCTGTCCCGGGCGCACTGACCACTCTCCATCCCTTCTGCTTTCGTTTCCTGCAGCCTTAGTTCTCTGGCTTCTAGAATGCCCTATTCCGGTGAAAGAACTCCAGGCACCCTGCCCTGCTTTCGCCACCAGAACCCAGCCAGAGGACCCATCCTGGGCGGTTCGCTGCACTCAATCGCCCCAAAAGCGGCGCTGGCACTTGCCCTTGCGCTCTGGAGAAGCTGGCGGGTTCAAACCAGCAGCTGGGAGTGTTCCCAAGTGGACTGCACCATTGTACCGCCTCCCATAGGGATGAGGAGAGACACCTCTCTCAAAGACAGTCGGGACTCCGAACAGCTTCTGCGGCTTCGCACGTGAATCCTGTTTGCCCCTCCTGGTATAATATTTCTCATACCCAACAGGTGCTATTGGAGGCTCGAGGTGACACTGAGGCAGCGTACAACCCGGCTTCATGGCGCGTGCCCTCCCCCGCAGTCCGGGGAATGGAAGGTGCAAGGGCTCGGAGTGGCCCAGGCAGTGGGCTGTGCCCAAGTCTCCTCCCTTCGGCTGGCCGCAGGTTGGTGGCGGAAGGAGGGGACCTCTGAGGGCGCGGGGAGGGGGTGACATGGCGGAGCTGGGGAGTGGGGAGCGCGAAACCCTGGTACCTACTGCCCAATGCGTCCTATTTGCTTTTCTATGAGAGAGGGTGCTTCTCGGAAGTGCGTAGCGAGGCACCACGCGGGAGTGGAGGGAGTGGAGGAGGGGATGCAGTCTATGAGAGAAGAGTTTCCAGGGCGCCCCTAATTTGCCTTACGGGGGGCTGTCCACGGCTACTTGTGACCGCCTATGGGTTGGGGTGGGATAAGAGACAGGTGGATAGTAGTGGCCGGAAGAAGTTTGGAATGACCTCCTGAGAAAGTAGCAGGGCCCGAGAGAATAAACAAAGCAATTTAGAGGGGCTGTGGTGAGAAGACCCAGCGTGCCCCAAGAGGAGAAAGTAGCAGAACGCACTGGAATGAAATGAAACTAACCTTTATCAGGCTCTCCTTGCCGAGTGCCTTAAACGACCCTGCGGGATTGAGCTGAAACTTCTCCCAACAGGAGAAACAAGTAGAGCCAGGAGGTGCCAGGGCACGTAGTGGAGAAGGGACTAATTTCTCACCTGAAGCCCAAAGTGGTGGGAGCTGTTGGTCCTTGAAGCCTGATGATGATGGTGGTGGTGGTGGTGGTGGTGGTGATGGTGATGGTGATGGATAGTCTTGGGCTTCAATTTTTGCCACTTCACTGTAAATTTATATAAATGCCAATAAGCAAAATATCTGGAAATAGAGCGTGGCTCTTGCAAACCAGCGGTACACCACCTCTCTAGTCTACTCTGGTCCCCTGGAATGCTTTTCTCCTGGACACCCCTCCCCTCCCCGTTTTTTGAACATCAATTCTGCCCTGAAAAACTGTCATGATGTGTTGCAAACATTCAAACACTGCTTAGCATTTTCCCAGCGTACACTGAACTTTGAGATTGACAGTAGGGAAAAGAATGAACCAGGAGGGTCCCAGTGAGGAGATGCTCTTCGGTGCCTGCCCACCCACTGCATGAGTGGGGCATATAGGCTCACACTAGCTTAGGATGGCCTGGTCCCATCCTATGTGTCCTGATGAACCTCCAGGGAGCCACTCTCCCTGGGATCCTAGCCCTCCAAGCACAAAGAAGCCTTGTCTTTTTCGTTTCTGCCCCTTGTGGACACCCATAGCCTAGCCTCTCTGACCCTCTTTCCACTGTCTAGGGCTTTTTCTTGATAACTGTCAATCAAGCTGGGAGGTAGTGACCTCTGAAATCCCACCCCCTGGAAGTCTAAGATAGGCCAGCTGTAGATTCAAGAGCCATTTGGAGAGTAAAGGAAGAAATAACGGGTTTGCACTCAACTTCCCTAAGAGATCATTCAAAGAAGCTGTTATAGAGTAGATGGTGGCCCTTCTATATTCATATTTTTTTAAAGATTTATTTTATTTATTATATATAAGTATGCTGTAGCTGTCTTCAGACACACCAGTAGAGAGCATCAGATCCCATTACAGATGGTTGTGAGCCACCATGTGGTTGCTGGGATTTGAACTCAGGACCCCTGGAAGAGCAGTCAGAGCTCTTAACCACTGAGCCATCTCTCCAGCCCCTATATTCATATTTTTAATCTCATTAAGAGGTAGGTTTTGGAGTTAGGCATGTGGTATATACTTGTAACTTACCACCGCCTCACCCCCTGGAAGCTGAGCAGGAAAAGAAACCAGGCTAGCCTCGAACTCACAGGGCTCTAGAGCTGGGATAAAAGGTGTGTACCACCAGTGCCTGGCTTACCCTTTTTCTTATCCCTAGGTTGCAGAAGTGTGCTTCTGCTTCCCTCACAAAGTCCTTCTGCCTTCTCTCTCCTGTGCAAGCTGAGGTAGAAGCCATGGTGTTCAAACTAAACTCCAGAATTCCTCACTTGATTGTTGCTTGAGCTGCTCTGGGGGCCAACCACAGTCAAGGGTTCTCAATGTGTACCACTTCCCCAAACCCACCCCACACAGGGCCTAGGCCAGTGATCCTAGCCTACCCCCACTTAGTACCTTGGTTTCTGTTGTTTGTTTAGGTCTTTTGTTGTCCTGAGTTTTTTGTTTGTTTGATTGATTGATTGATTGATTGATTGACTGATTGATTTTATCTCCTTTTGAGACGGTTTTGCTGAGTAGTCTGGGCTGGGCTGGAACTTCCTATGTAGAGTAGGCTGGCCTTGACCTCTGTTCCTCCTACCTCAGTCTCTTGAGTACTGGTATTATAGGAGGTACAGCTCCCAACTCAGGTAATTGCAAGTGTATCAAGGGGCCTCAGTGGCTTTGAGAAAAAGGTGACGGCACCAAACCTTAAGGGTGTTCCTTCAGCAGGCTGGGGAGAGGCTGCTTTGTCAGCTGTTGTAGTACACGAGGATTAAATGGCACTGGGCGAAGGGTGAATTCTGGTTATTGTTCCCATTGGACTCCTAGACCGGCTCCATGAATGAGTGGATCTGATTGGCTATGAAGCTGGACTGCATCTTAGAGAAGGGCTGAAACTTTGGTCTTATTTGCTTTACCTAAGGGCTAATTGAGCCTGGCCCTGGCCCTACCCTACTTTGCTGGGTAAGGACTAGAGTGAGGGACTTGCACCACCCTCTCATGGCCATAATGTCAAGTGAAGCTGCTCATTGTTCAAAGCCTGGCAGGGGGGCTTCCTAGGTGATAAAGGCAGGACCTGGCTTCACCCCAGGCCCTGTTTGTATTCCTGGACTCTGCTCTACCAGTGCGCAGGCTCCACCTACGCCGGTTAGCACACATGCCCTAACCGCAATCCCTGAGACAGGCTAGTCTCTCATTCTGGTATCTTTCCTGTCTTGCAGCCCTGCAATCCGAGCGTCCCCTAGGCCATGGCTGCCCCACAGCTTTTCCGAGCTCTGGTATCTGCTCAGTGGGTGGCGGAGGCTCTGAAATCCCCTCGCGCCTCTCAGCCGCTGAAGTTACTGGATGCGTCCTGGTACCTACCCAAGCTGGGCCGCGATGCGCGACGCGAGTTTGAGGAGCGCCACATCCCGGGCGCCGCCTTCTTTGACATCGATCGTTGCAGCGACCACACATCGCCCTACGACCACATGCTGCCTAGTGCCACGCATTTCGCCGACTACGCGGGCAGCTTGGGCGTGAGTGCCGCTACACACGTCGTGATCTACGACGGCAGCGACCAGGGCCTCTATTCCGCTCCGAGGGTCTGGTGGATGTTCCGCGCCTTCGGCCACCACTCTGTGTCGTTGCTGGACGGCGGCTTCCGCTATTGGCTGAGCCAGAACCTGCCAATTAGCTCTGGCAAAAGCCCCTCGGAACCTGCGGAGTTCTGCGCGCAGCTCGATCCCTCCTTCATCAAGACCCACGAGGATATCCTGGAGAACTTGGATGCCCGGCGCTTCCAGGTAGTGGACGCCCGCGCAGCTGGCCGTTTCCAAGGCACACAGCCAGAACCCCGAGATGGTAACGCGCTGGGGAAACAGGCAGATGGGGATGTGGGGACAGGCTGGTGTGTGCTCCGGACACTGCCTAGCCTTGTGCTAGCATTTCACCCATGCAGAGCAAGGGAGAAGGGCTAGTTGCTGGCTACTTTACTCTAAGCCTCCGCTTCCTTCTTGTAATGGAGGCCGCAATACTACCTCGCCGTTTTAGAATTCTGAGCTGAGGTTGCCTAAGTATCTCCAGGGCACCCAGAGCTCGACAATCCACTAACTGTAATACCGAGCTTCTGTACAGCCACCCCAAAATAGCAGAAGGCAGCCCCCACCAAGTTTAGGAAGGACCCAAGCTTGGTCCATCTGGTCTAGCCTGCAGATCCTGAGTTGATAGGGTGCCCGACGCTTGCAACTGCCGCCTGAGTAATATTTAAGAGATTCTGAGAGGGTGTTAGGATGGGTGGCTCAACATGGTTGGTGCCCCAGGTGAGAGCCAAGCCGGCTGGTATGGCCCGGGCTTCTCCGGGCAAAGTCTTGTGTAATGCGGGAAGGAATCTCACAAAGCAGGCAGAGCTATGGCCATGGTGGGGTGAGCCGAACCTCTCAGGAGCTAGGTGCAACCAGCCTTCAGCACCCACAGATACCACATTCCAGTGTTTAAACAACCTCAGAAAAGTTTTCTTTTTTTTCTGTACTGAGGGTTTGCCCTTCCTTTCCCTGCCATTACTCCTGAATGACACAGTGTAACTACATAGCATTTACAGCTATAGTGAGCATCGAAAGAGATCTAGAGATGGGTGTGGCTGTAATCCCAGCATTTGGAGGCCGAGACAGGTAGATCACCAGTTCGAGGCCAGCCTGGGCTATATGTAGTAATTCCCAGGTAGCCTGAACTAGAGAGTGAGATCCTGTCTCAAAATGCAAAAGGGAGAGAAAGGAGTTGGGGCAGATCCAACGACATGTTCAATGTCAGGAGGGTGTGTGTAGATTACATGACGGGACACCATTTCATGTGATTTGGTATCGTGGAGGGTCCAGGCACCAATTCTCCTGAAAATATGGAGCAATGCCTGCGCTGCCATTGTGCAGGTGAGGAGAATAGTCCTGGAATGGCTGCCTTGCCAGAGACCTCAGGAAGGGACCTCTCTGCATTCAGACTCCCTGCATACTTAACCACAGTGAGCAACCATTTCTCTACAGCCTGCCAGGGTACAGGAACCAGCCATGGCCCTGGAAGCTCTGTCATGCCCTCTCTACTGGTACAGGCTTCTGCTCAGAGCCCTATCTCTGTTTTGCATTGTGTAGTGCCTGGCAGGTCAGCTCACTCCTCTGGATGGTGACCCCGGCCTGTGTGGGATGAAAGCAGGGGTAAGAGTTAACGTGCTCCAGGCTGCCAGGCTGGAAGCCATGCTAGTTTAAAGCTTCACCATTTCTCCTCCACAGTCCCTGACTTGGCCAAGTACACCTGTAAATTGCTCCTTCAGTCCAGCAGATCAGGGTTCGTGTTTTGCTTTGAGGATCCTGGATCAATAGCTCGCTCTTCTCCCTGCTTTGAGAAGGGCTGCATGGGGTGACTTTTAGGAGATCCACTTCATTGGGGATGACTAACACACTGGATCCTCTCGGAGCTCAGGAGCTCTGTCTCCTGCCATCCTCTGAGGAGAGAGACCAGCAACTCCCACAAAGACAGGGAAACCAAGGCAGAGGGCTCTCACACACTCATTTTGGGATCTAGACAGCCCAGATTTGACTGACAGCTGTGTGGTTTCATTCTGATGTGAGTCTTAGCCCTCCTGTGAAAATGGGGCTTTAGTAACCTCTGGCTGGAAGAAAGCTAGAAACAAAATGTACATTGGAGCCCTTGGGGCTTCCAAGCAATGGGTAAAGTGACAGTCCCCTTATCCACACATTTCTGGCCTTGCTAGGTCTCCCCCCTTTTTATTGGGTATTCTTATTTATATTTCCAATGTTATCCCCTTTCCTGTTTTCCCATCCATAACCTCCCACCCCATCCCCCTCCCCCTGCTTCTATGAGGGTGTTCCCCTACCCTCCCACCCACCCCTTCCAACCTCCCCGCCCTGACATTCCTCTACATATGCAGCTGGAACCATGGGTCTGTCCATGGTAGCAGAGGATGGCCTTATTGGGCATCAATGGGAGCCTACCAAGGCTCGATGTCCCAGTGTAGAGGAATGTCAGGGCGGGGAGGTTGGAAGGGGTAGTGGTTTAGTCCCTGGGAGCTCTGATTGGTTGGTATTGTTGTATTTATGGGGTTGCAAACCCCTTCACCTCCTTCAATCCTTTCTCTAACTCCTCCACTGGGGGACCTGGTTCTCAGTTCAATGGTTTGCTGCTAGCATTCGCCTCTGTATTTGTCTTGCTCTGGCAAAGCCTCTCAGGAGACAGCTATATCAGGCTCCTGTCAGCATGCACTTCTTGGCATCAGCAATACTGTCTGGGTTTGGTGGTTCTTTTGGTTTTTTGGACAGAGTCTCGTGTAGCCCCAGTTGGCTTCAAACACACTATGTCACTATGCCACTCAGGATGACTTTAAACTTCTGCTCCTCCACTTGCCTTCACCTACCAAGTGCTGGGCTGAAAGGCAGACATCACCAGGAAAAAAAAAATTTTTTTTTGAAGCACTGAGGGTGAAACCCAAGGCTTCGTGCATATTAGGCAAGCACTCTACTAGCTGAGCCATATCCTCAGATCGAGACTAAATTCTTTTAAGAATAAAGTCTAATGTCCCCTATGACCAGAAGTTCAAAACCTCCTTCCAGGTACATTGAGGTTTTTCTGCCCCTCTGCCTCACCATTTTCTGAACCTTGGTGACCATGACGCTTTGTGCATCATTCCAAGGCTCCTGGGTTCTTCCTGTCTGTGATGCTCTCAGTCACACTGTCAGGACCTCTGATTGGCTGGCTTCAGCCTGGGAGAAGACCCCCCCGCCCCTCCACAGGCACTAAGGCCTGCTCCTTGGCAGCACAGGCTCTGGGGTGGCTACATCTCTCCCCACCCACTGCTAGCTCGAGCATGCTAGTCTTTGTGCCTTATTTCCCTGGGGTGAAGGTGACAGACATTTCCTTCCCATAGATTTCGGGTGGTATTAAAGGAGAAAACACTGCTGAGAGGGTCTAGGCACTGTCCTGCACAAAGCAAGTGTTACAGCCATGTCAGCTCTTTCTATTTTCACACTGTAGCCCTAGGGTATTTTTGTCACACTGGCAATTATCTGGTTAGTGCCCGTCTGCCATCTCTAGGCCCCCAAGTGTCCTGAGTCCTAATTGAACAGAGGTCACATGTATCACTTTGCTGCCCCTCAAGGATCATAGTCAGGAAGCCCAGGGTGTTGTGTAGCTGGTAGAGTCTAGTTCTTGGGTTCAAACTCTAGCCAGCAATTAACTGGGCACAGTGACTTTGGGTGTTCCTTAGCCCTAGGCTGGCCATCTGTGTGGGTGTGGTGCCTAGCTCTGGTGGCTTTAAGATAAGACATTGGACGCACACTTGGCATTCTGCTGTGGTGGGAGACTTGATACCACAAACTCCAGCAACACTAAACACTGCTCCTGCTACCCTTCCATGTGTTCCCCCCTGTGCAGGCATCGAACCTGGACACATCCCTGGCTCAGTAAACATCCCATTCACTGAATTCCTGACCAGTGAAGGTCTGGAGAAGAGCCCAGAGGAGATCCAACGCCTGTTCCAGGAGAAGAAGGTGGACCTGTCCAAGCCCTTGGTAGCCACATGCGGCTCCGGTGTCACAGCCTGCCACGTGGTCCTGGGGGCCTTCCTCTGTGGCAAACCCGATGTGCCTGTCTACGATGGCTCCTGGGTGGAGTGGTACATGCGTGCCCAACCGGAGCACGTCATCTCTCAGGGCCGGGGGAAGACCCTGTGAAGGACACAGTGCAGCTTGGGTGACACCGAACCATCCTAGTGCCAGCCTGGTCACTCTGACCCTGCTTTGCCAAGAGTCCTTCCTCAGACAACTCAGGTGGTGTTTAAGGTGATATCCCAGAGACCAGGAGTTTCAGTGACTCCTGGGCACTCAGTGGAGGTAGCCGAGAGGTGGCAGACAGTAAGAGGGTACCCAGGGGAGGGAGGGAGGCCAGACAGTAGAACAGCTTACATGGTGCTAAGCTGGGGCCCACCTAGCTTGTTTCACTGTTGGGAAATAAAACATCAAGCACAAAACCTTTGTGGTTGTGAGAATGTCTCTGTGTGATGAAGGGCCAGGGATTCCTGCACAACAACAAATGAATGAAAGAACAGGGAGGGGTTGCTTGGGGCCAGGGAGGTCTCCCAGCCTGGGAGAAACATCGTTGCCTTCAAGTGATGCTGGGGCCTCAGAGACCCTGTCCCCAGGGACCATGGCAAACTGTCACCTGCCTATAACCCTGGAGTTTACATCTGGTTTCTGGGCTCTTCGTGTATTTGTGTGTATACGCACGCACGTGATTTATGTGTATGGATTGGCATGCATGTTGAGATCAGAGGACAACCCCTGCTGTTGTTCCTCAAACACAATCCACCTTGTTTTAGAGACAGGGCCTCTCCTTGGTCAGGAACTCACCAAGTAGGCTTGTCTGGCTTGGCCAGGGATCCCCAGGGGTTTGCGTCCATCTTCCTAAGACAGAGCACACGGCACCTCCCCCGGCATGTTTCCCATGGGTTCGTGTGGGTTCTGAGGACTGAACGCAATTCCTGCAAACCCTGTACTGATTGCGCTGTCTCCACAGCCCTGCCTCTGGATGATATCAGGCGAAGTTAGCCACAGGGGGCCTTCTATATGCAGATGGACAACACAGATGCTTTCAGAGAAAGTTGGGTCCACTGCTTAGAAGGCTGTTCCAACCTTGCCAGAGTCTTCTGAGGAAGGGCTGAATCTAGTGGCCTGGGAAGAAAATCTGGCCTCAAACTCTGGGAGCTTTCACTCAAATCTGTTCTCTGAACTCGTGCTAGAAAATTAGAGAAAAAAAAAATTTTTTTTAATGGAGTCAGTGGGATGACTCAGACGGTGAAGGTTTGCCACACAACCTGATGACTCCTGACTTTAATCCCTGGGACTCAGGAGGTGAAAAGAGAGCAAAACCTCCAGTAGTCCTCTGACCTCCACACAGATGCTGTGGCACACACAGACGCAGACACAGGCACATGCACACGCACACGTGCGCGCGCACACACACACACACACACACAGAGCAATATAGAATAATAAAAATATGATAATGAACTCACTGTCTGGGTGAGCTCAGGGCTTTCAGTCTTTCTGCTCCAGAGAATCAGCCTACCTATTGTCCTAGAATAGGGGCTCCATGCACTGCTGTCTGTATTTAACCTGCAGGGGTGAACACAGGAATCTAGAAAGTTCTTGATCTGCCAGGACCTGGGTCACCCTTCCCTGACTTTTTTTTTTTTGTCCCATTCTAGAAGTGCATGGAATTGAACCCAGGGCCTCATACTTATACCATATCACCATCTTTTCCCCAAATGCCCTCCCAGAGGCATGGGATAGCACCACGTCGGTTGTTACTGGGGCCTTGGAAGTGGCATTGCTTATTTTTATCTTCTGGGAATAAACCGGAACAAGACAGTACCTAACCATGGTGTGCTTCCAGCAAAGCAAGGATCCAGGCCCAGTGTCCTACTCTGAGCTCCCTCTCCCTCTTACAACCATGGGAGAGGGAGGAGCCAACAGCATGGCTTCTAGCCACCACCACCAAGAGCTCTGTTGAAAGCCCCTGTCTCCTGGAGGCCCTGTCTTCATGCTGTATAAAGGGGAAAGCCAGGTTGCTTCAGAAGAGAGGAGGTAAACAGGAACCTAGGTCAGAGCCATGGCAGATGCTCCCTCCTTGGTCTAGGACTTCTTAGTCTTGCACCGCCAGCTTTAAGCTGGACAACTCTGCTCTGAGGACATCCTGTATCCATGGGACACTCAGCAGTGCTTTAGGATCTGCCCACTGGATGTCAACTGACTAAAACACTCCAAGGAGGAAATGCTGCCCCACAAGCAAAAGACATTTGACATCAGCAGGCAGGAACAGCATAGCTGGAGACACCGTCAGTCCCTCAGCTGATGTGAAGTCTCCAAGTTTCACATCGAGTTCCTGACTGAGTTCCCTTCTTTCCGGGCTCAGGAAAGCCTTGTTTTGTCTCCCTGGAGGTGTCTGTTCTGGGAGAGACATGACCCTTATGCTTGTCCTCCTGACAGGGGCTGCCTGGCCAACTACTGGCCTGAAGCAGAGACTCCCCAGGCTTTGGTTTCTGCTTTTAAGTTGGCCTCATTCCTTAAGCACTAGGAGAGGAAAACTGACATAATCTACAGAGACACTTCAGATTGATGCTAGACACGGTGAACATCAACTACTAGTGTCTGGGTTGTTGTTTTCACTTTTTATTTACTTGCTTTGTATTTTTTTTACATTTTTACACAATCCCCGTGTGTGTGTTTGTGTGTGTGTGTGTGTGTGTGTGTGTGTGTGTGTGTCCTCAGAAATGCTCATGTAATATTAGAAGGCAACTTTTGGGACTCAGTGCTCGCTTTCCCAGTCCTGGGGATTGAACTCATGTCACCCAACTTGGCCGCAAGCTCTTTTTTTCCACAGAGCCATCTTGCCAGCCCCAACAGTGTTAATTTTAGGATATTTTTAGTAGTTAGGCATGTTAAGTTTTCTCTGGCATTGGGAGAGAGAAAATAATGAATACAAGAATTATGTCCTGGCTTCAAGAGTTTCCAAACCAAGGGAAGAACCCAAAACTTTCTGTTGCTTTCCAGACAGTAAAGAGCGCCGTGAAACGATCTGCTGTGTTTATGAGAGGAAGAAACCAAAACAAGCTCAGAGAGGCGGAGAGATTTGCCTAAGTGCGTACAGTTAACCTGAAGGGAGCCTAATTGGAGACTAAACCTGCAGTGCAGGGGTCTCTCGGGGCCTGAGTCTCTTCAGAGCACCATGCCTGCAGTGTTTCTGTTTTTGTTTTTCATGTCTAGAGATCAAGAGAACAGAAACGTGTGCACTACATGCACGGAATATGGCAGAGAGCTTCTGCGGCTCCCAGGAAGGCTTGAGTGGTGGGTTTTCAACCAGAAACTCTGGACCCCGGCCCAAACTCCAGCAAGGAAACCGTGGCTGGCCCAGCTGAGGTTTTCTGTCCTAGGAACGTCTGTGGCAATTGAAGCAGATACTGAGAAAAACCTGAACTTAGCTGGTGTTTTCCAGGGCCACCTCTGAGCTCTGCCCTGCCTATGACGGAGGGCCACCCTCAGCTCTGCCATGCTTGAGACTGAACCCCTAGAATAATTGACTGCCTACCTCAGGGCCCTCCTCAGGCTACATGCTCCCTTCCCGCCCCCACTCTGTGGGAGCCAGGGAGGAACTTGCAACACCAGCACTGACCAGAGTTTTGTCTACTTGACAAATATTTGCCGAGCACCCCCACCACACTGAATCCTTTCCCAGCCCGCTCTAACCAGCTGCATCAGAATGTTCCAATTCTCTGGACCATTGCCACTAAGGGTCATGGTCCAAAGCACCCGCTGACCAGAGAGCTGACCCATGGATCACTGCCTTGGGCCAGGCACTGTTGGCCTTGCCCAGAAGCTGCCTTCCTGGACCTCAGCCTTTCTTCTGAGAAATGGAAGCAAGAAGGCACAGAGGAGCCTTGGCACCTCTGGAAGCAGCTTAGCCAGTAAGTACAGGGGAGGGTGGAGTCACCAAGGGAAAGGATCAAGCTGTCCAGGTAACTAGAAGCTTTGTTCTTTTAAGCATCAAAATTTTCAGCCAGCAGTGGTTTAATCCTAGAACTCAGGAGGCAGAGGCATTTTAGACCAGTCTGGTCTATAGAGTAAGATCCAGAACAATCAGGGCCACACAGAAACCCTGTCGATAGATAGGTAGATAGGTAGATAGGTAGGTAGATAGATAGATAGATAGATAGATAGATAGATAGATAGATAGATAGATAGATAGACGGACGGATAGATGGATGGATGATGGATAGATGATAGACAGACAGACAATAAAATAAGCAGTTTCTAAAATATTAATTACTGGTCAAGCTTGGTGATACATGCCTGTCATTTCCAATGGCTGAAGCAGGAGAATGGTGATTTTCAGGCCAGCCAAGGACAAACAAATTAAAATCTGAAAGACAGAAGAAAAGCTATTCCTTTCTTTTCTTTTCAGGTAATAGCACTTGGAGTTCTACAGTATACTAAGAATGAGAGTTACCTGAACAATAAATCAGTCCTCTATAAAATTGACCTATGCAAATCAATATTCTATAGACACTCAAATGATAGAGAACAGCAGGGAGAGAAAACCTGAGTTTTAATGATGATTAACTTATTAACTGGTACTAGGGTATGGTGGTGTGCTGGGTGTGCTGGGTGTGGTGGGTGTGGTGGGTGTGGAGGACTTGGTAAACTGCAGTCCCAGTACTTAGGAAGCTGAGGCAGGAAGACAGAGTTTGAAGCCAGCGTGGGCTACATAGCAAGACCTTGTTTTACTTATATTTTTATGATTGAAAATTTAATTTTTGTGTACGTATGCCACATATATGCAGGAGCTCCTCTGAGGACAGAAGGGGTTGTTGGATCCCATGAGCTGGGGCTAGAAAGTGAACTGGGGTCCTCTGGAAGAGTAGTGAGTACTCCTAAGTTCTAAGCTGTCTCTAGCCCCAGACAGACAGACAGTCGGAAAGATGCCAGTTAGATCGCTCATCAAGTTAAAAAATACTTTCTGTATAAGCCTGACCCCCCTACAATATTAATTAATAATAATAATAATAATAATAATAATAATAATAATAAATATAAATAATAATAAACATGTTTAAAAGGAAAGGAAGATCAGAACAGGAAGTAAACAAAGCCTATCAAAACTTCAACATGAAGTCTAAGACAAAGCGTTAAGTGAAAAACAGAAAGTGGTAAAGACCTTGCACACTGCAGTCGCCTACTGTACAAGAAAACCAGTACAGAAAGGACTTACTCATTCCTGTAAAATGTCACGCCAAAGAATAACTCAGAAAGGAACAAGGTTGACCACCAGTGGGGATACGAGGAGACATCAGGACTGACGGCGTGCAGGGGGAGGCACTTCCCTATTTTGCTGCTTGTAATTTTTTTTTTACATGCAAACCAAAGCAAACCAAAAATAATCAATCAATCAATAAACCATGATAAAGAGAACAGAACACAGCACTATCAACAGCAAGCTAATACAGCTGTAATTCAGATAGAGACCACCAATGGGACCCAAGGAGAAGGAGCCTTCTGTTCTCTTAGCACTTCAGCCCATCTAGGCAATATTTGATGTGCTATGTGGCTGTTAGGACTGTATGTCTTCTGACGAAAGGCAAAACAAGCCAGGAACCAATATTTTCTTTGCTAGAGAGAGGAAACAAGGTGTGGGGAGGGAAGGGAGAATGAGCTCACCATGTTGGGTCAGAGTTAGAAGTGTCAAGGTTCTGAGGGGAAGGAGAGAGAAATGTATACAAGCACATATGTGTGCATGCATGCATCCAAGTGTGGGTGTGTGCGTGGGTCTATGTGCAACCACATGTGAGACCAGCTACATGTTATCTCCCTAACTCTCGCACTGTTCACTAAGAGCCCACGGCGGGCAATGACCTCAGTGTGGTGAACCTGCCCAGGCATGCGCTTAAACTGTGTTATCCGTGCAAAGACCCTGGTTGCTGCCTGGTTCCTGCTGAGCAGGAAGAAAGGATAGTGAACACTTATGCACTTACCATTTTGGTGGTGCTGGTGCTGGTGCGTCTACTTGGTGTGCTGAGGATGGAACTTTGAGCCCAGAGGAGGAGAGGGCTGTTATGTGAGGATACCAAGCTCTAGTTTTAGAAAGGGAAAAAGTTCTGGGATGGGCAGTGCTAATAGTGTTAAAGATAAGAAGGATGGGGATAGTGGGGATGGTGGGGATGGGGAGGACTGTGGTAATGGTGGAGATGGTAGTGGTGATGATGAAAGTAGGGTTTGTGAGGATGGTAGGGATATGGGGATGGAGGGGGTCTGGGGATGTGGAGATGGTGGTGATGTGGGAATGGTGGGAATGTGGGGATGTGGGGATGGTGGGGGTGTGAAGATAGTGAGGATGTGGGGGTGGTGGGGGTGTGAAGATAGTGAGGATGTGGGGGTGGTGGGGGTGTGAGGATGGTGAGGGTGTGGGGATGGTGGGGGTGTGGGGGTGGTGAGGGTGTGGGGATGGTGGGGGTGTGGGGGTGGTGGGGGTGTGGGGAATGTGGGGGTGTGGGGGTGGTGGGGGTGTGGGGGTGGTGGGGGTGTGAAGATAGTGAGGATGTGGGGGTGGTGGGGGTGTGAGGATGGTGAGGGTGTGAGGATGGTGGGGGTGTGGGGATGGTGGGGGTGTGGGGGTGGTGGGGGTGTGAGGATGGTGGGGGTGTAGGGATGTGGGGGTGTGGGGGTGGTGGGGGTGTGGGGATGGTGGGGGTGTGAGGATGGTGGGGGTGTGGGGATGGTGGGGGTGTGGGGGTGGTGGGGGTGTGAGGATGGTGGGGGTGTAGGGATGTGGGGGTGTGGGGGTGGTGGGGGTGTGGGGGTGGTGGGGGTGTGGGGGTGGTGGGGGTGTAGGGATGTGGGGGTGTGGGGAATGTGGGGGTGTGGGGAATGTGGGGGTGTGGGGATGGTGGGGGTGTGGGGGTGGTGGGGGTGTGAAGATAGTGAGGATGTGGGGGTGGTGGGGGTGTGAGGATGGTGAGGGTGTGAGGATGGTGGGGGTGTGGGGATGGTGGGGGTGTGGGGGTGGTGGGGGTGTGAGGGTGGTGGGGGTGTAGGGATGTGGGGGTGTGGGGAATGTGGGGGTGTGGGGATGGTGGGGGTGTGGGGAATGTGGGGGTGTGGGGGTGGTGGGGGTGTGGGGAATGTGGGGGTGTGGGGGTGGTGGGGGTGTGAGGATGGTGGGGGTGTAGGGATGTGGGGGTGTGGGGAATGTGGGGGTGTGGGGATGGTGGGGGTGTGGGGGTGGTGAGGGTGTGGGGATGGTGGGGGTGTGGGGGTGGTGGGGGTGTAGGGATGTGGGGGTGTGGGGGTCGTGGGGATGGTGGGGGTGTAGGGTGGAGATGATTGTGATGGGGATCTTGGCAGAGATAGCAATGGTGGTGATGGTAGAATAATGACGTCATTAGGTAGGGATGACGTCAGAGATATGACTTGAGGCCACTGAACATTGGTCTAAAAAAATCTCTTCTCATTTAGTTTCATGTTTTGTGTATTTTATAATCTTAAAAAGATTAAGTGTTAATTCATTTAATTTCCTCTTTTCCTTTCTTTCTTTTGGTGTGTTTGTTTGTTCTTTAGAGAGGGTTTCACCCAGCTGGGCTGTCCTCGAACTCTCAATTTAGCTGATACATGACTTTTAGTTTCTGGTTCTACTGCCTCAACCTTCCAAGTGCTGCCTGATGCTGGCTAGAGACGGACTCTGGGGCTTCGTGTGCGATAGGCAAGCACTCTACCAACTGATTCACATGTCCATGTCCAGACTTATTAAAGACAAAAAGACACAGAAACCGTGAAGATGTCTCCATTAATCAAATCTTAGTTTGAGCATAAACGTAACAATAGTGACGTATTACAACCCAAAGAGTAAAGACCCTAATAGTCTGTATCGATACTACTTAATGTCTGTATTAATTAATAACCTGTATTCTATTAGTATTAATAGTCTATGCTGATATTAATTAGTTTTAATTCAGAAAGCCAAGGGCAGCAATCCAATAGACGACAGACACCCAGTGAATACAGAAGCAGTGATGGAGTTACAAAATCAGAGCTTGGCCGTTGACACAGTTGATTATTTCACATGGGATTAATCAATGAATACTGAGATTCATGATGAGATAAATTAGCTGGAGGAGATGAGAACCAACATGTCCTCTCCTGTCTCCTCAACAGACGATTCATTCTGAAAGGAGCAGAGAGTGCATTGCTCAGAAACCTACGTTCACCACCTCGACAAGGATGGGGTGCCCAGAAGAACCGAGCCAACAACCCACGGCAAACCTCACTGTGAGGGAGAAGATCAGGCAGAGCCGCTGGGAAGGGGATGCTATACAGATCACCTTCAGGCTTCAAAACCACAAGACAGAGGAGCCACGGCAGAGAGGCTGAACGTGGTGGAAGACCTGTGCTTCGAGCATGCACAAGGCCGAGGCAAGAGGATCTTGAGTTCCAGGCTGGGCTGGGCTACATAGTAGAGGTGAAGACAGGCACAGAGCAGGGCGCTGACAGACCAAGTACAAGGTGTCTTGGCTGCAAAATCTTTTGGTTTGTTTTTTTTTTTTTTTATTTGTTTCAGTTTTACATGTTTTTTCTTTAGTCAGGACATTAGATGGAAGTTTGAGGAAATCTTTAGAGAGACTATAGTAGTATATCAGGCTCAGCCCCACCCCCTCCCAGGATCCTACACTGATCCCATACTGTGGTTACGGGGGCAAAACCCTGGTATTAGAGACCTTTGCTGGGTTTAGGAGGGAGAAGCCATTAACTACAGCTTGTAAAACAAAACAAAACAAAAAACAAACAAACAAAAAAAAAACTGTTTAGAGGGGCTGGAGAGACGGCTCAGTGGTTAGAGCACTGACTGCTCTTCCAGAGGTCCTGAGTTCAGTTCCCAGCAACCACATGGTGGCTCACAACCATCTGTAAAGAGATCCGATGCCCTCTTCTGAAGACAGCTACAGTGTATTTATATATAATAGATGAATAAATATTTAAAAAAACTGTTTAGAAAGCAAGAAAAAGCAGAAATGAGGGTAGGGAGATAAACAGAGGTAATGACGCATCAGCATTTAGTGATGGGGGGGTATAATTTTTGTGACGTTTCTTTCAGCCTGAAGATAAAATGCTTTGATTTTTTTTTTATTTTGGTTTTTGTTGTTGTTTTGTTCTTGTTGTTGTTGTTGTTCACACAGCTCTTTTGATTCCATCTCCACTGAGGCTGCTAACTGGATCCACATCCCGAAAACAAGGTACAGAGACCATCTAAAGCTGTTCTCACAATACAAGTGGTTAAGGATTCAGCTTGGGAGCCCAGCCCAGAAACAGACAGACAGAGGCCCAGAACATCTGGAGGACAGACAGTCTTTACAGGCTGTGGCTGTGGTCTGGGTGCACTTGAGTATGTTTCCCTCTCTCATCAAAGGGGCTTCCTGCAGACCTGGGCTGAGTATTGTGTCCTGGATACGACAGGCTCACAGGATGGGGGTTGGAGGAAGGTTGGAAAAGCCGGTAAGCCAAACAGGTCAGAAGAGATGCTTGGGGAGGGGGAAGGCGGGTGCAGACTGTCCACAGGCATTCCCGGAGCTAGCTAAGGAGGTGGTTGGAGGGATGGGTTCTCCGGAAGAGCTTTGTAAAACGAGGGCTCCGCTTTGGGTGATGCTCAATGGTTCTCAGCCTCCCAAATGCTGTGACCCTTTAATACAGTTCTTCATGTTGTGGTGACCCCCAACCATAAAATTATCTTTGTGGCTACTCCATGACTGTAATTTTGTTACTATAGGAATCGTAATGTAAATATCTGTGTTTTCCAATGGGCTTGGGCGACCCATGAGAAAGGGTTGCTAGACACCCCCTTGAGGGGTCACGACCCACAGGTTAAGAACCGCTGCTCTCCAGTGTTGTTCCTTGAGCAGTATCCAAGGACCAATCAGCTGGTGCCAGCTGCACTGTAAACCACTCCCAGTAGTGAGGGCTCTAAAGGACACCCCTCCACCACTACCCACACCTACTCACCAGAAAGCAAAACTAGCCGGCTTGAGTCACATGTTCTGGTCACAAGAAAGTCCTACCAGAAGAGGCTCTGGGCAAAGGAGGCCTTCTCTGCCCTTCCTTTCTTCTGCTTGAATCCTTAGCGGACAGCAGAAACTGACTCAGTAGAGGGAGGTCACAAGTGAGTCCAGGCCCAGGACAGAGCATGGCCTTCCCTCTGCACCCTTCCTTGACAACCACCAGCTGCTGCTACCTGCTGGACTGGGATGAAAGTGATCACCCACCATGTGTCTGGAGGGGGCGGCCAGAGCTGGGATTCAGAGGGATACACGCTGTGACATTGAGACAAACAAGCTGCTGGTCATAGATTAGGTCCATGAGTCCTGCTTCTGAAAAACCCCAACAACCTAGAACACAGAGGAACTGGAACAGGTGGAGTGTGCCTTCCTTATCCTCAGGACGGAGGAGGCTGATGAGCGCCCCCTGCTGGCTGAAGGGAGCAGCTCCCAGGCCTGGGCTGTCCCATTGGAGCCCAGCTGCTTCAGCTTTACCAGGTAGGTCTCTGAGAAGTGTGAGCAGACTTGTTTGCCTTCTTCCCTTCCTCCCTCCTTTCCATTCTTCCCTTTCTCTCCCTCCTCTTCCTCTCTCCCTTCTTCTTTCCTCCCTTCTTCCTTACCTCCTCCCCTGCCTCCTTTCTTTCTGTTTTGAAACAGGGTCTCTTTTCCTGGCTGTCCTGGAACTAGCTATATATAAACCAGGCTGGCCTTGAACTCATAGAGATCCTCTCACCTTTGCCTCCCGAGTGAGTGCTGGGATTAAAAGCATATGGCACCATACCTGACCTTAGACTGCCCTCTCACAACATAAGTGGAGTTATACAGGCTTGTCTTAGATTCAGGGACAGTAATGGACCCTTCATGTGAGCTCAGGGGAGGGTGGAGGACTCACCTAATTAATCAATCACCTATCTATCTATCTATCTATCTATCTATCTATCTATCTATCTATCTATCTACCAAACTACTTAACAACCCAACCCAGTCTGACCTCAAACTTCTTATGCAGTCAGATTAACCATTAACTCCTGATCTTCCTGCCCTCACCTCCCAAGTTGTAGGATTACAGGTTTGTACCCCGACCCTGGTGTAGGCTTAGAGTTTTCAAAGCCTACTTTTCCTAAGGGTTCTCAAACATTTCAACCCTCCTTCTAGCTCACAGTCCAAAGGTGGGGGAGAAAAGATAGCAAATAGGGCAAGGGCATGTGGACCTGTTTAGAAGTAGTCCTTTGGGGCAATTCCGATCTCTGTCAGGGTATCAGCATAATATATCAGTATCAGTTCAGTAGTAACAGGGTAGCAAATACAAATCAGAAGCCATGGCGCAATCCAGCAGAAACTGCCAGGCTTCTGCCAAATCGGCACAAGTCAGCTGGAGCAACCAGAACCAGCCAGGACACCAGGAGAAGTTCTCTGCCATGCCTCCCTCGACAAAGAGCAGGGAAGACTCAAGACCAACAAAGAGCTGCACAGCTATCTATGCAAGTTCCCCATCGCTGTCCTGCTCACACTCTCTCCAGACATCATGTGTCCTCCCTACAGGTCTAGCTTCAGCAAAGCCCATGAGTCTGCATCACATGACACAACCAGAAACTTCCACTTTACTCTGGACTTCCTCTGAAACCAAATCCCTGTTCCTGAGACAGGCTTGGTGAACATCTGCTAAAATTCTAGAACATTCTAGATTTAAAACAAAACAAAACATGGTGACAGAGTTGTTAGGAACATTCAGACCTCTGAGTCTGTTCTCCCCACCCTCCCAGGATGTTGCTTTTACCCAGCCAGGCTCAGTACACTGTAGGGGTTCAGTGATGGGAGTCAACGTTCTCTACCTGTAAGGACACTGGGAAGTTGGAAACTGTAATAACACCATGGCTTATTGCCAAAAGTGTCAAGTGAGGTCTGACGAGTCTACAGACCTAGCGAACCAGGTATTATGGGTAGAGAATCATCGGGCAGGTTTGGACCCTGGACTTCTGAAGCTTGTTGCTCAGTAAGAACAGTTCTTGCGGCCAGGCGGCCACGCATGCGCTCTCTGACCCTCTCTATCCCATTCTCTCCTCAGGTAACATGAGGATAAGCAGCAGAGCCCGCCCCCAAGCGGGGGTGGAACTGAATGTGACATGAGGAGCCAAACAAGGACTTGAAGCTAACTGGGATGTTCTGACATTCTGAACTCGGAGGTGGGGAGAACGGAATGATTGACAGCTTCGTCACAGAGCTGCGAGCAGAGATGAAGCAGGACACTCAGAGGCTGGGTGCTGCTGAACGGAGAAGGCTCAAAACGGGACAGCCCACGAACAATGTGCTCAGATGAGAACCCAGGGTATTCTGAGTCCCTCTGATACAGTGACTTGAGGGTCACTGTAAGCAGTGTCAGCCACTCTGTCCTGGGGTGTTTAGAGGTGGCCTCTCTCCCTGCCTTCCCTTCTAACCCCAGCAGGGAGTGTGAGTCGGAAGATGGTTCACCTATGGTAGTGAAGCAAGCCTTAGGCTCAAGCACAATCTTGATAGAATAGCCGGCTGGCTTCATGAAAGCCGGTAGTCCCTGGCCTCTGTGTAGGTGGCACAGTGAGCACCCATCTCCAGTCCTTGCATTTTGACTCACTGCTTCCTCATAGCCACTGTCAGTCTCATCTTATAGATGGGGGAATAAGGTTCAGAGAGGGTAAACAACTTTTCCAAGGCCAGCCAGCGGGAAAGCTACAACACTGGACTGCTGGTTGGCATCCTTGTCTGGGAGACTCCACGCCCGCACTTCGCTCTGACCGCTCACTTTCAACTGAATCAAGACCTACGCCAAAGTATCCGACGGGCCTGCAGGAGGCAGTGGAGCCAGCTAGCATTTGAGAGTTGACAGTTTTTAGGCTTAGCCACGATCCTGGAAAATGTTGAAGAACATTGGGTGTTTCCCAATCATCTTCTGAAAAAGTACCCAAAATCCCAAGCAAATAAACAAACCACAAAGACATGCCAATGGGTGGTTACAGTTAGGCTGCCTGGATTCTGGGTTTTATCTAACCCTCTCAAAATCTACCTTCCCTAAGGCAAGCAAGCCCTCCTGGAAGACAAGGGCCACCTCTGACATCTTCCTCTCCAGGTTTGAGTCTTGGCATATAGTAAGTGAACCCAGTAACACATGAAAGTGTTTTGGAGAGGACTAAGTTGGGCAAATCTCCTAATAGGTCCTACTTTCCCAAAAGGGGCCAGACCCAAGCCCAGACGGACATGGAAGGAATATTGTGGCAGCTGTCGGCTGTTTGGGGGCCTTGGATCTTGGTACTGGCTCTGGCTGTGACTGTCATTGGTGAGGAGGGTTCAAATGGCTTGTGGTTTGGATGTGACATGTTCCCTCCCCGGCTCATATGAAATAACTTGGTCCTCAGCTGTTGGCATTAATAGGGATGATTAGCATATAGGGCCACTAATTTTATCAATGGGTTAGCTCTCTAGTGAGTTCCAACCTGAGTGGGCTACTCAGAGGAAGGGCCTAGATGGAGGAAGTGGGTCACTGTGGGGTATGCCTCCAAACTGTAGAACTTGTTCCTGGTTTCTGTGTCGTCTCTGTTTCTGTCTCTGTCTCTGTGTCTCTGTCTCTGTCTCCTGTCTGTGTCTGTCTCCTCTCTCTCTGTGTCTCTCTCTGTCTCCTCTCTCTGTCTCTGTCTCTCTCTGTGTCTCCTTTCTCTCTGTCTCCTCTCTCTGTCTCTGTCTCACTCTGTCTCTCTCTGTCTCCTCTCTCTATCTTCTCTCTCTGTCTCTGCCATGCTTTGTCTCCTCTCTCTGTCTTCTTTCTCGGTCTCTGTCTTCTCTCTCTGTCTTTCTCTATCTCTGTCTTCTCTCTGTCTGTCTCCTCTCTCTCTTTCCCTCTCTCTCTGTCTTTGTCTTTCTCTGTCTCCTGTTTCTGTCTCTCTTCTCCCCTCTCTCCTCTCTTCCTCCTTTACTGCCAAGGCAAGCAGACCCTAGGTTTAATCCTCAATACTGCACTCCACTATATCCCTAAAAAGGGAAACTAAAAATCAACAGTCAATAAACCATGGGAACTGAGCCACACATGATAACTCGTTCTTATGCTTATGTAGTACTTGTGCTCAGGTTATTTATCTCAGTAATGAAACAGTAACACAGAGGGAGAACTTTTAGGTGTCTGCCCAGGAGCTTTTCTGTCTGAGGTAGGGGTTCTGAAAAAGGAGAAAAATTTGAGGCAAGCCTTCCTCCTTATTCAACCACAAGGTCCTGGGCCAGCCTCCATCCGACACAGCCAGGACTGGAGCCAAACAATGCCCAGACCTGTGCTGAGCTCCGATTGGCCTGTTCTGCTTGGATCAGCTGGATTGTGTGGACTGTGGTCTCCTCACCTGTGGTGGGGCCTTAAGAAACCCCAGGATTGCCTTAGGAGTTGGGGACACCTTCCGAGTCAGTGAGACAAAGCTTTGAAGCTGGCTCCACTCTCTACTGTAGCCTTCCTCGTCCAGCTGCAGCACAGTCCCTGAGCCTCATTTTATTTACTGTGAGAAAGGCATGGAGATGTCCGATCCATATCCTAGAGTCCCAGAATGATGGCAGCCCATGTGAACCAGGAAAAGCTCTCAGAGAACTGTACCTGCTGCTCTGGTGACTGCCACCATCACCCTTGTCATGACGGAATACCAAGAGCGTGGTCTTGAGAACACGGTGGTTAATGAACTTGTCTCTCTGATGGATGCTTTTGGTGTCTATGGCCAGGTACTTATAATAGGGCCCTGGCTGGAGGACACCATAGAAAATAAGTGTGGCCCAAAGGAAGAAGACCTGATCTCCATCCTTGCAAAGGATTTGATCCACTCACCTCTCCAGTGGTGGGTCAGCTTGACACAGTTTAGAATCGCCTGTGAAGAGAGCTAATGAAGAATTGTCTGAATTGGGTTGGCCTGTGGGCATGTCTGTAGGAGATTGTCTTGATTACATTAATTGATGTGGGAAGACCCAGCCCACTGTGGGAGGCACCATCCCCTAGGCTTGGGTCCAGGACTGTGTAAGAGTGGAGACAGTGAGCTGACTGCAAATGTACATTCATTCTCTCTCTGCTCTTGATTGTGGATGTGGCTAGCTGCCTCAAGGTCCTGCAACCTAGACTTTCCTGTAACAAAGGGCTATGGAAATATGAGCCAAATAAACCGTTTTCTTCCTACATTAGCTTTTGGCAGGATGTTAACATTACATCAACAGAAAGTGAAACTAGGCCATCCCTAAGGCAGGTCTTTTTGTACCTGCTGTGTTGTCCTAAAAGGAACAACTGTCCTCAGGAGTTCACTGAACAGTGAGGCGAGAACAGCAGTGACCATGTTCCCTCCAACAGGCTCCCCCCATTTTCCTTTCCCACTCATTCTCCCATCCCAGTAATCACCTTAAATGCCAACGCTAGAGTGACCATCTCCAAACCCCACCCCAAGCCCCCATTTCTCCTTTGCTGAGAGCCTTGGTGCCTCCCCAGTCCTACCACAAACCCCACACTCCCCACTCCCCACAAGGAGAGGCAACTGGGGGGTTCTCAAAAACCTGGGGGAGGGGGCTATTCTAAAACTCCCCTTCTCCCATCTTGCAGAGCAGACCCGTGCCAGCCAGTTGTCTCACCCCCAAACTTCAGTTCTAGCATATATGGGAGCCAAGTGGCACCAGGGCAACCAGTACCTAAACTTAACCTTCTGGATGTTCACGCCTTAAGCGGACTCCTCATCACCAAGACTGGTGTCCACAGCACTCTGGCTTCTGCCCCTCTGGACTTTGTTCTTGTCTTGATCTACCCCTCCCCTCTGTCCGTCCTTGCAGACCAGGGACCATCGGGACCTGCCCAACAAGCCCTATAAGCCAGGGTTGTCTTTACAATCCCTCATCCCCCTAAGCCTTGCCGTCCAGACTGACTCCAGCATTGGGAAGGAGTTGATATGTCTGCGTCTGCTTGCTCTTGGGTGTGGGCAACTGGAAGGTGCAGGGGGCTGGGTGGAGGAGGACTGAGCTTACTGTGGGAGCTCTGGCCTGATCCTTAACAACCCTGGGAAACGCACAGGAAACGGACTGGACTCTAGTATGGAATCCACCACACAGTCCCTTTACTTCTGTGACCACATCTGTGCCATTGTGTTTGTGATAACAATCCAGCAGGGCTTCGGGAAGCTTAAAGGGGTAATATGTATGTTCACACAGCTTCAGCCACACAGCCAGCAACCAACTACATGTCCTCAGAGAATTTAGGAGGAGGTAAAGACTTCATCCCTGTGATCTTTACCACACACAGGACAAAAAGAAACACTGCTGCTTTGGCTCAGTAGTTTAGCATACCAGAGGCCCAGGTTTCCAACTCCAGTAAAACACACGCACATGCGCATGCATGGGTATGCACACACGCACATGCTCATTCACACACAGGCACGTGTGCCTATTTTTAAAAGTAGGTTCAGGTAAATATAGGAATCTCTGGAGGAAGAAAGTTCTTCTCAGGACAGGTATTCCTCAGCTGCCCCACCACCACCACCACGGAGAACAATTGGGGGGAATAGCCAATTGAGGGAATCACTGTTTTTCCAGGGCCCCAGACTTCTGCAAACCAAGCAGTTTGGCCACAAGGAGATACCAAGTGATAGATCGCCAAGAAAGGTAATGTGGGGCGGGACATGCTGTCGGAGCAGCACCAGGACAAGCGCAGAGCATCCCAGCCCTGGCTCCAGACTACAGCTCCCGGCATGCCCCACACCTGGTACCCGCCCGCGGCGTGTGGAGGGAAGGATGCAGACACCGCGGCCGGCGATGAGGATGGAGGCCGGGGAGGCAGCGCCACCGGTGGGGGCGGGCGGCCGCTCTGGGGGCGGCTGGGGCAAGTGGGTGCGGCTGAATGTGGGGGGCACGGTGTTCCTGACCACCCGCCAGACGCTGTGCCGGGAGCAGAAGTCCTTCCTCAGCCGCCTGTGCCAAGGCGAAGAGCTGCAATCGGACAGGGTGAGCCTTGAGCCCGCTGACGGGAGGTGACCTGGCCCCGCTCTCCCTTCTGTCCCGCTTGCGCGTCCCTCGGCCTCTGGCTTTCCTAGGATTCTGAGGCGGGGAGCCGAGGCAGGAGGAGGGGGAGGAAACGGAGCCTAGAGGAATAGCTATGCCCATTGCCGTGGCAACGGGACAGCACAGGCCGCAGCCATTTGGAGCTGTGGAGCGCTGCCCTGGATCCCGGACGCTTCCTTACTAAGGAGCGCTGGGGAGGGACCGACAAAGCGGGCCTGCCTTACTGCCCTGGCTGACTCTTAAAGAAGTTGATGCGGCTGCTTCTCCCCGCCCTTGGGGTGTGGGCAGCTGAAGAGTGCAAGGAACTGGGTGGAGAAGGCCTAGGTGTCTTGGAGCTGAGCTTAATGTGGGGAAGAGCACTGGCTTTGAGATTCCACTCGTGGGCTCACCCTGCTGGGAGGAGGAGTGACCTGGGAAGAGAAGGGAACTTCCCTGCTCTGACTTTGGCCTCCTCATGTGCAAGGCCTCTGGAGTTAGCTTGTCAAAGTTCCCTGTCCCCCATTCTGTGGCCCTCTTACACTGTGTCCTTGGGTGAGTCCCCTGCTTCTTGATGTCTCAGTCTTCTGTGCTAGGTTGTACAGATGCCAGTCCCTGCAGGCTGCAAGTGTCCAATCAGAGTGTAGCTTTTTTGGACACTTGCAAACATCTAGTGGATAGTAGGATTGCCTGGGGGGAACAGCCTCCAAGAGGGAAACTTTCCTAAGAGGGAAATTCACTGGGTCCTGTGCTGAGTGAGGTGGGGGTCACTCAGAAATCTGGTCACCCTCTATGCTCACATCTAATCCTCTGATAACAGGGTGGGGGGTGGGATAAGGGAGGGTAGATGCTCCAGAGACCAGATGATTGGCTCAAGGTCACACAGCCCGGAAAAGGCAGAGGTAGAGTTTGCACCCAGATCCTTACTGCTCTATCTCTCTCCGCTTCCTCTCTTCTATAGTCATTTTCCAATCTGTAGTGACTTGAGCTTATATGGGGGAGGGGGCGCTGATTTGGGGAAGCTTGCACACCTCTCAGTGCCTGTGGTCCTCTCCTCCACAGGATGAGACCGGGGCCTACCTCATTGACCGTGACCCCACCTACTTCGGGCCCATATTGAACTTCCTCAGGCATGGCAAATTGGTGCTGGACAAGGACATGGCTGAGGAGGGTGAGTTGGTCCATTGCACTGGTCTGGGTCTCTCTACAGCCTACCAGAGCCTTCAGGGGAGGCCTAAAACTCCACTTGTAGCCAGGACAGCATCTATGTTTCTCCATTATTTTCTGCCTGTCCTAGAGTGGAGTCCCATTCTCCAGGTCTCTGCCACACTGACAGATCCCAGTGGTCACTGGGAAAATGATGTGGAAACAGGAAGTGGTCAAAAGGAACCAGCAAGGTCCCAAAACATCTGATGCCTTTGGGAATGAATGACCCCTCTCCTTGGCCTTCTGGCAAGCCAGGTGTGGCCTGTGACGCCACAGGAAGAGTTATGTCTCCTTTCTCTGCCTTATTCTGTGTCTCCCAAGCAGGGGCTTGCCATCAGCCAGTAGGTGAAATTTGTGATTCTAGAAGCTGGCAGCCTCTACGGCCCAGTGGCTTGTTGGGGAGGTGGGGTGCTATTCCTAGTAAAAGTTTGGCTTTTCCCAGACCTCTGAAGACTCATAGCCGGGCCCAGCTGTTGTGGAAGCAGAGTGGCGAATGGGTCAGAGCAGGGACTGCATTCATCCCCAAACCACCAGCTCTCCTCAGACTTGACTGAGCTCTGGATCAAGTCAGGCTGGCTCAGATATGTCAGTTTTCTTTGAGTCTCTTGGTGTCTACAAAAAAACAAAACAAAACAAAAAAAAACACATCATGACCCACATTCAGAAGAGATGGGTCCTGTGTACCTGTAGGTGTTTACACAGCCCTTGCTCTAGGCAATGGTCTTCTCTGGCTGACCCCAGTGGAGTACGGTGATCCGAAGGCTCCCCAAAGGACATCATGCTCAGAGCTTACTGTAGCCTACTGATAGCTGCCTTGCAGTCCAAGGGGAGCAGATCACGTGGGCGGGGCCTGTCAGGAGCAGGTCCCTCTGGGAGGTTCATACTCCAACTGCAGCATAGCCAATACCTGCCTACCGGTTCCAGCTCCTCAGAGCTCTGGTACTCTCATAGCCTCAGATGGGGTGGGGGAGTATCTGGAGAGACGGAGCTCAGGAAGAAGTGGTGTGGCAGTGTGTCTTAGTTCCGGTTTACTGCTGTGAACAGACACCATAACCAAGGCAATCTTACAAGGACATTTAATTGGAGCTGGCTTACAGGTTCAGAGGTTCAGTTCATTATCATCAAGGAGGGAGCATGGCAGAGTCCAGGCAGGCCTGGGGCAGGAGGAGCTGAGAGTTCTAGCTCTTTATCTGAAAGCTGCTAACAGAATACTGGCTTCCCAGGCAGCTAGGACAAGGGTATTAAAGCCCATGCCCACAAGGCCACACCTTTTCCAACAAGGCCACCCTTCCCAACAGTGCCACTCTGGGCCAAGCATATACAAACTATCACACAGTGGAAATGTTAGTTAACCTCTCTGGCTCTGTGAGGTGTAGAAAAAGTTGTGCCCAACTCAGTACACAGTGGGGAGGTAGAAGGAAGTTTCTCACAGCACAGAGCTGCCCAGCCTGGGGTGCACAACTTGCTGTTCTTCTCTGCCAGAGAGATTTCTACCACTCAGGCAGGGGTCCTTGCTGACTGTCCCTTGAGACAGGTATTAGTAGAGCTCTGATAGAGATCAGAATGCACCACCCCTCCTCCCCCAACCCTGTTTCAGCTGCTGCAAGGAAGTACCAGAGTCCAGGGGACTCTAACAATGGCCACCAATCCTGCCCCACTCTGTGGGCTGTGATTCAAGGTCAGTGTGCTAGCATGGGGGCTTCTGGCCTGACCCTTCCCACAGCTGCCAACTGTCCACTTATGTGCTCCACACAGGCCGGGAGTCATTGGTTGTCACTCTCTTCCGTCAGACCTCTCATTCTCTGGGCTTCCGTCCTCATGACCCTTCACTTCCCACAGGGCTGAGCCCCTCCATCATGCGGTAGTTAGGTTTCCAAGGCCAAGTTTTGAAAGGACATACATAGTCTGCGATGGTCCCTGACCCCAGAGAGCCCAGTATCCCCCTGCTCTGCAGAGATTTCCTGCAGTCTGGACTCCTCGGAGCTCTTCCCAGGTCATCATGGGAGGAGGGGTGGCTGGCTTGATCTCTCAGATCAGTCTATGACACACAGACAGTGACACCCACTTCCCTGTGTCCCAGGACCTCTGATGGAGCTTTACCCAGGACTCCCGACTGGTAGCTGGAGACGCACAAAAGCTTATTTACTTCTACTGAGGTCCCAGGCTCTGAAGGTGGATGTAGGTCTGGGGACAAGAATAGGGCCTGGAGACAGTAAAAATGTCAGGACTGCTCTGTGCCCCAGGGGTCCGGGAGGAAGCTGAGTTCCACCACAGGGAGAGGTCCTCTGATTCTCATCATCAAAGCTTTATTTCTGTGGCTTACAGACCATGTGACCTTGGACAGGCTGTTTCCTCTCTCATAGCCTCAGTTTCCCCAGTTGTTCAGTGGACATGAGGTAGTCACTTCTAGTTCTAACAAGTGTCATAAAGGACATGAGGCTCCTGGCACAGACCTGGCACTTAGCATGTGTTCAGTAAATGAGGGCACACAGTGGGTAGCCCCGGCCCTCCCTGTAGTATCCTAGGGCACAGACCCAGTGAGCTTTCTCTCTTGATGCCCCAAACGGCTCCAGGTTGTGAACTAGTGGGTATAACAAGTAGTCTGGGTCACATGCTCATCACAGCCAGGAAAACAGGCTTGGCTGAGGAGTCACATCTCAGTCTCTTACATGGGGACCAAAGGCAAAAAATGTACCTTTTGTTTGTTTGGGTCTCATGTAGCCCAGGCCGGCCTCAAACTCCTTGTGTAGCCAAGGGTGTCCTTCAACTTCTGATCCTCCTGCTTCTACCTCCCAAGTGCTAGGATTACAAGTGTTCAGCACACTCATGGATTGTGCAGGGCTGGGGATCAAACCCTGGGCTTTGTGAATGCTAGTCAGCCCCTCTGTCCACTGAGCAAGTCCCGGGACCTCTTTCTTCACCCTTGGACTCATGGACCCTATGTGCTCATGTGACCAGAGCAGGAAGTAGGTCTGGGAACAAGGAGAACAGGGCCTGGAGACAGTAAAGCTGACAGGACTGATCTGTGCCTCAGGGGTCCTGGAGGAAGCTGAGTTCTACAACATCGGTCCTCTGATTCGAATCATCAAAGACAGGATGGAGGAAAAAGACTACACAGTGACCCAGGTTTGGAGGGAGGAAGGCGGGCAGGTGGAGGGAGATGGGGGATGAAGGGAAGGGGAGGGGGAGGGACTAGAGGGAGGGGGAGAGGGATGAGGGGAGGAGCTAAAGGGAGAGGGAGAGGCTGATCAGCCTGACAAGAGGGGCCTTCCAGACTGCTCAGCACAGCCCCGGCTTGGATATACACTGCTAGGGTTCTACCGCTGCCTGGCTTCTGCTGTGTGTGACCCAGGGTTATTATGCCCTTGTTTTTCTCTATAGAAAGCAGAGATGATCAGAGTTGCCTAGCTACCTACCTTGCTGCTCACAGAGGGTATCAGCAGCACAGCTCCTTCCCCTATCCCCAGCCGCTCAGGATGAATAAATGTCGGCTTCATGGAGTTAGGCATCCCCCCCCCCCAGTAGATATGCACAAATGGCTAGCATTTCAAAGCTCAGACCCCAGGCCTTTGGGGGACAGGGTGAGACATCACCTCCTAGCCACAGGGGCTAAAGAGTTGAGAGCCTGACTGTGCTGGTAACCCAGAACATCTCCTGTCTTCCATCTCAAATCACCCATATTCCACACATGGCTTTGCCGCCCTTGAACTGGTGACCCTAGGCAAGTCACTGAACCTCTGAGAGTCTCAGTATAAAATTGCATAGTTCGTGTGAAGGGTCTCTGAAGGAGCGAGTCCTGCACAGAAGCATCTGACACATAGTAGGTGTTCAGAGCATGGTTCCCTCCTTCCTATCTAATACTCCTTCCTGCCCTCCGTCTATGGTTATGTTGGGGAAGGAGCAGCTGAATGCCTGGTGCCCTTAGAAGTGCCCTCCATGTAAGCGTTTTACCCACAGGTGCCACCCAAGCACGTGTACCGAGTGCTGCAGTGCCAGGAGGAGGAACTCACACAGATGGTCTCCACTATGTCCGATGGCTGGCGCTTCGAGCAGGTGGGCTGAGTACAAGGGACACCCTAAGCCTGTCCTTCCTATAGCCTCCCCAAGCCCCATCATCTTCTGGAATGGGACCAAGCAAGACTATGAAAGTGCCTCCTGGGCATGGGTGATGGGTGGGCTGGGAAGGAGTGAGGCAGGGGACCCTTGCCACTGGGGATCTGCATAGCAGCCAGTCTTCAGGGACAGCTCAGGTGTTGGAGACCAGAACCACAGAGCTGAGGAG
The DNA here is from genome assembly GCF_021556685.1 of Rattus norvegicus. Lineage (NCBI taxonomy): Eukaryota > Metazoa > Chordata > Mammalia > Rodentia > Muridae > Rattus > Rattus norvegicus. The sequence continues at coordinate 119,554,064 of NC_141540.1, forward strand.
AACCCCTGTCATGCCCCAGGCCTGACTCCAGGGTGTCATGACACAGATGCACAGAGATAAGCATCTTTCTCTTCTGGAAGCCCCAGGTGGTGGCTGGTCCCATGTGTGACCAGCCGTGCCTCCAGGCCATATGTAGGTCACTGCGGGAGAGTCCTGTTATGAGCCACACAGCCACTTTGCCTCTTGGGATTCTAGGAGTGCAGAACCCCAAAATGAACCCAAGTTCTAAACTGCCTTGAGAGTGAAGTTGAGCTAGCCCCTCATGTAGCTAGCCTACCGACTTCTTCCTGCATGGAAACAGGAGAAGGCTGGCCTTCCAGGAGAGCTATGAGGAGGGCCAACCAGCCAGCTGGGACCAGAGGACTCCCTCTCTTCCAGCCCTGCCCTCTGGTCAGTCCTGATACTTGAGCAATCCAGCTCCTCTCTCAGCCTCTGTAGCCTGGGATGTGAGCTCACAGTGCCACCTTTACAAGGGCCTTTGTGACTGTGAGAAGAGCCATCGGGAGAGTTTCTAGTTTGGGGCAAGACTCCATCAGTACCAGTGTCACACACAATATTGGAAGAGTCACGTCCACAGTCCAGACACGGAGTCAGGAAGGCGAGGTCACCCTCAGCTGCATAATGTGTTTGAGGCCCTGTCTCAAAAAACCTAGAAACGATGTACATGAATCTGTGGACTCCAGGGAGGAAGTGGAGGCTCCCAGGAGCCTGACCATGCCTCTTGCCAGCTCGGGTCCTCTGATGTTTTTTCTTTGCCTGCTGAGTTGTTCCCAAGAGCTCAGGACCCTTCACCTATTTTTGTCCGAAGGGCCATACAGGTATGGCTCTCAGGACTCCAGAACAAAGGAGGCCTTTGATCTGAGAACAGAGGGGTTGGGGGCGGCCCTGAGCAGTTGCTCTCTGAGGCTAGGCCAGCAGGTCAGGGGTCACCAGTCAGGGTCCTATAGCCTCAGGAGTTGGCTGCCACTTCTGGGGATGAAACTAATATTCCATAGGTTCTACTCTGCCAACCCGAGCCTGCAAACCTAGTCTTAAAGCTGCTGCAGCAACGTCAGAGCAAGGTGGACCTCACATGCTTCCAGAAGTGGCACCAGGTTGTAGAGTATAATAGGGGTGATGCTACTCTCTGTTTCCAGGTCAGGTCCAGCCATGCCTAGAGGGGCACTGGTGGGGACCAACGACCCTGCCTTCCTATGCTCTGTGCCTCTGGGAGACCAGGAACTTCCTGCACAGGCAGTGCCTGTGTCTCTCCTGCCCCCGACTCCACCCCTTATCTCTGTCCTCTGGGTGTGTCTCACTCTAGCTGGTGAACATCGGTTCCTCCTACAACTATGGGAGTGAGGACCAGGCCGAGTTCCTGTGTGTGGTGTCTAAGGAACTCCACAGCTCCCCCCACGGCCTGAGTTCGGAGTCCACTCGCAAGACCAAGGTGAGTCCCTGCCCCAAGTGAAGAAGGCACCCCTCCCCCATTCTGCTGCTTCCTCCTCCCTCCTGCCGCACCCACATAACACTCATGGTCATGGTCACAGCCAACGCCATCCATCCCATGCCACGACAGTCCAGTCAGCTCACACACACCCTTGGCCCAGGCTGGGGAGCAGTCAGGTAGGACCGTTGCAAGGCCCCAGACAGAGTGGGCTCAATGCCTCTTATTCATGAAGGAGGTATCATGAAGGGGCCACATGACTGTTGAGGCACGAGGTCGAGCACACTGAAGTAGGGGCCCAGGTGTGGCGTGCTGCTGTCTATGACTTCCAGCCAGTCTCTCTTTTCACATCTTTGCCGGATTCTCTGTGACGGGAGCAGTGGTCATGAGCTCTGGTGATTCCAGGCTGGAACGCCTGGGTTCCCATCTGCTGCTTTTATTTCCCAGGCACCGATGACCATCTGGTCATCTATCAGCCTAGGTCAGGATAGCTTACCCTTCCAGGCCTTTTGAGTAGCCTTCCTGAAGGGTGTCCGGAGAGCCCTGTGGGCTCTGGCCTAGACAGCAAATTTCCAAGAGCACAGTTGACAGGCAGCCTATGGGGAGGAATTGAGTAGGGTCCTGTCCTCTTGGGCCCTCTCAGTAGGCGTGATCCAGGTTGGGAAGGCAGAAGCTGTGCCCATGTGCTGAAGTCCTAAGACCTCTGGCTTCCTGTGTATTCATTACCCTTGCCACAACCCCCATGCCAGTGGCTGGCTTTACCCTGCAAGAGTGCAGGGTGCCCTGCTGCACTGACCCCCTGTGTCACCAACCTGGCCCAGGCTGCCAGACACTGTTGCTGGCATCTAGATCTGGCTGGTGACGGCCCTGGGACAACCTTGGCTTCCTGCTCTGGATCCATCCTTCCAAAGTAAGGCCTTCCCAGGAGCCCACGGGCTCCTCTTCTAGCCCTCCCCATAGCCGGGCTTTATAACGGCAGCCTGGCTGGGCTCTGAGCATCCCCTCTGGGCTAGGGAAGACCCACCAGCTGCTTTGGCTGTAGCCCTCTCTCTCCCAGAGGTCCCTTTCATCCTGCCTACCCCTCAGTCCTGAGGTCGGGGTCCCTGCGGACAGCCGCCCGCAGCCCCGCCCCCTCGTCAGTGTCTCCACTCTCTCTTCCCTGGTCGGCGGCGGGTGCACAGAGCACGGACGAGCAGCTGGAGGAGCAGCGGCGGCAGGAGGTGGAGGAGGTGGAGGTGGCCCAGGTGCAGGTGGAGGCGGATGCCCAGGAGAAAGGTGCAGCCCGCCCCCAAGAGGACGATTGCTAATGACAGCCCGGGCCTCCCGCCCTCTCCCTGCTGGAGCAGCTGCCGCCGGGAACTGCGGGGGCGGGCCACCAGGGTTAGCTCAGCGCCTGGCGCCTCGCCCATAACCATCCCTCTCTCACTTTCTCTTGCAGCCCTGTCATCTCAGGATCCCGCTAACCTTTTCTCCCTCCCACCACCGCCTCCTCCTCCTCCGCTTCCTGCTGGAGGTCCTGCTTCATCTTCATCCACCTCCTCTTCCTCCTGGATCTCATCTGCACCCTGCCTCTTCCCTCTCTGCCCCTGCCCAGGTTTCCTCTCCGCCTGCTCCCGTCTCCACCCTGGGGCTACCCTAGTCCCAGTCTCCCGTGCCCTCTCCCCAGGCCCCCTAGCCCTGCATCCCCAAGCATCCTGCCTGCCGCCTCCTTCTCCCCTTCCGGCCCCTCCTGCCTCCTGGCCTGGGGAGGAGGGGCGTGGCCGCATCTGCTCTATGTCCTCCAACCCAGCAGAGCACCTCTGAGGCTGGCCTTGGCCACAGGCCCTATTCTTCCCACTTGCCTCCTCACGTTTCCTCCTTGCAGGTCCCTGTCCGCACCCTCCCAGACCCAAGCCTGAGCTTGCTGTGAGAGCTCCTCGGCCCCGCGCCCGCCCCCAGAGCTGCCGCCCCTGGTTTGTAGCCTGGCAGAGCTGGAGGGAGGGGCGGAAGCAAGGAGGGTGCTCATATTTTGTCTTTGGACTTGAGCCGATCTTTTGGCTGATTCTCTCCACCCACTAAAGTCTCTCAACTTATCTGGTCCTTGGGGTGAGGCCCTGAGAACTGAAAGAGTCCAGAAGTGGAGACTCTCACACTCAGTCAGCACTGGAGCCAGGCTGGGGAGGGGAGGACTAGCCATGCGCCTCTGCCCCACCCCGCATGTCTAGAAGCTCGTGCAGCACTGCATGTGGGTACTGTGTCCCCCTAGTTCTGTGGAGTGGGTGGACAGGCCCTATGTGGTGTCCCTTGGCTGAGGAGTTGGCAAGAGCCTGCCAAGGAGTATAGTGTAGCAGAAAAAAAATCTGCTCTCTGGCTGATGGTAGCCTTCAGTCAGCCTTTCTCCTTGTGTGACCTTGGGCAAGTCACGGCCTCTCTCAGGGTCATAGTTGGATTCTAAGATGGGAGCAGACAGCTGCTTCCAGTGGCCTCTTTATGCCTGGGACAGCGGCGATCTGCCTCTCCCATCCCTGCCATCAGGCTGCCACCAGCAGCCTAAGACCTCAGCTTCTCCCCTCCTCGGTTCTGACTCCACCTCCTTTGGGCCTCAGCCCCACCCCTCCTCCAGAGCCAGCCTGGGACTCACTTGCCTTTTTCTCTCCCTCTCTCCCTCCCTCCCCCACTCTCCTCAACTTTACTGTCCTGGCATTACCCCATCCTCACCCCCCTCCCCCAACCCTGGATTTCTGACCCCTTTTCCTCTTCCTCTGTCCCTCCCCCTCTTATTTTCTAGCTATTACAAGCCAGAGGCACCCGGATGTGAGCCCCCAGATCACCTCCAGGGACTTGGGGTTCCGATCTGAAATCCTTTATTTTTGTACCACGGGGTGGGCCCCTGGCCCGAGGAGGAAGACTTGTCCTCCGCCTTGTCAATGCTGCCTGCATCTGCCGGGCTGAGACTCACTCCTGCCTCGGGGCCCGGGCCTGGGGCCCTCTGGGACCTTGGAAGGCCTGAGGTGGGCCCTGGGGTCTCCAGGCAGAGTCACCATGGCCAAACTGTGGCACTGCCCACCCATATCTCCCAGGCCCTTCTGTCCCCTCACCTGGGCCCCCTTGCTGCATGGCGGATACACTCCCTCCCAGCTCAGTCATAGCACCTCCTAGAGCCTCAGTCTCCATGGCACCACAGGGTCACCTCCTCCTCCCACCTACCTCACAGGGTTGTTGTGAGAATCAGAGAGGACCATGGGGTTCCTGGAAGCCCTAAGTGTGCTGGGGCTGCAATCATTACCTGCTGAGGGGAGGTACTCTCTAGCCCAGCCCCTGTATGGGACACTATGGCCTCAGATACTGGTGGGGGACAATGTGAGGACTTAGCCAGGCAGGAAGGAAAGTACAGACTTGACAGCACCTTGGCCACCCCTCCCCTCTGCCACTGTGTGTTTGCCAGCAGAGTATGGTGTCCAGGAACTTGGGATGGGGAAGGGGACAGGTGTAAAGGGCTGAGCTGCCCCACCCGGGATGGGGACATGTCTATCAGTTGTGTCCTGCCCACCATGAAATAAACCTGAATGAACAGGCTTGACCTGGCTGCCTCCCTTTTTCTCTTGACCACCTCTGGGAACAGGGCTTAAACTCTGGCAAGGTAGACCCACTCAAAGGAATGGGGTTCTCTCCTGAAGACCTCCCCTTTCCATTGTCTATTTCTTCCAGAGGAGGTCAGGATATGATTAGGTCCTGGGTCCAGGAATAAGAGTCGAGGGTACTTGCTCTGCCAATAGCCCTGCTGTGTCCTACACCCAGGGACACCCCTCCACTTCTTGCTCGAACACCTGGCCACCACACCCTCTTGCCCCATGCCTCCCCTTCTCTGTGAAGGTGGACTGTCAGCTTCTGACTGTTCCTACACTCAGCAGTGATACAGTAAGGTCAGGAGCCACTAGGGCACCCTCCTGCCAGCCCAAAGTGTGCAAACATCACCACGACCCTGAGGACATGACCACACAGCCCCTAAAGGCGAGCTCACTCTTCCAGACAGTTTTTCAGGAACCACCTGGAGGCTCTTTAAGAGATGTGGTCCTCCCTCCTCACCTGTTTTAAGACTAATAAAGTCTAGGTAGTACCCTCAATTTTAGCAGAGCCCCCCGTGGCTAGGAATTCAGGGAGAGACTGCCATATGACCTTTTCATGACTTACCCACAGGTCCAGAATTTCCACTGCCTTCCGGATCCCTCTCCTTCCTAGCAGGATTCAGTGCCTACCACTACTTCCTGTCCAGCCTTTTCCCCAACCCCTAGTCCTTTCTGGTTCTAGAGCTCAGCGCACTTAACAGCGCTGCCTCCAAGGGGTGCCCACGTGTCCCAAATCTTCCAGCTCATCCCATTCCTTGCTCCAGCTGTGTCTCTGCCCCTCCTTGGACTTCAGATACCCCAACATGGTGCAGGTGCTGGTTGTAAAATGTGAGGCCCCTCTGCTCCCATAACCCCAATCAAATCCTCTGCTCATCCTTGGGTCTCACCTCTCTGCAGCCCCCCTGGGTTGCTCTTCCTTTTCCTGTGTTCTGGCTTTACTCAGCTCCCTGGTTCCTAGTGTGCCCTGATCTCTGGGGCTATATGCCCTCTGCCCTTTCCTCTCCTCCAGAAAGCCCTTATCTGCCCTTGAGTCCCAGCTCCTACTGCTCTCCACAATGGCCTCTGCGTGCATCACAAGGGGCTGAGCCAGCAACAGGTCTGTTCAGTGACAGGTATAAGATGTGTAGAGCCACTCAGATGCTTGGCCAACTGCTTTATTTCCGGAACAGACAGTGGGCCTCCAGTGAATGGCAGGGAGGGCCCTGTAGCAGGCAGAGCACAGCAGGCACCCGCAGCTGAGGCTGCCCCATGATTTGGCTTACGGTATGGCCCTACTTGGCAGTCTCAAGGGCTCTGACAGAGCCTTGATAGAGGCACCTTCTTTCTCGGATCCAGTTCCCCCTAGAGGCTTTTGCAAGGGGAAGGAATCTTACTTTCCCACAGACCTTGGAACCAGCATCATTGCCACCAGACCCCACCCCAAAACAGCAGTAGGAGGGGAGAGGGGAAAGGACTAGAATAAGAAAGGGTTGGAAGTGAAGCCGAGCTGAGGCTAGCCCCTGGAGGCATCCTAACCACCAGCTGACATCCTTCTCTGTACTGTCCCTGGGGTAGGCATGAGGGGACAGGCCTTAGCAGGGTCGCTCGCCCCAGAATACTTGTGCCCTGGCTGGGTGGTCACCCTGAACTTGGGCTGGAGGCAGGTCTAGCTCTATAGAACAGCGCCTCAGGTCAGCACCTGCTGGATCCAGTTGACCACACGTGTGACACGAGTGTAGACACCAAAGAAATTGGGTCGGCCACAACCCAGGCCCCAGCTAACCAACCCTGCCAGGAACCAGCGACCACTGGGCTCCTTGCAAACCAGTGGGCCTCCAGAGTCGCCCTAAAACAGGAGAGAGATGATCGCCTCAGGGTGAGGGTCTCCTTGTGTGACCCCAGCCCCAAGGTCTCAGCATAGGAGCAGAGACAAAGACCTTCCACCCCAAGGGTCTGCTCTGTGCCTCTGTAATCTCTGAAGGCCTCAGGCTCCTCATCTGTAAAATGGGGGCAGTCATCCTCCCTCCAACCCACACCCCATAGGTAGTTACCTGGCAGGCATCTTTCTTGCCCTTGCGATAACCAGCACAGAGCATGCGTGGGGTCACCTGGTAACGGTAGGCCTCATTGCACAGGTCCTGAGGGATCAGTTGCACATCCACCTTCTGAAGGGTGCTGCTACCAGGACCTGCAGAAGCAAAACTGAGGGGATAGGAATCTGCCCACCACGTGGCTGTCCTGACCTCTCAGAAGACCTTCCCACTCTGCCCTGTCACTGCTGGCTGCTCTGTAGGGCTCATGGTGACACACCCACTGCCAACCCCCCAAAAAACCTGTTAGAGCATTCCCCTCCCTCATTCTCTCAAGGGTTTCCAGACTCAGCCATTCTCCCTCTGTTCTGTTGTGGCCCCTTGGGGATGCTCTCAAACACATGTGCAAGCTTCCCCCACCTCTTACCTCTCTAGTGGCCCCTCCGTCCAGCCCAGACCTTGTCCTGGGTCTTGTGGGATAGTATCTACCAGTCTAGCGCAGGGCCAGACATTGGGGTTTTGAAGCTTGAAGCCCCTTTGGTTCTGAGGTGCAGGTGGGGAAGACTCGTCACCCATGATTCCTGTGGTGGCCCTCAAGCCCCACCTGTCCTCAAGGCCTTCCCTAGCCACACCTGCCCAGGCTCCCCTTCTGCCTTTCCCCCTTTGTCACCATTCCAGCCTCGCTGTAGACCCCTCCTCCTGACGCCTTCCTGGCTATGCTGGGTAGGTGCCTTCCCTAGGCTGTTTCCTGTTCCATGTCTGTGGTAGCTCACACCATGGTCTGTCTTTCCCAAGTGTTCTCCCCGTCCTCCTCCTTGTCTGCTTCAATGCTTGACACACAGTAGGTGCTTGTATGTGTGTTGCTGACTGAGCGACCAAGCGAGCATCTCTTTGCTTTGCCAACCCTCATCTTGGCCAGGTCACCTTTCTGAGCCCCAGAGTCTCCATCTTTAGGCTATCTCTTTTGAGGTCAGGGTGTGGCTAGGTAGTGGAACATTCATCTTGGCCCACAGGAGGTCCTCGTCCAAGCTCCAGCACCACAACACACCTGCCCTCCACTTCCAAGTGGTCAATCACCACATGCCAAAATTACCATCAAAACTGCAGATGCGCCTGCCTCTGCAGAACTGAGGGGTGGCCCCCAGAAAGGGCAGTGCCTGTCAGCTAAGGCCAGGAGTGGAGACTACCCTTTTCTAGCAGAAGCAGGAAACCCTGGACCCTATAGGGAGGCCAGTTCTAGATCTGAGTCCCTGTCCAGCTCTCTTGACTGGGCGGCTTCCAGTAACTAAGGGACTCACCCTCAGTTTTCTCATCAACAAAATGGGGCCACAGTACCCACCCCTAAGCTGAGTGGCTTATGTGATATATCTTCCCTTCAGTGCAGTCTGCTGTAATGGAGAGCCCTGTCAAACCCACCCTCAGGGTTCATGTCACCAAGCTGTGGCATCCCTGCCTGTTCTTGAGTCATATTTATGCTTCCTGCTTAAGTTCTTCAGAGCTGTCTAAGGCAAAGGAGTGCGGGACCTACAGTCCCTGTCACAGACTTCTCTCTCTTAAAGTCCACTTCCGTTGATCCTGAAGGTGGGGCCCCTGGTGGTGGGACCCTGACAGCCCTCTTCCAGGCCTGCACCCGAGATCCCAGATCCCACCACCTGCCCCAGCTCACCACCCTCTCGCTGGGCTCCCCAGCCTGTGATCCAGCAGTGCTGGCCTGGCTCAAAGAAGTGAGAGCGTGCGGGCAGGCAGACGGGGCGCACGGTGGCCGAGTACACCACAGGGTGGTCCAGCTGCAGCAGGGCCACGTCGTAGTCATGGCTGTCCTCCTCATGATACGGGTGCAGGAACAGGCGGCTCACCTTGAAGGACACCTCGCCCGGCCAGCGTGAATTCTGCCGCATCTTTCCCAGAAACACGGTCCACAGCCTCGGGGAGGCCATGCTGGGTGGGAGGCAGGGGAAGGGCATCATGGCTCAGCTGCTTAGTCTCCCATCCAGGGGCCCAGTTCCCATCTCCCTCTGCACTATCTCTCCCTTCTTCTCCCACACCCCCACCCCCTGGCTGACATACAGTGATGACTGAGCACCTGTCTGTGTTTTCGTGCCTGAGCTCTAGCCCCAGCCTCATCTCTCCCTAGCTAAGCCTGACCTTCTCTTCTAACTAGGGGACGCATCCTCAGTTTTCTCATCAACAAGATGGGACCATAGTACCCACTCTGAGCTGAGTGGCTTATATGACATCATTCCCTTAGGGCAGTCTGAAGTAATGAAGAGCATCATCTGACCCCTCCTCCCCCTCAAGATTCATCTATGAGATGGGATCATTCTTTACGTCCATGTTCTGAGAAGACACCAGTGAGACACAAGAAGATCCCAGTGCCAGGCCTGAGACAGTGTTTCCCTGTAGCCCATTTTGCAAACTCAGAAGGTGGGGCTTGGGAGGGGCTTAGTGAAGAAATTATCAGAGAGCTAAGAAGAGTAGGTGGACAGAGTGTTCCTGGCCATGACAATAGGTCCCAGAAGCCAGTAGAGGGTGCAGAAGGTTGCAGGCTTCTGTGGGAGGGACCTGAGGGATTTGGGGCTCAGATCCGGATAGGACTGGAAAGGGATTCATATCACCAGGGAAAGAGGTTTGAGGGCCAGTGAGATGGCCCCTGAGAGCTTCCCTCTCCCCTCCCCATTATGGTTCAAATTATAGTAGGGGTAATGGCTTGTGACCAGCTTGGGCATTTGTCTCCTCCATTACCTCCCCGATGTCCAGCACAGCCCTTGGCATGTAGGAGGAGCACAGTCATCGGGTTAGTGGAGCAAATCAACAATAGTGCTCCCAAAGTAAAGCAAGGGGAGAACACAGAAGGCAGAACAGCCAGCGTAGCAACATACAGCATGTTCACGGCAGAACCAGACCAGATCCCATCTGTCTTGGCAGCCACTTGGGGACTCTCTCTACCCTTTCCTCTGTCTGAGTAGTTTGCACACGCTGTACCTCCCATGGCCTTCCCTATGCCCACCCCCAGGCCCTGTGGTGTCCCCTCTCACCTGTCCTCCTGGAAGCAGTGAGCGGCTGTTATGACCCAGCGGTCAGCGATGAGAGCCCCCCCACAGATGTGTCGACCCCGAATCTGGAGACTGGCCTGCCAGGGCCACTCACCCTCCGAGGACATGGCCCCGCCCACAATGCGGCTGGAGGGGCCCTGGAGGCCACAGTCTGGGGGTGGGAGGGGGTGGGGCAGGGCAGAGAAGGAGAGGGGAGGAAGAAAGGCTCGTAAGAAATGGAGAAGGAAAACACAGGAAAGTAGTGGAGAGGCAGGGTGGGGGAGATAGGCCCAGGAAAAGGTGACGGGACAGCTAAGCACAGAACAGACACATGGTGACATCCCACTCCTGCCTCCCTTGAGGGTTCCTGCCCCGCCCCCCAGGCCTGGCCTTCATGCAAGGCCCTGCCTACTAGGCTCACCACAGTGCTCCTCATCCGAGCCATCCCTGCAGTCTGCCTGCCCGTCACACTCGGGGTTGGGCTTCTTCACACAGCTCCGGTCCTCACACTGGAAAGTGAATGTCCCACAGGGCACTCCTGGGATGGAGGGGACCGGGCAGGCCACTGAAGGTGGGTCTCTGAGCAACCAGGGAGCCTTCCAAAGTGAGACCCAGAAAAAATGGCACCAGGAGAGGCCAGGAGACTAGGGAGGGCATCTGAGTCACACCAAAGGGTTTCCCAAGTCTCCCCTAGGGTCTCCTGACACCCCACATTCAGCCTGGCCTACTGATAGCAAGGTTGTGCTCCTTCTCTCAGACTAGAGCTGCTGCCTGGTCTAATGGAAGCACAGTTTTGGTTGCCAGGTCAGTGGATCAGTGTATGAGCAACTGATTGTGTGAAATAGAGGATGGGAAGGGTATGTCAGGAGCAAAGATGGAAGGGTGGATGATTAGTGAGTGGGTGGACGGACAGACGGATGTTAGGTAGCTGGGAAATAAATGGTTGGGTGGACGGACGGACGGATGTTAGATAACTAGGGAAATAAATGGTTGGGTGGATAGATAGATGAGTAGATGGTTGGTTGGCTGGATAGGTGGATGGATGGGTGGGTGGGTGGGTGGGTGGATGGGTGGGTGGATGGATGGATGGATGGATGGATGGATGGATGGATGGATGGATGGACAGCCCTCCGAGCAGATAGCTGAGCATGCTGATGTATGCACAGTAGGCTGGTAGTATTTGGATAAGAAGACAGGGATCTTTGTAGCAGTAGGTGTTGCTGTGACCCCCTTTGATCTCCTTGGAGACCTCGGCAGGGTCTCTCTACCTTCTTGGCACTGCTCTTCGTCGCTACCATTGAGACAGTCGGGCTGCCGGTCACAGACTCTCGGCAGTGAGATGCACGTGCTGTCCTCTTGGCACTGGAACATGGCTCTGCAGACTGTGGGAGTAGAGGACAATGGTTGGAGGAGGGAACCAGGCTGGGCTTTACAGTGGCAGCAGTGCCCCCTGCATTACACGTGTCCACCATCACCCATCACAGTTCTATACACCGGTCTCACAGCAATCCTTGAAAGGCCCATTTCATTGATGGGTACAGCAGTGACTGATGGGCCTGAGGTCCCCAGAGATTCAGGGTCAAATATGAAATCTCTTCCCCTGATTCTCTCCTCAGACTGAGAATGGACAAGGCAGGTGGGGGGCATCACTGCCCAGATACCTTGATTCTCTGATCCTAGGTAATGACTCTAGGGGTCAGAAACCAGCATTTCCTGAGAGCCCTAGTCTGGGGACCAGTTTCTGCCTCAGGCTGGAGGGATGAGGCCCTCACCCAATTCAAGGAGAGTGATACAGGATTCCTACCCTGGACCCCAGTCCCCAAAAGCCTTAGCCCAGCAGTCATCCCTGCCTGGTCTGCGCTTGCGCTTGCGCTCTCTCTCTCTCTCTCTCTCTCTCTCTCTCTCTCTCTCTCTCTCTCGTTCTCTCCCCCTCCCACCCTCCCCCCCTCCTTCCCCCCCCTTCTCGGTTATTTCCCAGAAGATAAATCAAGACAGACAGCTGGCACATTTGCTTATGAAGAAGGGTGAAATCTGGGCTGGGGGGGGGGTCACAGTGTGTCCCAGACACTTCCTCAGCGTGTGTGGCATGGGGGTTGGTTGGCTCTGGGGAGGCAACTTTTTCCCATTGCCATCCTGAGACAGTGCAGGAACCCTGGGTTCCTGGGTGCTCTCACAGGGAGGAACCACACGTGGGGTAGAGTTAGTTCTGTGCAGAGAGAGAGGAGGGAAGGCATCAGGCTGCTTACCACAGTTCCTCTCATCCAGGCCGTTGGGGCAGTCCTTGATTCCGTCACAAGCAGGGACACACAATCCATTCACAGAGCAGAGGAACTCTCCAGGGCAGGCTGGGAGCCACAGGAGGCGGTGGACGAGGAAGGGTACAGTTAGGACACGTAGTATGAAATACTTGAGTTGTATCCTTACATGCACATGATTAGGTGCCCGTACAACAGCCCCTGGTGTCCATGACCCATGCACAGCTACATCCAGACAACACGCACACAAAGGGTACATGTAACTGCCTTCCCAGCACATAGAACTATATGCCATGTGCACACACGTGTACGAACACACACCCTCACTGTGGCCTAGCCTCATAAATATTTGTGCACATCTGGGGACTGCCAAGGGGCAGGGCACCCGCCCTCCACTGTACTCACGGTCTGATTGGTTGTACAAGCTGTAGTACACTTGCACACCCGGGCCTGTGAGGGAGATCTGGGAGGTGAAGTTGATGGTGATACCATCCGAGGCCACCACGGGGATCCTCTCAGCATATGGCTGCAGGGTACGGAAGCCACATAGCCTAGGAGTGACCAGGGATGGCTTAGACACATGGACTGGTTTCCCAGTCAAAAGAAGAAACAGCCTAGGTCCCTATGCACAGACAGGGTAAGGACCAGGCAGCCAGAAGCACCCACACTCTTATCTTTGCTTCTCTTTTGGGTGGCTGCTTAGCCCCAGAGTCATCTTCTGGAAAGGAGCTTGTTTATGTCACTTCCCTGTTCAAAAGCCTGCAGTGGCTCCCCATTGCCTGTGGGATAAAATTCAGTCCAGATTCTAACCCCAGTCAACCATAGGCTTTGAGAATCTGGCTAATTAAGAGCTTCCTCTGAGGAGGTCTCACTCTCCCTCCTTGTTCCATGAGGAAAAAGATCACTTCTGCCAACCTTCAATCTACAAAAAGCATCCATGTGTCTGCAGAGACGAGGACCTCAGCTGGCCAAATGTCTGGTAGACTCACCCTACACGAAACACAGTGGCCACCAAACAATATGGCAGGCACACTCAGCCCATGGGCGGAGATGACTGGGAAACTGCAAAGTGGAGCAAAAGTCTGGCCCCTCCAACCCAGTTCAGGGCAGGAGGAGCTCTGGAGATGTAGGCTTGCATCTGTAACCTACACCCATGAGTAGTTCTTAAAGCACAGTCCAGAGACCCCTGAGAGACTAAAAGTCGGCTCTGTGGTGACACTCTAATCCCGTTTGACCCTCCCTCCCCCCTCTCTCACAACTTTCCAGCTAGGTAACTGGTTGGTGCCCCATAACTGAGGGCAGATGGGTGTGTGAAGGTACCAGGCCTGCTCTATTAAGCCAGTTATTAAAGAATCTGCAAACGATTTGAAGGGTCCATATTTGTGTCACTAGACGTTGGGATGTCCCATTGTTTCAAGGCAAATTAAGGGGTCCTGAAAAGGAATTGTTTTTCTGAGCCCCAGAATCCCAACAGCCAAGCTGCTCGTCAAAGAAAGGATCGCCACCAGGGGGCGCACGGAGCAAACCTAGGTCTTTGTCCTCTTCATCTTTGTCCCCCACCCCCACCCCGCGCCCTTTTTCAAGCCAAGGAAACGTGGGCTCCCAGTGAATAAAAAGATAGAATCCTGTATTGTTATCCTCAGAGAACAGCCGCAGGAAGTGGGCAGGACATTTGGGAAATGTGATTTTTTTTAAATGTTATTTACATTAAAGCATGCATTTTAAAGAAATCACAGTAGTTTCCTCTTATGCGTGGGAGACATTCCCAGATCCCCGTGGACACCAGAAATCCCAGGCCGCGGCAAACACTATCTATACTACGCTCTGCTCATACACATCTGTTGACGTTAAGTCTCTCTTTTGTAAATTGGCTTCTAAAAGAAAGCGGTAGCTAATGAAACCGATTCACTTCTGGAATTTTCCACTTAACTATTTTCCGATCACAGATTACCATGAGAAACTGAGAGGGAACTGATGAAGTACACATTTCTGAACTAATCAGGTTTAACTCCTGACACAGGAATTTAACCCGCAAGTGCTGGTCTGTGTAAAAAGAAAAAAAAAGCCTTGGAGAGGAGAATGGAGGGGAGGGAGAGTCAGAGCCTAACCGCCCTTGACAGATGAGATTGCCACTAGGGGGCGCCCTGGAGCAAGCCCAGCCCCTTTCAAGCTAAGAGGAAGGCTATTGATCCATGAGGGTGTTATTATAAATATATAAACTCGGGTTATGGTTACGATAAACTTATGGTTATCATGCATTGCCTTCCTAGGGAAGGGCCCCAAGAAGCATCCCAGAACAAAAGTAAGATTCGGGCATACAGCATATGTTCCCAGGTGTGGCCCTCCAAGTTTCTGACCCCTCCATTCCTCCTGTCCTCACCTCAGCAGCTAAGTGCTGGAGTCAGAAGGTGCTGGGGCACCATGTGGCCTGCCTTGCTCCCCCACTCCACCCTGAAAGTTTGGGGTGGGGGGGCGGAGTGGTCTCGGGCCTCATCCAGATGCACAGTGAGTACCTGTCAATCTGGCACATCAGGAGCTTCCCACAGAGGAGTTGGAGAGATGCTGGGTGGATGGGTGGATGGGCGGAAGCATGGGCGGGAGAAAAGGAGCAGGGAGGGGCCAGGCCTCAATTCAGACGTGGCTTTTTCTAAAGACAAGCTGAGGACAGAGGGCCTGCTCTGTAGTGGCTAGAATATTTGACGAGCACTGCAGAGCTGGGCTCCACTTAACTTTGCCACCAGACAAGTTCTGTGACTTCAGCAAACTTCAGGCCTCAGTAAGTGGTGGCCGCACTGTAGTCAGGAGAGAGCCATCCTCTGCCCCTACCTCCTTGCAGATATTTCAGAGGATCTGGAAAAATGGTTTGGGGCACAGCACCTGACACTGGGTGACTGCAGGTGGCACTAGTCTTCAGGGCCTTGGAGAAACAAAGACCATTTAGAGCCAGGCCAAGCTACAGGGGCGGCCATGGGCCTCTGGAGCCTGTAGCTCTGCCTTATCTCATGACTGGGAGTTAGCAGAAAGGGTCAGGCAGGTCACAGGAGAGTGACATCACGGGAGAGGAAATGTGGGCAGGTTCCTGGAAGGGGGGAAGCCAGCACTGCGGTAGCGCCCAGCAATGAGGTTCTGCGAAACCCAGCAGCAAGCAGCTAGATCTTAAAAGGACAAGAGCCCCCACCACCTGCAGGCCACTGGAGGGCAAGAGGACACCGCCAGGACAGCAAGACAGCAGGCAGATCTGGGAGAAAAGAAAATGGACAGACAGGGTGGGGACCAAGGGTGCCCAGCCAGGGGAAGAGCCTCTTGTCACTAGACTGGCACTGGGAGCAGGGTTTAAGCCATCTCTCCCCTGTCCCCATCAATTGCTGGACCAAAGGACCTGGTCTCCCTCTCCCCTCCTTCATCTCTCAGGCCCCTGCTACCCACACAGCAGATTTTCCAGGACACACTCTTCAGAGAATTTCCCAACAATGACGTTATCTCTATCAGCCCACAGTAACCGGAGGAGACCAGGCCCCAGGCCTCTGTCGTATACTTCCCATCAAGCCCTACCTTCCACCAGGCACTGTATGGGGCAAGGAATTGGTTCTCTACTAGGGGACCTCTCACTGCCAGGCAGGTGCCCAGGCTGGTAATAGCTCTACTGAGAAATGACAGCCTTCACAGGCTGCCTGGAGTCTTCATGAGGAAACACCACACAGCTGAGCACTCTCCCCCCCACCCTCTCTCTCCCTCTCCCTTTCCCTCTCAACACACACATACACACACACACACACACAGAAACAGAGAGAGAGAGAGAGAGAACACACACAGAGAGAGAACACACAGAGAGAGAGAGAACACAGAGAGAGAGACAGAGAGAGAAAGAGAGAGAACGTGCTGGCCGGTCATGCTTGGGGTGGGGGTGGAGGGGCTGCCTGAGCTCAGTGATGATGTCACAAGCCACAGGGGCTTTTAGCAAATGACTCAGCCTCTGAGCCTCAGGCTTCCCACAAGCTGTGAGGTTTGTCCAACAAGTCCCTGAAATCCATACTTGAAACCAAAATCCATGCTTGGATCTCCAAATGCTAATGGTATTTAGAGGAAGGACATTTGAGGAAGTGATCGGGTCAGGGGCTGCACCTGCTGAATGCATTAATTAGTCTAGCAGACAAAGGAATAGAAGCCATGACGGGTGGCCTCAAGCCCGTTTGTCCCTGCCTCATCTCAAGACACCCTCTGCCACGTTATGACTCAGCAGAAAGCCAGATTCTTAGATCTTGCTCTTAGATTTCCAGCCTTCACAACAAGGAGCTAAGCAAACCTCTATTCTTTATAAACCACTCTGCCTTGGCGATTTTGTTACAGCCACAGAAGCAGGTAGGGACAGGGTCTAGTATACCTCCCTTGCTAGACGGTGGGGAGCACATAGTCCATTTTCCTTGCCTGTGTGGCACAGAGTATGAGTCAGTTAGCAATTGTTGGTACCTTCTTCACCCACCATCTTATTTAGTCCTCTGCAGAAGTGGTCTGTTTTGTGCCCTTTGCTTTGTTTGTTTCTATGTGATAGAAAAGCACTCTTATTTGGGACAACAGCTCTGTGGAGGTCAAGGAATGACTTCCTGGAGTCAGTTCCTCCCTTCCACCCTGTTGGTCCCAGGGACTGAACTCAGATCCTCAAACTTGGCAGCAAGCCTCTTTACCCATTCAGCCATCTTGCATGCCCATTGCTTTTTTTTTTTTTTTTTTTTTTTAATGACTGCTACTGGGGGCTACGGGGTGGAGGCCAGGAATTGTAAAATGTTAGGTGAGCACTTCATCCTCAGAGCCCATCCGAGCCTCAGCATAAGCAGAAAAGTTCCTGAGGCTGGGTGAGGTAAGTTTTGCCTAAGAAGGAAACAGGGGAGTCAGGATTTGAACCCCAGTCTTCCTGCCTGTAGCTGACCACCGTTGGGAGGGGCTCTACTGTGACCCGTCTGAGTTACCCCAGTGAACTTGGTGCTCGTGTTGAGCACTGAGCTCTGCGACCCACAGCGTTTGGCACAGAGCCAGCCTAGACTAATGGGATAGCCTTGGGCACAGGCTGTTCTCTCTCCCTCTGGCCTCTCAGAGATAGTGATGACACCCAGAGAGGGGTCATGCCTGAAAACGCAGCACCTTCATTCATGTCTGGTCATTGGCCAATGCCAGCATTCCCTGGGCTCTGATGTGGAAATGAGAGGCCAGCACTCCTGGCGTGGTGACCTGTGAAGAAGGTCACCCATGACAACACCTGTCCCCATGAGGACCTTCTGATCCCTAGGTGTCTCAGGTTTATGTCACAGAGTGGCCACTCACTACAACAGCACTGACCCACATCACACCATGGATATTTTACCTCCTTTTTGTCACTGTCCCCAACAAATAGGAAAAAGAAGCTTTGTCACTCCCTGCCACCCTCTATCTAGGATAAGATCAACCAACAAGCAAATGGGGCTAAGCAGTATCGTCAGTTGCTGGCCATAGGGGACTGTCCATCTTCATCCTCCTGGCTGGTCTCTCCCCCCGTCCCCCGACACACACACACACACACACACACACACACACACACACACACCTCACTTCACAGCTCCCTCTGTCCCCTGCATGTTCTTAGCCACGAGACCAAGCAAACAGGTGGATGCTGCAGGGAGCAGAAATGCACAGGGTGACCCAAGGGCTGCTGTCCCTGTGGAAGCCAGTGGCAGCAAAGACAATGGTGTCCTCTGGCTGTAGGGGAGTGGGAGAAAGGTCAACAGTGCCTCCATGTGCTCTCAAGTGTCCTGCGGACTGTTCCCACAGTTGGTGGAGCCGTGTTAGGGTGCCCTGTGCCCCATCCCCACAGTTAGTGGAGCCATATGGTTCCAGACGCCAAGGCAGCTCCACCATTTACCCTAACTGGGATGGACAGGATGAGAGGAGGCCCGCTGAGGCCTGCTGGACATCGGGAGAAGCAGGGGCTGGATTAGGGGTGGGCAGAACAGGAGGCACAGTCAGGAGAGGCTTTGCCGGCTTCAGCCTCCACTCACTCTCCTTGGCTACCTCCCAGGGCCAGCTTGGGTTGGGGCTTGGTCCTCATGATGGGGAAGGGGAAGGCTACCTCCTGTTCTGGATCATCCACTGGCCCTGAGTACATAGTAGGTTGTACTTCTGCCTCCTCAGTGCATAGGCGTCAAACCAGAGTGCCAAGCCATAGTCCAGAGAGGGAACCTGGGAAAGAGTGGGCAAGCCTGTGTCACACAGCAGGTATGGGTGAGCTGGGGCACCTGCCTGCTCAGATATGCAAGCCCCCACCTCCCACTTTGCACTTAGCCTATGAGGACTTGGGGTGTTGCCCCTCCTGCCCCAGGTGCTGAAGCCCTACGGATTGCTCTGGGCAGAGGGCAGGCTGCAGGTGGAATGAACCTCACCGTGAGATGCCAGGAGCAGTGGGTACTGGGCGAGTAGTAACTGGGGTAGTAGGGTGTACGGAGGAAGCCCTGTGGATCCAGCCGGCCTTCCAGGGTCAGGTTCACCTGGCAGTCTGAATCCAAGAACAGGTATCAGGCTGGGTCCCTTGGCCCTCCCCATAGTGCCTCACTGCACCTACCAACAGCAAGCTCGGAGCCCAACATGACTATGTAAGTGTGCCTCAGTTTCCACATCCACAAAATGGGGAAAAGAGTACAGATGCAGTGAACACAGCATGTTCCATCCACTGAGTGACAAGCATACTGGAGGGAGGACTGCTGCCTTAGCAAAGAGGGAGGGTCGGAGGGCATAACTCCATGCTAGAGCATTGCTTAACACATGTGAAGGCCCTGAGGTCCATCCCAGCAACACACACATATACAGGCACACACACACATGCACACAGACACACATGCACACACAGATACATATGCATACAAACATGTACACACAACCACCACCCACCCACACCACACTATACAGATACTACATACACATAAAACACAACACATACACACATGTACACGTGCACACACACACACACACACACACACACACACACACACACACACACTGATGAGAGTTACAGGAGAGGAGGGAGGCTTGGCCAAGTCACTCAGGAAGAGGCTCAGGAGTAGTGACCTTGAATTCTCAGGTCATCTCCCTAGGGTCCAGAACCCCTAACCCTTCCTTGGTTCTTCCTGGAGACCGTAATGCCTGAGAACCCAAGAGAACACTGGTTGTCACACCGTGCAGGGCCAGCTGCAGTTCTGTGGAGAGCCCAGGGCTGACCCAGGAGAGTAAGAGGAAAGCATCAGACACCTTCAGGGGAAATGCAGCCATAAAGAGAAGCAGCTCTAAGGAGGCCCCAAACCCTACCCCAGGCAGGGTCCTCAAGTTAATTCTGCTAACCCGGAGGACAGCGAGGGGGCAGGGAGGGCTGCGATGGGAAGTGAGAGGCAGGAAGAATGACTGAGTCTGGGGATGAGCCAAGACCTCCTGAGGGTCTGCCAGGACACCTTTGCTGGGGGGGGCTGCCAGGACACCTTTGCTGGGGGGCTGCCAGGACCCTGAGGGGAGGGAGGGTATGGAGAACGGGGAAGAGGGGTAGGAAAGGAAGGGACTGCTGCACATTGAAGACTTTCAGAGTCATTCTATCACTGCCAATAGGGCAGAGAAGGCATAGGGCATGCCACCAGAGCCCAGGGCTCCTGTCTGTGTCCCCCTCTATCCTTGGGGACCCTCACCCTGGAAGGCCACAGACTTCACTGAGAGCAGAAAAGGGTCATAGAAGCTATGCAAGCCCTTCTTCCACACCACGGCCATGACAGAGCCCGACGCCAGCACCTCCATCACGGGTTCCTGGCGGCTGCACCCATAGACCCTGGTGGAACAGAAAAGAGTAGAAGACACCATGATCCAAGAGACACAGAAATGACACCACCTTGTCCCCCAGGCATCAAAGGCCTAACTCAGCACTGCTTGTCCCATTCCTGCAGAGCCTTCCAGGTTCAGCACTCCTATGTCCATCTAGGAGGAGATGGTCAGCATCCTAGATGGCTGTCTATCTTCAATATTGTCTATATCACAAAACGGTGAGCAAGAGTATATACCCATTTTACAGATGTGAAAAACTGAGGTTCAGAAGGGCAAACACTTCATTTTAAGGCACACAGCTAGGATGCAGCAGAGTGCTGGTTGAAATACCAGACTGCTGCCAGATTCTAGAATGTTCTAACAAGCCATGTGCCCTCCCTGAGTTGACCTTAGAGGCCACCCACAGCTGGTTAGTTACATTCAGATGGGGAAACTGAGGCTCTGAAAGGGAATGGAGACCACTGCTTGGCACACAACCTTGTAGCCTCCCCTTCCACTGCCCTCCACAGTAGCCTTATGGGGCTGAGGGCTGAGGCTGCTACTCCTGGTCTCAACTTGTAAAGTGAGGCCTTTGACCCTGGGTCTCCCTCAGCCCTTCAGGGAGGACTCACGAGGTGATAAGTCTCTTCTCCAGGGGCCCAGCTGCGTCGTACATCGCCACCCTGTCTCTGCAATCAACCCGAGTCCACTCTAGCTGCACTTTGAGCATGAGGTCCTTGGGCCCCTGCAGGTGCCACAGGCAGCTAGTGGTCTGCTGGTCGGGCCCCCTCAACCGGAGGACCTGGCCCGGGTTCACGTAGCTGTAGCGGTAACAGCCTGCAGGTGGAAAGGGACAGAGCCCTTAGCTAGGAAGAGAGACTGGGAATGGCCACAAAGCCTTCTCCAGCCATGGTAGAGGCAGGGAGGAGAGGGGCTGGTCCAGATTGGGCACCCACCTTCCTTCCCCCTGTAGCTTCCCTGCCCAGCTTCTGACTCATGCACTCATTCAACCACTTAACAAACTCACAGAGCCCAGGGGGCCAGGATGAGTGTCCCACAGATAGTGCAGAAGATGAAGGTCTTGGACCCAGCCCAAGGAGTATGGGTGGCAAGGAGGATCACATCTTGAGCAGAGAGGCTGGGGGGCGGGGGGGAGCTTTGCAGAATCTTATCACAGAGCAGGCATTACAGGAGGACAAGGTAGGGATAAGAAGGCAGGTCCAGATCACATTGGGACCAGCACTGCCCTGTGGCAGTAGGGAGCCGAAGAAGGTTAGGCCGAGTGAGGCTATATAGTCTGGCACAGGTCCCCCTGAGTGACACTGAGCAGATGGAAAAACCAGCCAGTTGGCTGCCTCATCCACCCAGAAGAATTAAAGGGCCGGTGCCAAACACGCAGGGCTTCCCTGCCTTAGCATCTCTCTGGACACTTTCTACACTGGAAGACTGGCTTTCCCATCTGTATACTAAGGACAGTGGCCCACACTCACGGGGCTGCCACAGGCTGGGAACAGTACATGCTGGGACACAGCATAGAGCCAGAAATGCCATAAGCATTGAATAAAAGCAATGTGTCAGGGTTGGAGAGATGGCTCAGTGGTTGAGGGCACTGACTGCTCTTCCAGGGGTTCTGAGTTCAAATCCCGGCAACCACATGGTGGCTTACAACCATCTGTAATGGGATCTGATGCCCTCTTCTGGTGTGTCTGGGGACAGCTACAGTGTACTCATAAATAAAATGAATAAATCTTTTTTTTTCTTTTTTTCGGAGCTGGGGACTGAACCCAGGGCCTTGTGCTTGCTAGGCAAGCGCTTTACCACTGAGTTAAATCCCCAACCCTGAATAAATCTTAAAAAAAAAAAAAGCAATGTGTCTTCCCATGACTCTAAGGAAAGAGGAATAGTTGAGGGGAAAGCTTGGTGGCTTGTCACCCCACGGCTGTCCCTTGTGGCTGGCAACAGCTACCCTCATTTCATTTCACAACTCCTTTTGCGTCTCACCAGACCCCACACCCCAGGACACCCTTCCATTAAACTCAACTTAATTTAATACATTTAGTTTCCTTATTAAGCATAATACATTGAGTGCGCTTATAAAATTTAATTTACTTAAAGCTCGTTTAATCTGTGAGCTTGGATGTCATGCCAGAGCCAGCATAGCTCCAGAATACCCATTAAGCCTGGCCTTCAGCTTCCTGAAGCAGGAAGGCCAGGCACTCTGCCAGCAGGCTCGGGGAATCTAGGACTGAACCACAGATCAGCAGAGTGTGGGGACAGAGGCTGTTAGTACCATCCTGGCACCAACCTGCATCAGCTGTGTGACCCTGGCCAGTAGCTTATCCACCCTGAGTTCTGGCAAGCATAAACATAACCCTCGCCCTATCCTCTGCTTGGTGCTGAGGGCCAGGAGAGGTCTGCTCCCTCTCCTGCCCTGCCAGCCAGACTCCAGTGGGACACGTACGTCCTGGGCACGGAGGCTGCCCAGGCATCTGTCTGGGAAAGAGAGAGACCTGTCTTTCCTATCTGGCATCTGGGAGATGTCTCTGTCCCTTGAACCTTGCTTTAAGCCCATACCTTACGCTAGCTGTTTTAATAAGTTTTGTTTTGTTTTTTTTTTTGAAAAGCAACAAAGTGGAGATATGTGCCCCTTGTCTAGTACTGAGGGCAAACAGGACTGCTAGTCCTGCCCCGGCACTGGGTGGAGGGTAAGCATGCCTGCCCGAACTAGGCTTTGCTCACGGTATGTGGAGCCATTGTCTCATCTGGCCAAGGTACCCTTCCTCTCTGGACTCACGGAACTCCCAGCTCCCCAGGCTTGGGCCTGACACCTGGCCTGGGCTTGAGGCCCTGACTGGGCCTGGCATCCTGGCCTCCAGGAAGGCTTTGGGTGCTGAATCAAGAGCTGTTCCTCCCTGGATTCCCTCACCTGGCTGCTTGCTCTACCTTGCAGCTATGTCTGCCTCCATCCCCTGTGCAGAACCGGTCTTTCCCTCACAGCCTATCTGCTCTGACTCTGGTACCTGGCCTATGATACTCTGTGTGTCTGTCTCCCAGTAGGGATCAGAACACACAGCGTGTGTGGCATGCATGATCCCTGGGTTCAATCCCAGCACTGCAAAAAGAGAGAGTTTGCCTTGTCCTCCACCCTTTGACCTCCATGGGTGCCCACATAAGCAAACAGCACAGCTCCACCACAAGAAACACAAGGCTTTGCATCAGAGCAGATATGGCATAGACCACAGCCTGCATACAGACAGTACACGGATAATTGGCACAGGACTGACACTGAGGCTGGCCGTGACTAGCAGTTGCTGACGAGGCCCAGCATTGTCTATCCTGAGGCACCGAGGGTGACCAAGCTGACACTGACACCTTGCTGACCATGACCTTTCAAGGGAGCCCCATAAAGCAGAAGGGAGGAGGACGGTGGCTTATTTGAGGTGTTATTTTCGTTTGTGACAGGGTCTTGCTATGCAGCTCAGACTAATCTCAAAGCCCTATGGTTCCGCCTCGGCCTCTCAAGTTCTGGGAACGACACATGTGCCACCACACACGGGTGTGTGATGCTACAAGAGCCATCTCCTGAGATGAAACGTGAAACCACCACAGAAGGAATAAAACAACAAGAGGGTGATAGCAAGAGCCTTCCCCACCGCACAGAGTCCTCAGTGTGGCGCCCCTGGGTCCCGAGGGGTCAAGATCAGACTCTTCATATTAACACTAAGACCCTGTTTCTTTTGTCTCCTGGAGAACACAGCAGAGTGTTCTAGGGCTCTGTGGCCTGTGATGTCAAAGCAGACCAAATATAGACAGACACCCACAAGGTGGCCATCACTGACACCAGTAGACAGACATCACAATACCTTTCTTCAAGGCATATTGGTTTTAGGGAAAGCGACTTATAAAAATATTTTATTGATAAGAGTGAACTTGTTATTCTAAGAATAAAGTTCAGTGTGGGTGGTGGCCCACACCTGCAGTCCCAGCACTCAAAGACTAGAACAGGAGGATTGAGAGCGTGGGGCCAGCCTGAGCTACATAGGGAATCATTTTCGTAAAAATAAAATTTAAGGTTGGGCACTTGTGGTGCATGCCTTTAATCCCAGCACTCAGGAGGCAAAGGCAGGTCGATCTCTGTAAATTCAAGCCCAGTCTGGTCTACAATGAGAATTCTAGGATAGCTGGGGGCTACACAGAGAAACCCTGTCTCAAAAAAAAAAAAAAAAAAAAAGTCAGAGGCTTTTTAACTAAGAGGCAAAATTGGAGCCGCTATGGGGAAGCTTCTAGAAGAAAGAAAACACATTTGCACAAAGCATTTCCCCATCAAAGAAAGATAGATAGACAGACAGACAGACAGACAGACAGACAGACAGACAGACGGATAGATGATGTATAGATGATGTAGATAGGCAGATAGATGATAGGTAGGTAGATAGATGGATGGATAGATGGATGGATAGATAGATGATGGATGGATGATGTAGATAGGCAGATAGATGATAGATAGATAGATAGATAGATAGATAGATAGATAGATAGATAGATAAATGATGGATGGATGATAGATAGGCAGGCAGACGGACAGATGGACAGACGCACAAACAGATGATGGAAACAGGTCTGTGTTGTTGACTTCCACATCACCCCTCATCAAGGCAGGTGTACCTGGCCCAGCTCAGAATAACTCTGAGAATCTTGGCTTTAACTTTGAGGTCAGTGCTTATATCCACCCAGGGCAGGAGGAAAGGGAATCAGAACAGGCACACCTAGGAAACCATCTTCCTCCCTGAGAGGGGTTGAGGTGCTCACCCCTATGTCTGCTCTAAGTGGAAACCCTAGCCGGTATAGCAGGAATCTGAACACTAGGGCTTCTTGCAGTCATAGGGTACAGTAGCCTAGACAGCACATTGTGTGTACCAGTCACCAGTCCATAGACTACAACGCGCATGGTACCCCTAACCTTGTACAACAGAGTGGGGTGCCTGGCACCTGGCTACTCAGGCCTCAGCAGCAAACCAGTAGGGTCTTTGGGAGAAAAGCAAAGTGATTCTAACAGCGTGGTATCCAGCAGAGAGAGGAGGGTGGGTTAGCTCAGCTGAGGAGGGAAGGGTAAAGAGAGAGTTCTTGAATATGCCGGAACCTGTGTAAATGCTGCAAGGGACCAGGCATGGATTGGCAAGATTGTTTCTACCTTCAGTAGGAAAGAGGGTACGCGGGCCGGTTGATTTGAGTGACAGGCAGCAGGAGTAGATTTCCACATGAATAACCTCCAGCTCCCTACAGGAGCCCACTCAAACTCACATCTAAGACACAGGTATGCAAGCACACGTCTACCTGAGTGCCCCCACCCAGGCTCAGAGCCCTCACCCAGGTCCCCCCTGGAAGGTCCCCCCATGTTTCTAGGTTGGGGCTCCCTGTCCCCACAGTGGAAGCCTCGGGACCCCCACCCCCCACGATGGACCAGACAAGAAGACCTCGGATTCTAAAGGAAAGAGGCCAAGGTAAGGACACAGCTGCGTACCCAGCGTGGAATTCAGTACGACTATGTCGTTCACGCTGGCTTCTGTCAAAAGGAAACGAACAAACAAATAAACAAGGGCAAGGCCAAATAAATAGATCACCGAAAATAAGAACAAGGAAGAGCAGCCGAGCCAGGCTTGGCTAAGGGAAGCCCTCCATGCTGTCCTCCCCCGCCCTCTGTCCTGGCTCCAGAGTCACCTGAGCATCCCCACCACACCCCACCGGAAGGGGGCAACCTCTGCCTGGCCTTGCTGCTCGAACCCCCGCCAGGATTCCCCGCAGTACTGACCTAGTATCACCAGGCCTTCCGGGTCCACCTCATATTCGGTCCTATAGGAAGCCAAGGCTGAGCTGTTGGACAGTAGCTCACCCACCAGGAGCTCGCGCACCACCTCAGGGCTCAGGGTCAGTCGCTGGTACTCGGGGATGTCAAGGATGAACCAGAAGAAGCAGATAAGGGGTCCCTCCCTATGCAGACAGAAGCGAAAGGGGCCTGAAGGCCTATCCTCGCCCAGCCCCTCCCCCAAGGAACCAACTGAGACTCAGACCCGCCAGGCACCCGCTATACTTTCTCCCCATTCCCACCCATAGGAGGAGAGATAGAGTCACAGGAGGTCATAGGCCACTTGGCAACTGGCAGAACCAGATACAACCAGGCAAGCCAAGTCCTGGACTGCGTCCTGGGCCACGTGCCTTCAAGCACACTCTGAACCTTGACCCACTCACACCAGGCATCTCCAGTCACAACCTGTCACAACAACACCGCCATCTGTAGATGACAAGACCAAACTCAATAAAGGGGAATCACATGTCGGAGGCTAAGTTCCTGCTCCATGCCTCAGTTTCTCCCGTGTTCTTTGTGTTCTTTATAATGGAGTTTTGAGATAAGAGTACAGTTAGGGCATTACGTCAGTTGCCTATAGGGCCAAGCCCTCGTGCCTTTAGATCTGTGGCTTTCACAGGGGCCCTTTGGACTGGGACAACTCACCCAAAGGCGTAGATGGAACTGGAGTTGTAGTAAGTACCCAAGCGGGTGCTGGCAACCAGCTCTTGGAACTGTGAGAAGAAACAAAATCCTGGTTACCCTCCGTGGCGGCAGAGGTGCAGGCTTCCCAAGTCCCTTCTGGTCATCAAACCTGTGTGTGCCACCCTCACAAGCATGAGGTTAAGCCAGGCACAGCCCTCATACCTTGTCCCCTACCCCCTCCCACCCCACCCCACAACCTCTGGTATAGCTTCAGCTTGCCTGATGTCAACGAGCAAGGTACAGCTGAGGGCAATGGAGGTTCTGTTGACAGAGCACACTTGGACACAGTATGAAGAGCCCTGTGGGTGTCCACTCTGAGGATATCTTAGTTCTGGGGTGCATACTATTCCGATCTCTGGGCTCTCATGGCTGGGGATGCCTCTGGCATTTCTACTTGTGCCCTGAAATAATAGCCCTGTGCCTGGCTGAGACTGGAAGGGGCTAGCAGCCCCCTGTCCCTAGTGCAATGGTCATCGCTCTATACGAGGGGAGGCAGGGCCCTGACAATGTCACCTGCAAGTTTCCTCCTGCAAGAGGAAAAAAATCAAGGTCTCTTTCTAGTCAGTTAGAGCCTGTGCAGCACAGTCCTTTCCCATGATACCCCAGGACAGGTTCTCCCCCAGGGAGCATTTCCAGCAAAGTGAGGACAAACCTGCCAGATACCCAAACATGATTTTGCCCTCTTGCATTTCCCCCTCCTGCCCTCCCATCCCTCCCTACCATCTTCTGGGCTTTGGCAGTTTCAGTGCGGAAAGCAATAGACTCCCGTCGGGCCAAGTCCTGTGAAAAATGGCGGTTGAGCACCCGGAGGCTGCCAGAGTACACCTGGCTTATGGTCACTTCCGCCTTGTACCCTGGTGAGAAAGAAAGGGTTATGAAGGGAGCATGTCCAAAAGTCCCTCACCTCTCTCAAGTCCTGTTACTCCAACCCTCCAAGCGTCTCGTGCCTCCAAGGCAGCACTGGTCTCCCTACTTCTCCTCATCCCCACCTAAGTTAAACAGGAATCCCCAAAGTGGCATTCTGACCATCCGCTGTGTTGGGTAGATTGGAAAGCAGGGCAGTAGGTAGAGAAGCAGCTGCATAGCCAAAATGGATGCCTGCAGCCATACAGGCTTGGGGAACGGGAGATTGTAGGGACTGGTGAGATCTGTGTTCTGCACTCATTGGGTTTGCGGGGGTCCTTGGACATTCAGGGGTGAGGCAGCCACAGCAGTGGAGGGGCAGCCCATGGACAGACCTGAGCTGGACAGACAAAATTGGGAGTGGCCATAGATAAAGGACACTGACCACTAAGGATGCCAAAGAAAAGTGGGTAGAGACAAAATGGAAGAATCTTCCTTGGCAGAGGATGCTGAAGAAATGAGAGTTGAGGTTCATCGTGGCAAGGAAGACTGTGTGCTCCTGGCACACAGTACAACGAGGGACACCTGGCTCCAGGATTCAACAGTGGCCATCACAGGGCCTAAAAGAGCTGGGGCTGGGAGTGCAGCAGAGCCTGGTCCCACAGGGTGTGAGAGAGTAGATGTTCACAAGGGGTCTCAGCATGTCACAACACTCTCTAGGGTGCTGCAGTGAGAGAAGAGGCAAAGGGGGGCCCTCAAGGGTCCACAGAGGGTGGAAAGGGTTCCACTGTGAGAGGAAGGTGGGTGGCTTTAGATGGCTCTTCAGAGGGTGGGATAGGAGGCAGAGTCTTTGTAGTGGGAGGGCTGGTGTCTGGTGTCCCAAGGTCCATTTTCTGAGAGGCTTTTGCTCGAGGAGTGGGAGGGGATAGGACCAATCTGGAACTGGGGGGTGACTAGGAGAGTGAAGGGCTCAGCTATTGAATCCCACAGAGCAGCAATGAAGCCAGACACACCTTCCAGACAGAGTCATCTTTGCCTAGCTATCATCCCCACTTTGGGCTGCCCATTATCCTTCTAAAATGGATGTGTGGTTTGTCCTGGAGTTATCTGTATTTTGATGCTAATTCCACTGCCCCAAGGACTGCTGCCTAGTCACGTGCTCAGGACTCAGGTGATTTCACCATAACCTTCTCCCCATTGAATTTGTAAAATACAGGTGAGGGGCAGGATAGAAGGAGGCCTGTGATTGGATGAGAAGGAAGGATGGGCAGGACAAAAGTTTGAATGAAGAGGAGGAGACTGGAACGGAAAGGAGGAAGAGACAGGAGGGAGAGGGAGAGAAGCAGTGGCAGGACAATATGGCAGGTGACATTAAGATTCCACACTGTACCTTTACAGGTTGTTATAAATGTTTTTAAGGGATGGATGTGTACTGGGCTTTGTATGGTTAGGTGGGCAATTATATCTTATCAATTGGGCCAAAGTTTATTGTGTTGTGTGTTCTTTCATGTAGCAATTTAAGTGTAATGGAGTGTGGGGCAGCTGGTCTGGGCCACCACAGAGTTGGGATGTGTGTTTCTGGCATGGAAACCTGCCTTGGGAACTAGATAGGTAGAGCGATTGCTGCTAGGCTCAGAGAGTAGCCATTGGCAGTGTGATAGGCAGAGCGGGTGAAACGCTTTGCTGACTGAGAATTAAGATATCCAGCAGATATCTTGGGGCAGTGCGGTGCCGGACCTAGTGGGGGAATAAAAGACAACCTTACTGTTTTTATTTTTTACATTTTTATAACAACATGGGTGGTCCATGCTTCCCAGCTATTGCTCATCTATCTATCATCTATATATCTATATATCCATTTATCTATCTATCTATCTATCTATCTATCTATCTATCTATCTACCTTTCTATTTGTCCGTCTGCCTTCCTTCCTATCTATCTATCTATCTATCTATCTATCTATCTATCTATCTACCTATCTATCTATCTATCTACGTATATCTACCTTTCTTTCTATTCATCTATCTATCCATTCTTCCACCCATCTGTCTGTCTGTCTTCTGTCTATCTATCTATCTATCTACCTACCTACCTACCTATATCTACCTTTCTTTCTATTCATCTATCTATCCATTCTTCCACCCATCTGTCTGTCTGTCTTCTGTCTGTCTGTCTATCTATCTATCTATCTACCTATCTATCTATCTATCTATCTATCTATCTATCTACCTATCTATCTATCTACGTATATCTACCTTTCTTTCTATTCATCTATCTATCCATTCTTCCACCCATCTGTCTGTCTGTCTTCTGTCTATCTATCTATCTATCTATCTATCTATCTATCTACCTACCTACCTACCTATATCTACCTTTCTTTCTATTCATCTATCTATCCATTCTTCCACCCATCTGTCTGTCTGTCTGTCTTCTGTCTGTCTGTCTATCTATCTATCTGTCTGTCTGTCTATCTATCTATCTATCTATCTATCTATCTATCTATCTATCTATCTTACCTGTATCTTATCTGTCACAGGACTGTCCCTCATGGTGGCCTGAGTAGGAAGAGTCATCCTAACAGCATCCACTCGTGTCCTCTTCCACCCTAAGTCCTTTTAGGGGTTGACATTTTCTAGTAGCACTCACTCCAGGCCCCAGGTCTTCAGCCCCAGGTAGAACCCCATTGAGGAACAGGACAAAGGGTTATAAAGATGATTGCCAGCTAAGTGGCTCTTCAACCCTGAAGACTAATTACCCAGCAGCTTTAATGAGACTGCCCTCCAGCCTGCAGTATTTTGGGTAGTAGCTTCCTGCTTGGTGGTGAAGGGCTGCTCTCAGCCTACATCACTCAGCTCTGAGAAGGGCTATGAGTCACCATAAGCTGCTGTTGTTGTATGAGGCCTGTGATGGTTGCTTTTACGTCAACTTGACACAAGCTAGAGTCATTGAGGAGAGGAAGCCTCAGTGGAGAAAATGTTTTTTCTCACCAGATTGGCCTGTGGGTAAGTTGATGAGACATTTTCTTGATTGAAAGTTGATGTGGGAGGGCCCAGCTTACTGTGGGCAGGGCCACCCCTGTGCTGCTGGTCCAGGGTGCTATAAGAAAGCAGGCTGACCGAGCCATAGGAAGCAAGCCAGTAAGCAGCATTCCTCTCTGACCTCTGCCTCAGCTCCTGCTTCCCTTTCCTATCCTGACATTCCCAGTAGCAGTCTGTTTCCTCCCAAGCTGCTTTTAGTCATGGCGTTTTATCACAGCAACAGAAACCCTAAGATAGAGATCTTTAACGTGTCACCTTTCTCGAATCTGAGCTGGATTAGGTGAATCTGTCTGCCTAGTGCTGCTCCAAGTGTGTATAGCCTCCCACGTCCTGCCAATGGACCTGAAATTGTTCTGGTGGATATGTTCAGAAAGAACTCTATGCAAATGTTCTATGGAAAGCCTCTGATCATGTATGTGAGCTGAGATTCCCCTTCTGTGGTTTCCAAAGCCCCTTAGCCTCCCTGGTCATGACAGGCATGTTATTATTGTATTTGATATCACACTGGAATTGTGAGGACTAGAGCCATCACCAAAGCCTAGCACAACTCCCTGTGCCTGGCACTGGATGGATGGATGAGTGGATTTATGGATGGATGACTGACAGATGAATAACATGAATAGTTGAATGGTTGGATGGTTGAGTTGTTGATAGATAGATGGATTCATAGATGATGGATAAATGAATTGGTAGATGGATGGTTGATGAATGGATGACAGAGAGATAGATGGTTGGAAGGTGAATGGACAAGGGATGAGTAATGGATGGATGATGGGTGGATAAATGAATGAGTGGATGGTCAATGGAGAGAGATGGATATATGATAATAATGAAATGGCTGGCAGAGGGATAAATGATTAAATGGATGTTGAATGGATGGATGAATGGATGGATGGATGATAGATGTTGGATGAATGAACAGACAGATAAATAAGTCTTCTATTCATTATAGGAAACATTTTCACAGGCACAGACTAATCTTGTTGATCCACATTCTTCCATGATGAGGGGTTAGAGGTGAGCTATCCCCATTCAACACTTGGGAACATCAAGCTTTGAATGTGTGAGTGGAAGGGTGCCTCTGGGCTCAGAGCATGGCCAACTGCTCCTGGGGCTCCATGGGACTGCTGGAGGGACATGATTTCAGAGTCAAAGGGCCAAAGTCAGATATGAGGAAGAGGTTCACAAGCCTGGGTGCTCTCTAGTGGTCCTTTTGACTCTCCATGCCAAGCCCTGGGGATTCAGAGGTGACAAAGCTATGGTCCTCTCTCTAGAGGAGCACATGGGGCTAAATGAGCAGAGACACTAATTGGCATCAGGTCCCATCGGTACCTATGGGTCTTCCACAGCAGAGCAGGTTGGCTTTGAGCCCAAGGGAAAGCCCAGGAGGGCTGTAGGCAAAGAATGGTGTGCTCCCACACCCTGGCTTGTTCAGACCCAAGAACTGGGTGCTAAAGAGTCTTCCATCCCCGGCTGAAAGAAGCAGGGAGCACCTAAGCCATGGGACTCAACAGAGGTCCAACAGCATACTCACATTGAGGGATATGGGGATGGTTACTCAGGTAGAATACAAGGAGTGAAAAAACAGCACAGAACATGGACTCCTGGGCCATCCTATGTGTCCCTCACAGCCAAGACAATCCTCCTTATATCCACCCTGAACCCTGGATCCTCAACTGGATCCTCATATTCCATTACCTAGGAAATACCAGAGCATGACTCCTGCCGAAGCCAACGCAGCCAAGACCAGCAACAGTGGTGTGAAGCGGACGTAGTCCCTGTCTTTTCTCTTGGCGTTTCTGGGGGCCTTGAACACCCCCTCTGGCTCTGCAGCTTCCTCTCCATCACCTCCATCACCCTGACCACCAGCTGCTTGGGGAACCTCAGCGGTGGGCATCCTGGTAGAACAGGGGAGCTGGAAACATCTTGGCATCTGCAAGGGAGCTTTTGCTGAGACCCAGTGACGCTCAGAAGCAAGGCAGCACCTCTGCCCATTGCATGGAAGGGCAGGGACCTTCGTGGTGACTGAGGGTGACTGCTTAGCAGCTCACAGGGAGTAGAAGTGGCCTCAAGAGGATATCCCAGAAGGCAGGCAGCCGGGCTGGAAGGTTTGGCTCTTGGTGGGTCCTGAGGTAGTGTCCACAAGCAGTTGGGAACTCCCTCTGTGAGGGTGCTTCATGTAAGCCCCTCAGAACTTTGCACCCATTGGACAGATGAAGAAGGTGAGACCCAGAGTGTCCTGGGAACAGTTCAGTCCAGGATTTGCCTCATTATCCTGGCATTTGGATGCCATTTACACAGATGAAAAATTGAGGCCCAGAGAGGCTAAGCACCCTAGTTAAGATCACACAGCAGCAGCTGAATGTCTCTTTGACTTTTCCTCTACTCTGTCTATCTCCTACAATTAACTAGTCATGGTCAAATGACAAAGGGATGTCACCTCTTCTTATTCCTTCTGTCACTTTACCTTAGTACTCCCAAGCAAAACTCTGGATACAGAAGGACACCAACCCACCCACCCACACACACCACAGCAAGAATTCCAGTTCACTGGGATCTCTCTCTCTCTCTCTCTCTCTCTCTCTCTCTCTCTCTCTCTCTCTCTCTCTCTCGCCCTCGCTCTCTCTCCCCTCTGACACCTATAGATGTCACTGTGACTCCAAAGCATACCCCCCAGAAAGTGTTGGTGGGAGAATTCACCTGGACTCTTGGAGCAGCTTCCTAGATGGCCTTTCTGCCTCCTGTCCCCTCCTCTGTCCTATCCTTCATATTGTCACGGGAAAGATCTCCTGTCCCCTGCCCTCATCCATCATATTGTCACGGGAAAGATCTCCTGTCCCCTGCCCTCATCCATCCTTCCATGGCTCCCAACTACCATGCCATGGCATCCAAACCTGCTTACCCTCTCTTGTCACACACAACACCCTTTATTCAAGCCCGTGCGACCTTAGCCTTGTGCCACCACACTGGGGCTGGGTAGAATGTGGGAATCTTTCCTATGGGTTCAGGGTCCTTGGTTAGTTAAGTCACTCGTCTTCTTAAACCCTGGGCCACCCTTGGTTAAAACTGACATGCCTGACTTTGGGCGTTGTTTCTCTCCACCTCCCTTGATAAAAAGAAGAGCTGGTGCCGGGGAGTTGACTTGCAGAGTGAAATATCTTTCTGGGCAGCTATGAGGACCTGAGTTCAAATCCCCAGAAATCCCTCACATACAAACTGGATGTACTATTGGGCATCTAATGTCAGTGCTCCTACAGCAAGATGGGACATGGAGACAGGAGAACCCTCAGAAGCTCGGGAGCCAGAACACAGACGAGATCCTGTTGCAAACTAGGTAGGAGGTGAGGACCTTTCCTTTAGCTGTCACATGTGTGTTGTGTCATATGTGTACTTTATTCATATACAAAGAACACACGCACACACACACTCACGCACGCACGCACTAAAATACAAACAAACAAACCCAGAGCCAAGCAAAACCAGGCAGTCTTTGGCCTTGTGCACCTCCCAGCCCTCTTTGGGAGCCCAGCTCAGGGTGTTTCCCTCAAATGAAGTGGTTGCTAGTGGGAAGCAATGGGACAACCATGTCTCCAGGCACAGTGCCTCTTCCTTGTCTCCTTGCCTGACCCAGAAAGGATACTGAGTCTGCCTCCAACCCCTCAACATTTCGTTAGAGCTCTCGTTTAGCATCAAAATCTACGCTGGATATGGGGGTGGGGGTCACAGTGAATACAGAGCTCCTGGCTCCATCTTCTGTACCCATAAAGATGACCACACCATGACTTTTACTATTAGACAATGGCTTGCATTGTTTGATATCCAATCCATCATAAAAATGTGTAGCTCTACCTTCCAGCTGCCCTGAGAACCCACAGTCTTCCTGTACAGCCCAGACCAGCCTTGAACTTAAAAGTGCCCCCCTCCTGCCTTATCTCCTAAGTGCTGGATTGCAGGAGTGTGGCCTCCGTCCAGCTGTTCCCATCCTTCCTGACATCTCATTGGCTCATCCAAGTCACTCTCCCCACCCTACTGTCTAGGCCACTTCATCTGCCTCTCCCAGACCCACTGTCACTACAGTGGCCCATCATGACACGACCACTCCCATCAGTGAATTCCCACACAACTGCCAGGGTGATGTCATCACCATGTGCCCAGTTTGCAAGCCACACATAGCGCCAGTCACCTAGAGCACAGTCCCAATGGGCCCCAGTGTCTTCCTCTCTTTTCCCTCCTTTGACCACAAATACACTTACTCTTTTCTGAATTACTAACCCCCAACCTAGGGCCTTTGCACTTGCCACCTCTTCTGCCAGGAACATTTCCCCTTCAGTTTGCCTCATGGCCCAAATATCCTTCAGGTCTTTCCTGCTCCCTTCCCTACTGACATTCTTTATGGTGTTCCTGGAGACCTACTCCCATCCTATCCTATGAGTCTCCCATCTTCCTTACTGCTGCACAGACACAAGGCTCTCTCCATTACCACTGTCTGACCCGCTCCCATGCAGAACCTGTTACAGTGGTTGAATAAAAAGATCCCATGCCCTTCCCTCCTACCAAAGATGCCACCCTCACAAGTGGCTGACCCATCTCCCCCCACCGTCTTTCTTGCTTCTTAACATTATTTTTGTTTGTTTGTTTTGGGTTTTTTTGTTGTTGTTTTGTTTTTCTTGACTATAACCTTGAACAACAGGGATAGTTATAAATGTTGTGGACCAAATGCCAGTCACTAGCCCTGGACATGGTGTTGGTTGTACTGTAAGACCTGTGAGTCCTCATTCACTCATAAGCAACTGTCCTCTTCCCCAGTGTTCCTCTTCTGCTGAGCTCCCTCCTGACCCACAAGCCCTGATGTGACTTCTACATTCAGTGGAGTCAGCAACCTCCTCCTCCTCCGAGCTCTCCCAGAGTGCCCCTGGAAGGGTAGTGTTCCCATCAGTGCAGCAGACCAGGTAGGTGTGCTCTCTGATCCATGATATGGAGCCCCTTGAAGGGTGCAGTCTTCTCCCCTGGTGCAGCATCTGGCAGACTGGGCACCTGCCCACCTTCTCCCACCCTCTTGACAGTGGAGAACCCTTGTCCACCCTCTGCAGGCTGAGTGCACAGGGACAGGGCCACTAGGTAGCATAGTGTAGATCTGGATTTGGCCACAGTGTGAGAGTTCCACTCCGGCCGTGGACTGGATGGCGACACACAAGCCCCATTCCACCTCCAGGAGCCTCGGCTGTTTGCTTTACTGTCTCCTTTTAGTGGTTGGTGAATCAAAAGAACTGGGAGATGAACTCCCTAAGACTGAGCAGTCGGGACTCTGACCCAGGGACATAGGAGGTACATGTTGGCACTTAGCGGAAGCCCTGCTGTGAACCCCTGAAGCTAGGGACCTGAATGTGAGCCATGGAAAAGGGACTGTTGGGAACTCCTGCCACACACATAAACCCATGTACACCCATCCCCAGATTGTGGAGACGGACAGACACACACACACACACACACACACACACACACAAGCACTCACGCATGCACGCACGAATGCACACACACAAACATACACACCAGCTCCAGCCTACAAGCCAAGAGTCCTGGTGTAGATCACACATAGTTGCAGATTAGGGCTTTGGCTCTGTCTTGCTCTCCAGAAAGCCCAGGATGTGAAGCTATATGCCGAATGAAAAATTAGGCAA
Source organism: Rattus norvegicus (assembly GCF_021556685.1). Taxonomy (NCBI): domain Eukaryota; kingdom Metazoa; phylum Chordata; class Mammalia; order Rodentia; family Muridae; genus Rattus; species Rattus norvegicus. The sequence continues at coordinate 119,590,300 of NC_141540.1, forward strand.
CCAGGCCCATAAACTGGGCCTCTCCTGTCCCTGTGCGCCTGAATCATGGACCACTTGGTCCCTGGAAGCCCTCCGGCACCCTGTACCCTAGGCCAAGTTAGGTTCGCTCCACCCACCCTTCCCCAATGGCAGCTCCGTGCACCCTGTGGCCTCTGTGCCTGGTCACTCTGGCCGAGGAGGCCCTGCAAGCCACCTCTAAGCTCCAGTAAGCCAGGTCTGACTCTTGGAGGAGATGCTGTCACCAGGCCATCCATGGAGCCTGGTCCCCTGTCCCAGAGGCCCCTGCTTACCTTCAAGAGTGGAAGGTAGGTGCTGGGCCTGAACACAGGCCTGGAGGCCTCTGTTTATCCAGGCCAAGGTCTCTCCACCCACAACTGGCCAGCTTAGGTTGGATCAATAGCCTGGAACCATGACTGGGGTGTCTGGCCCTTGTCCCTCGTGGCCTGTGGCCCCAAGTTCCATGGGCCTCCTGTCAGGTCCAGAACGGACAATGTAACTGAACACAGGTAAACAGGCAGGAGGCAAGTAATGCCCGCCTCTCTAACCCCGCCCTACCCCATGGGTGCCCAGGGGGCTGGACTTGCAGGAGCGAGAGACCTGAGCTCTCCCCTGGGGCCTGTTGCTTGGTGATATTCCTGCCTGGTTACAGACCCTGGTCCCCTAAGAACGTGAGCGGGAAACTGCAGAGCGGATTCAGGTGAGAACAGGGGTTCACACTGCTAACACTGGCCAGAAAGAGCTGGGCCCCGTGCCTTCTGGAGACAGGAGAGAAGTGGGTTGGGGGAGGGGGGCACTTGATCCACTCTTCCATTAATCTAGGAATTATTGGTGTTTATAAAGCCCTGTGGTCCACTGGCCACATGTGTCCCTTGGACATGAAATAGAGTCAGAATGAACTGAGCTGGGCTCATAGGTAAGACACATTCCAGATCCTGAGCAAGCCTCAGGATAAAAAGTCATTTATCTCATTGCTCATTTGGATACTGGTTGCAGATTGGAGCATTAAGTGGCTGCTCTCTTGGGTTAGATGGACTGTGCAAAGATGACTCCCACCTGCTTTTCTGTGTCTTGATGGTCCATCCAGGAAACTGAGGCTGCAAGCCAGGCTCATATTAGAATTCTATGGGACAGTGCTACTGCAGAGGGGCTGGGTCTCAGCCAGACATGTGATTGCCCTGTGATTGCCTGAGACAGGGAAGAGTGTAAGCAGAGTATGCCAAGCTGGCACAGACTGTCTAGGAAAGAATGGACCCTCATAGGTCAAGGGTCAGGCCTCCATGTTTGGGCAAGGACCCAGACAGAGCTGTCAGGGGACAACAATAAGAAGAGATACCAGTCAGGTTATGATGTGAGGCAGGGGCTCCTGTAGGGAATTGTGTGTGTATCTGGGGCTCAGTGTGCTATGAACATGTGATTCTCAGTGTGTATATATGTGGTGTGCGTGCATGAGTGTGTGTGTATGTGTGTATGTGTGTGTGTGTATGTGTGTGTGTGTATGTGTGTGTGGTGTGCATGTGTGTATGTGTATGTGTGCATGTGCATACCAAGCATGTAGGGAATATGCATGCAGTGTAGAATGTATGCATGGACAGATGACATATGTATAGTTAGGAATGTATGTGAGGGGGAGTGTGTAAAACAAATGGATGACAGACGTGCCTGTAGGGTGGAGTGGGTATGTGCAGGCCATGGAGCATGGAGATCTGTGTGTAAATGGGTATGTGCCTGTTCACAGTGAGGATGGACACGGGTGGTGAGGCAGGAGGTGTGTATGGAGCTGTAAGGCACAGGCGGAGTAAGGGATGGACACGGGTGGTGTGGGAAGCTATGGAGCGTGAACTGAGTGTGGACAGAGTGTGAACACACACCTGCTCTGAGATGCTGGCTGCATGTTCAGTGGACATGGGCCATTTTGTGCTAGAGGAACTAGGACAGGTCCCTGGCCTTGAGTCGTGTTCCCTGGGTGATTTCATAGCAGCTATTAACCCCTTCTGGGACAACAAAAAAACACTGTGTGAGAGCCCCGTGTTGTGAGGATGGCAAGGTGTAGTTGGGTACGTCCCCTGACAGCTCCGTCTGGGTCCTTGCCCAAACGTGGGGCCTGGCCCCTGACCTATCAGGATCCATTCTTTCCTTTACAATCTCCTTACTCTCTCCAAGTCTCCGTCTTCCACACTGCAAACCTTCCTGAGGACAGAACCTCAGGGTGGGAACAAGGTCCATATACCACTAGGACACAGACACCCTGAGCCCCTCTTCTGTGCTCTGTCCTGGTCTCTGGACTGCCAAGTGGCCTGGGACCTGGCCCAGGCAGGATGTTAGCTGAGTAATCTCAGAAAGATCTTGCACAATTGGTGGCCTCTGCACCTGGTGACCACAGCCATTGATCTACTCAGCTTGGGGGAGGGGCTGACCCCAGGAGGGCAAGGATCTAAGATCCCCAAGATCTCAGAGCCTGGAGCCATGGCTGGGGTGTCTGGCCCTCCCTTGTCTTCTGCTTCTCTCTGCTTGTCCCTACAGCAGAGACAATAGGGACATACTTCCACATAAAAGCCTCAAAGGTCTCAGTGCTCCTGGGATTCTGTATGGTACAGCACTACTGGTCATCACGCTGCTGGGCCTCTAGACTCACAGGCCTGGCTGCTATAGGTAGGGGTGTGAAGAATGGCTGATACAGGCCCTGAGGCTCAACATAATCAGGTGACAAAAGTGAGTACGGAGATTGGTGAGTCAGGATGGTTCAAAGCCAAGTCTTCCTGCCTGCTGTCAAGATGTGTCACCCCTTCAGACTGCCATCTCAGGCCTGACAAGAGCTGGAGTTGTTGAGGGCAGAAAGTTGTGAGAAGTACTCTAATACTCTAATGTTATATGACTGGAGTCCTTATAAAAAGGAGGACTTGGAGATAGACACACACACACACACACACACACACACACACACACACACACACACTGCGAGTGAAGGCAAAGACAAGATCAACTATACGTAGAGGTAAGGACAGCACACAAGTCAACAACCACTGGATTCAGGGGCGAGGCCTTGAATAGGTTCTCCTCCTCCTCCAGGAGGCAGTGACTCATGGACCCCTTGATTTTGAACTTGCAGCCTGGGTCATTCGCCAGGCACTCTTTTCCCAGGCTGAGAACCTGTGCTTTGTCTCAACAGCCTCAGTAAACTCACTCAGGCCTAACAAACCAGGGCTGGGCATACGCTGTGCACTGGACCCAATGGGTTCAGCCTCTCCCCGGTGCACACCGGCAGCAGGCTGCCCCTCCCAGGCCTGTGTGCAGCACAGTGTCTCCAGGGGCCACACATGTCAGGCCACATGGCAGCAGGGTGCAGTCACTGCCCATGAACGAAGCTGAAGGGCTGAGATAGCCTTTTTCTTCTTCTTCTTCTTCTTCTTCTTCTTCTTCTTCTTCTTCTTCTTCTTCTTCTTCTTCTTCTTCTTCTTCTTCTTCCTCTTCCTCTTCCTCTTCCTCTTCCTCTTCCTCTTCCTCTTCTCCCTCTCCCTCTCCCTCTCTCCCTCTCCCCCTCCCCCTCCCCCTCCCCTTCCCCCTCCCCCTCCCCCTCTCCCTCTCCTTCTTCTTCTTCTTCTTCTTCTTCTTATTATTATTATTATTATTATTATTATTATTATTATTAGGGACCTTTCTGCAATGGGATGATGTACACTGGGACTGTGCAGGAAGCAGGAGAGTTGGTCTTGTTGTGATGCATCAGTGGGGTCCACTTTTCCTTGGGGCATGATGGAGGAGGGAGAAGACGGTATTACTGTTAAGTCACTGTTGATAAGATTCTATGGTAAGTACTCTTTTTTAATGCTTTTATTTTTTTTTAACTTGAGTATTTCTTATTTATATTTCGAACGTTATTCCCTTTCCCGGTTCCCGGGCCAACATCCCCCTAACCCCTCCAGAACACATGAAACTCAAGACGGATGATCAAAATGTGAATGCTTCACTCCTTCTTTAAAAAGGGAACAAGAATACCCTTGGCAGGGAATAGAGAGGCAAAGATTAAAACAGACACAGAAGGAACACCCATTCAGAGCCTGCCCCACATGTGGCCCATACATATACAGCCATCCAATTAGACAAGATGGATGAAGCAAAGAAGTGCAGGCCGACAGGAGCCGGATGTAGATCTCTCCTGAGAGACACAGCCAGAATACAGCAAATACATAGGCGAATGCCAGCAGCAAACCACTGAACTGAGAACAGGACCCCCGTTGAAGGAATCAGAGAAAGGACTGGAAGAGCTTGAAGGGGCATGAGACCCCATATGAACAACAATACCAACCAACCAGAGCTTCCAGGGACTAAGCCACTATCCAAAGACTATACATGGACTGACCCTGGACTCTGACCTCATAGGTAGCAATGAATATCCTAGTAAGAGCACCAGTGGAAGGGGAAGCCCTTGGTCCTGCCAAGACTGAACCCCCAGTGAACGTGATTGTTGGGGGGAGGACGGTAATGGGGGGAGGATGGAGAGGGGAACACCCAATGCTTTTATGTTTAAAAGCAAGCTTAGATTTGGGACCAGGGTAATTTAATTCCCACAGCGACTGATGTTGAATGCTTCTATGATGTCACAACCCTCTTGAGCAAAGGATGACCACTTAAACAGTTAGATGGACAGTCCTCGTGCCAGCAATTTAAACACTCCCTGGACACCTTGAGGAAGCTACCTGGAAATGACAGCAGCTTGCTAACAGAGTAACGCCAGCTCCAGAAGGCACTGGAAGCCTTGTTTCAGCTTCGCCTGTTTCAGTTTGTGCTGGACTTGGCGAACTCTAGATAACCCTGCAGACATCTCCACCCAGGCCAGAGGACTGTCACCTCCCCAAGTGGCACAGCAGAAGGCCTGTGATCAGTCCGCCGTTTGCATAAAAGTCTGCCACAATTGGCGCACACCCACTTCTCGTCTATGTAAGTAGGTTACTCAGCTCACTTTCCCAGCCACCCTGGAGACTCTTTCCTGGGTGGCCCCCGGGTTTGTAACATTGAGTCCAATAAGATTTCTCTTTTTCCTATTTCTGATCCTTATCATTACTAGAATGGGCTGGTGACACCAAGATCATGGGACGGCAGCAGCTTTTAGTCAGCTGCCGGGAACTGCAGCAGCAAGGAACAACCGTGACAAGAGCAGCCAGGGGACAACTGAGGAGTTTCAGAGAGTGGCTGGAGGAGCAGTGACAGGCAATTAGGGTGACAGAGTCCATGAAGGATGTAAAGACCTGGAGGAGAAACTGCAAGGCCGGATCATTGGTCATGTTCAAGGGAGCTGCCCAGGACAGGGACCAAGTGTCTTATTCACCGTAGTTCAGTTGTCATGTCTGAGGAGCCGCACGCTCTGGACGCTTACAGGGTGAGGCTCCGAGCATCTGAGGCTTGTAGAAGAGCAGTAACAGAAGGCAGTGCCACCTGGTGCTTTTTCTTGCTATGTTTCTTGCTTTTTCTTGTTGCTGAAAGCAAAAGGTCATTACAATAGCTGACAAGTGTCAGGGTGGTTCAAACCCAGAGCAATAAACCTCAAGTCCAAGTATCTAGTTTCCAAAGGTTAAAGCCACGGTTCCTCACACTCACAGCTCGGAACTGTAAGCCTCTAGGTTCACGAGTCTGGTGAACACTCCAGGGCCCAGAATGGCCAGCACCAAAAGAACTTTTCCTCATTCCCCCGCCCTCCCCCCATGATTCCTATCTGGGTAGAAAAGGAAGCACAGCCAGCTGACAGGTAACATGTCCGCTTACACATACTTACATTTCCTAATAGGGTCTTATCCATGTGTTCTACATAGCACACTCTTAGCAGATATCTCCGTACTCCAGGCTGGTGGATGCCCCTATACCCTGAAGTGGGCAGGGAGAAGATTCCCTAGTGATGTGAGCCTCTCTTGAACCCTCTGTGGTAAAGGTAGGAGAGGGATCTAGGGCCCCTGTCAGACACTATCTAGATATGTGTCTGGGAAGATAGAACTGAGACAGAGGGCAGCAGAAGAATGGTTTTAGAAGAATAGTAGTATGTTTCATCTCGGTCCTAAAGTCCAGAAGTCTCCAGTGGTGCCATAGCAGGCCCAGGATGAGGGTGTGCACCCCTCCTGCTTCCCCTTGCCTCTGGTGGCTGCTGGCAGAGCTCGGCACATGGCCTCGGGCAGATGGTTCCAAATGTCCAAGAGATCAGGTTCAATGGCCAGCATTTTCTCCTTGTCCATCTTCACAATCTGCAGCCAGAGCTCCACTAGAGATGTTCAGCTCCAGGCTGGGCTCCTTCGCTAGGTGTCATCCACACTCCCAGTCTCCAAGGAGGCTTCACCTTCTATTAGCCACATGCCCTCATTTCGGTTCCCGCAACTGTTTCTCATGTGGAATAGGCTCAATAATCGGAAGTCTAGCGGTGGTGGGAGGACCTGGGAACGGAGCCAGAACCTTTTGCATGGCCACTGCTCATCACTGCCATCCGTCTGAGCCCCAGTGATGCTGGTTCCTCTCCCCAGTCTCCATTGGCATCCAGGTGTGGAATCCCAGCTGCACAAGCGAGCGAGCGTCATTATCACAGTGAGAGAATTTGCTCACCTGCCAGCTTGCTCTGCCCCTGCAGGCTCACTCCGCCCCATGCTGGAGGAAGTGTCAGGATCCATCGAGCAGGGACACCTACCCAATGGCCAGAGTTGACCGACACCAGGAGCATCTCAAGGCATCCCAGCTCCTCCGAATCTCAGCATCCAGGATGAAGGTCAAGTGCTTACAGCAGGAGTTCACTGATAAATAATTGCAAGACAGGCTGACTGCAGGTGGGCTCCCAAACACAGCATCGTCTCTAGGCCCCCTGGACATTGGATGTTAGAACGGAGGAGGTACGGGGGTAGAAAAGGGAAGAATGTTCTGATGATGGGGGACCTCCACCTCTTACTGAGGCTGTAGACCAGGCTTCTGGTCCACCGGAAAAATAGAAGTCAGAATTTTTCTTTTGCTTCCCTCATTCTTCCACATCATAGACGAGAAAGGTTCCAAGGGGCTCAATGGGAGAGACCTGGCAGGGACACAATGACCCCAAGTAAGGCTGGTGGCAGCTAAAATGGCAGACATGAGGAGGAGGAGGGGGAGGGAGAGGAGAAGGAGGAGGAGGGGGAGGGGGAGGGTAAGAGGAGGGGAAATAGGAAAGGAGGAGGAGTGGGGAGGGGGAAGGGGAGGAGGGGGAGGGGGAAGAGGAGGAGGGGGAGGGGGAAGAGGAGGAGTGGGGAGGGGGAAGGGGAGGAGTGGGGAGGGGGAAGGGGAGGAGTGGGGAGGGGGAAGAGGAGGAGTGGGGAGGGGGAAGAGGAGGAGTGGGGAGGGGGAAGGGGAGGAGTGGGGAGGGGGAAGGGGAGGAGTGGGGAGGGGGAAGGGGAGGAGGGGGAGGGGGAAGAGGAGGAGTGGGGAGGGGGAAGAGGAGGAGTGGGGAGGGGGAAGAGGAGGAGTGGGGAGGGGGAAGGGGAGGAGTGGGGAGGGGGAAGGGGAGGAGTGGGGAGGGGGAAGGGGAGGAGGGGGAGGGGGAAGAGGAGGAGGAGGCCCCTAGCTTATTTTGGGTATATGTCATACCTCCTTGAAAGAACCCTTGTGATTCTTCTTCAGGATGCTTGAGGCAGATGTACATAGAAGGAGAGCCTAGGAAGGGTGACGAGGGGCAACAGAGGCTGTGTGCCCGCCCCCAAGGGCTGCAAGGCAGACAAGAGCACCAACAGCAAACAGCAAGCTTGGGGTACCCGCCACCATCCCTGGGCCACCTGGTCCCAGTTCTGTCCCCACCTGCCGCAGCTCCAACCACCAGCACGTCTTCATCACATGCCCTTAATTATTCTATCCTCATGACAGCCCTGGTGTCGTCAGAATAAGGAAACTGAGGCACAGAGACGCTTCGGCATCCAGTAAGGTCACAGCACACAAGCTGCCCGGCTCCACAGGCTGGGGCCGCTGTCCCGCTCTGTCCCGGCCATCGAGGGCTGCAAGGGTAGATGACATCTGCTTCCCTTCCCTTGCTCACCCTCCGTCTGCCTGCACATCACCCTCCTCCTTCACAAACGAGCGTCGAATGAACAAATGGATGGATTTGTTATCGCTCTCTGTCAAGTACTTCCGTGCCTCATTGAATCTGAGCCGAGCACCCTTGAAGGCCCTTCCAGCATCTTCTCTCCCAGCAGAGCAGTCTGCTTGTGCCTTCTAAGGAGGTCTCGTGCCAGGTATGGACAGGCTGGTGAATGATGGAGGTCTACTTGTCTGTATACTCCACAAAGACTTTTTTTTTTTTACAATGAGGCTGAGGTCTCTGTGGATAATTCCAGCCCCAGGGCCAGCACCTATGGCGTACCTACAGCTGTGTGCCTGTCTACCTGCCCACTCGAGGCCAGGTGCACGGAGGGGCGGAGAAGCTGGCCTCTCCACCAGCTGCTCCCGCCCCTCAGTGCTCTGGTTTCCTGGAATCGAGGGTACCTCCTGGCATCCTGCACCTCAGGTCTCAAGCGGCTTCCTGCTTTGTTTCTAAAGGTCCCCAGTGGGTGTGTCACATCCCTGGTATCACAAAATGTCAGCAGAGGGGCTGTCCCAGGGCTGACACAGGGGTCAGGGTCAGAGCTTCTAGTGAGCTTGGGTTTCAACACTACTCCATCTCTCTACAATAAACTCCCCGTGGCAGGGGATGTGGCAGCAATCGTCTCAGAAGCTGCCACTCTTGTCTCAGTAGGTTCTTGGCACATGGTCTGAGATACTTGTCAGCACAGGCTTTAAAGAGCTGTTTTAAGTAAAACCATGTTATGAAAGCGCTCTCTCTCTCTCTCTCTCTCTCTCTCTCTCTCTCTCTCTCACACACACACACACACACACACACACACACACACACACCTCAATTATGTGGCTCTTAAGTGTGGATTTTGTAGATGGTATCATGAGAAGACGAAGCCCCTGCTGCTGCCACTGCTGGTGCCTGACCTGTGGGATGCTGGGTGTAGGAGGCTGTGGACAGAGGGAAGCTCCAGTCATGGAGTCCAAGGCTGCCTCACCTTATGACAGCCATGCCCTGGCCAGTGAAGAACTGAGAAGGGGTTCTCTTCTTCCTGCAGTGCTGTGAGCATTCCACCTTTTTCTTTCTTCGAGGCTGGCTACCCGGAGGCTGAGACAGAACTTTCTGGTTTTTGCCTTTGGTAGAAGTGTCTCCAAGGGGCAGCCCCGTGCAGCCCAGATAGAAAGTGAATGAATAAATTGATGGAAGAAAAGGAGGAGGAGGAGAAGTAGTAGAGGAAGAGAGGGAAGGGGTGGGGGAAGAAGAAGAGGGGGAGGAGGAGGAAGAAGAAGGAGAAGAAGAAAAAAAGAGGAGGAACAGGAAGAGCTTTCTCTAGACAAGTTTGCTCTCAGAAAGGTCCAGGGACTGAGGAGCTTGAAGCATACAGTCTATCCACTAGCAGCTACACTTCTCAACTGCCCTCAGCCTCAGTTTCTTCATCTGAAAAGTGGGGCGAAAGCTCCTGCCTCTCACGGACATGGCAGCTTTCTTGGTGGAGGCAGAGAGAGGTGGCTTTCTTTGCAGGTTTTTTTTTTTGGCAGGGTGAGGTAGGATGAGCTTTTTGTTTGTTTGTTTTTGGGACATGAGCTTGTCAAGTAGTCTAGACTGGCCTGGAGCTCACTATGTGGACCAGGTCACCTTCAAACCTGAGACACCTCCCACCCCCACCCCACTCCCCCCACCCCAGCCCACTCCCCCATCTTAGCTCTCTGCTGTGGGGAGGGGGGTTAGGAATGAGCCACCATCTCTGCCTCCAATGTGCTTTGTTGTTTGGTTTACTTCTGCTTCCCTGGGGTTTCCTCCGTTGGCCGTGGCATCACAATGAATAAGGCCTGGCTGGACTTTTGTCTCAGACAAAATTCAGAACAAACCAAATTTGCCTGAAAACTCTAGCAGTTGCTGGGAGTGAGGAGAGCAGACCTGGGGAAGTGGGGCACAGGTCAGCCTTAGCAGAAAGGACATGAGAGGCCTGAAACCTTCTTCCCTGCTCCCCCATCCATTTCTTGCACCCCTAGATGTCCCTGACTTGCTTCCTGCTCCCTATTTGCTACCTGAGAATCTCCAGAGCCCAGGCTGTACCTGCTCTCCAGCTGCTGCCTTTTCTCTGAAATCTGATCCTGAGGGTTCTGGCACCCCTTTCCTACACTACCCTGCAAGCTGCTCTCTCCTGGCTCTGCTCCCACAATCTCTGTTGGACATGCTGTGTCTCTGGCATATGGTGGCCCCTTTCCCCAGGCATCGCCAGCTCAGGTCTCTCAGCAGACACAGGGAACAGCTGGGTCCCTGGGTTTGGGGGAACCTTGCTCATCGCTCTCTCAGCTCTCAGGTGGCTCCCTCTCAGCCTCTGGCCTCGCTGTCTAGAGAAGAGTGAGGAGCTCCTTTTGTAGAAGGAAACTGAGAGGCGGCGTGACTCAGACATGTCGATAGGTACCCGTTCCCATCAGTTGGGGCTTCCCTAGACACAGTATCACAGAATCTAATGCTGCATCCAGCCTCTGGTGGAAGGAAGGCTGTGATTAAGTATCGATGTCTGCCAGGCATGGGTGCAACTGATTAGCAGTGTCTACCATGCATAGGTGCAATTGATTAGCAGTGTCTACCATGCATAGGTGCAATTGATTAGCAGTGTCTACCATGCATAATATAATCAATTAGCAATGTCTGCCAAATGTGCAACTTCATGAATGCTAGAGATTGTTGACTACTGTTTCTCAATACTCTGCAAATATTCTGCTAATTGTTAAGTGACCGTTAGATGACGAGAGAGACAGACGGACAGACAGACAGACAGACAGAGACAGACAGAGACAGAGACAGAGAGAGAAACAGAGAGGCAGATAGATGAGTGCTAGATCGACCTGTGATCGGCTGGAATGCTTGCCCAAGCTTGGATGTGGATCTGAGAGAGGTTAGAGCATACCTGTGTGCAGAAACCTGATTCCTGTACATGACCAAGATGTTCTCAACAGCCTGGCTTTCCTCACAGAGGAAGCTTCCCTCAGTTTCTAGCAGCACTGTCCTTCTAGCCTGAGATGACAGAGCTCCAACAGCAATGACATAGACACAATACTGCTGAATTCTCTTTCTCGTAGAGCCGAGTTGGAATGAGCTAGGCAGCTACTAGGCTCCACCCCCAGATGAGAGTCTCACGTTACATAGTGTTATTGTACCCACTGCTTACAATCACCTTCTATTTATAGGAAGATTGGGTTTTCAAGCCACAGAAGTGATGTGAAGAAGAATCCTTAAATAAGTATATTTAAACAAACAAACAAAAAAAGGTGAATGTATTTTAAAACTTTCCTGGAAATAATTGCAAAACTACCATGCATAGATCATTAAAAGAGAGAGCACCAAATCCTTCCCAGACCTTGTCAGCAGTGGAAATAAGTTATATTTCTGTATGGGAGCTGAAGCAAGAGAATCCCACAGGTTTGCCCATTTGCCCAGGATACACAGTCAAGAACGTGGATGCAGGGCTCAGGTCTGACCCATTTCTAAGATAGAGGAGGCTGGTGACAGACAAGATCCTGTGGCAGGAAGGGACAGGCAGGAAAACTCTTACATAGGTTCTGAATCCTCTCTGCACTGGCTCATTTCTTCTTGCAAACAGGGGCCTTGCCCAAGCACCTGTTCCCAGGACATCTGGTTGAGAGAGATACCCACTTGGCTAGATCTGGCCTAGCCTCTGGGACAGACCTTCTGCACCAAGGCACCTCATAAGCTACTAGTCAGCTTGTGGTCCTGTGGTCTGATCAGCCAGCCAGTGAGCTGTGAGCAGGAACCACGAAGGCAGGCACTGTGGGTAGGGCATCCATTAGTTAGGTCTGGGTCTCTGCTTCCCTGAGGAGATAGGATCTGATCACCCTGGAACAGTGACAACACTGAGGCTCTGCTAGAGGAGCAGTCTGTAGAGAGCAGTTCTCTTCTCTGAGGGTGAGGTGGTACACTTAACATGTCATGGCTGCCAGGGCTGCTGGGCCTCGGGTCTCACATTCCAGTGGGCTCCTTCATGAGTTGGTGAGGTAGGCATGAAAAGATCCAACAGCCACTGCCAGGTAGGTATTTGTGTCCAAACTGAGCCTATCGTTGGGAGGCCCAGAGACAGCCCGGAAGAAAGAAAATGGGTCAAGTGAATCCCCTTCATCTTCTTGAATGGGATGTGGAAGTCTGAGGGTTTAAGGAAGAAAAACCCCTCCCTCTAGATAGGCAGGACATACAGGTGAAGATGAAGGACGTTTGATACCTTGGTGAAGCACAGTGAACAGTGCCTGCAAAGGTGTGAGCCCAAGGAGTGGGGTCTGGGGGTGGGGATGGGAGGGAGGTGTGGGGGGGATGGGGACTGACATGCCATGACTTCAGGAGACCCCAGGGGACCCTCCTGAGGTCTCCGCAAAGAACAGTACTGACACAATGCTTGTCCTGTAAGCTTTTCTTGGCTTTGAGGATACATTAACAAGTAAGTACTTCTCCCAGATACGACATCAAAGGCACAAGTACACTCAAGTCCAGCTTGGTGAACCTCTGAGTCTGTCAGGCTTACTGACAGGTGAATAAATCCCAAAGAAGCTGCTTCACAGAAAACCCCGCCCCAGAGTAGACGACAAGGTCCCCAAAGCAACATAGATGGAGCCCTCACTTCAATTCATCCCCTCTACATATACCAGCATCTTCCAAGAACACATAAAATAATGCATGCACCAGGGGCAGAGTTACACATAGTTGGGGGTGGGTGCAGGAAAGTGGCTAAGATCTCAGGTGGTGGATTTATGATCCTTCCCATCCCCTCCTTCTATGAGGGACCCTCAACCGTCAACAGGCTGCACCCAGTCTTATCAGGATCTCTTCGTTTGGCTTGTCAAAGCCGCCCTGATTAAGACAGTGTACAGCCAGATCACATCCTGAGGACAGCTGACCCACAGCAGTGCTGACGGGGCAAGAGTTGGGACCAGAAATGGGGCAGAGAGTGGTAGGGAGCCACAGCAAGCTCAGGAATAGAAGAGAGCAAGGTTGCATTTGTATTTGGGAAGCAAGTTCTGGCTGCCCTGTGAAGGTCAGCACGAGAGAGTGAGGCAGGTACAGGAAGCTATAGACCTCATGACTAAATAGAGCGGTGGAACTGACCACCGCTCCCCACCCCAAACCCTGGTTAGACCAGGAAGCATCAAGTGGAGGTCAGAAGTGGATGACTAAGTTTGCGGGTGGGGATAACCAGAGACATCCCTTAATAGTGGACTGTCCTCAAGAGACTCCTTAAGCAATCTCCCTCAAGCCTGACCTGACCTCAGGTAGCTAGATCCCAGTCCTGGTCACCCGTCCTATATTAGGTGGGCTGAATCTTGGGCCTGTAGTTCTTGAAGAGACAGATAGGCATCAGTGTTTAGAGTCAGGACAGGGCCCTGGCCTCTGTCTTGGTCGTGCCCATGAGAGCTGCCTTCCGGGACACTGGCCTGTTGCCCAGAGCTATTGGTAGACATCCCTTCTCCATCATCTCCCAGCACCAGCTCCAGAGGGTGCTGTAAGCCCATCAGGTCAGGGGATGCTAGGGAGGGCAGCCCCTCCTGCAGGGAGAGGGGAGGCCTTTCTTCCGGGGTTATGCTGTTCCCATAGGCAGTGTTGGGGGTGCTCAGGCTTGGGGAGAAGAGCAGCAGGTCATCCCTGGGCGGGAAGGCACAGTAGTCATCCTGTTCTCCAGTGAAAGGCAGCAGAGGTGGGAGGGGAGATTCCTCGGGCAGCCTTGGCCCATCTTCCTCCACATCCTCCTCCATGCAGGGGTCATAGGTGAAGTACACCTGGCAGGACTCGATCTCCAAGGCATTGGACAAATGGAAGAAGAAGTAACCTTGGTTGGTGAAGCAGCTGGCCTGTGAGTGGCCACTGGGCGAGGGTGAAGAGGCCTTCTCCTTCTGAAACAGGAGCATCTGCATGGTCTTGGAATCTCTGTCAAGCACTTCCAGTGGGGAGATCTCAGGTGCAGAGCCAGTGGGGCTGAAGAAGGATTGGGGGACAGGCGAGGAGAGCCATTTCTGCCAGAGAAAGCGGAGAGTAAGTGGGCCACTCTACGTCCTCCCCACCACTGAACTCGACTCCTCCTCTCCCTTCCCTTCCTCCTCTTCTCCATCCTTCAGGTTGGCCCAGGAGCACTTCCCCACCACCCCCAACCTGGAATCATCCTGTAACCTTGCTGTCTTGATGGAGTCTCTGAACTTGTCTGCCTAGGCCAAGTGCTAGATGAACACAGCCTCAGTTCTGGTTCGCATAGGTCTGGGGGATGTTGCCTGTCTAGGGGCGAGCGTGGCTGGCTACTAAGCACCTGCTGTATACCTGGCCTGAGTTAGGAATGAGGACACAGAAGGGCAATCCCCACTGTCTTGAATGGTGTCAACAAGCTGGCCAATGTCCCCTATGGCCCAGCCTGCTCACATCACAGGTACAGCGAGGATACAGGAGACAGTGATGGAGAACTGGTGGATCCCCAACTCCCCTCTCCCTATCATGGCCTGCTAGATCCCCAACTCTTCTCTCCCTGTCATGGCCTGCAGTCCTCAGTCTAGCCTACATGTAGGAGGAGTGAGATTCATGACCAAGAGCCATCAACATGGGCTCTGGCCACAGCACAAAGGGGCTAAGACATGAATCATTGCTGACCCCATAGCTAGCCAAGGTCTACACGCATTTGTCTGTTAATCAGGACCTTACCACAGTCAAGGGCAGAAGGGATTTCAGGAAAGACAGAGGTTTGTTTTTGATTGTTTCTTTTCATTTGGTTTGGACTTTTGGGATTTGTTTGTTTGTTTGTTTGTTTGTTTGTTTCTGAGACAGGGTTTCTTGGTATAGCCTTGGCTATCCTGGAACTAGCTCTGTAGACAAGGCTGGCCTTGAACTCACAGAGATCCACTTGCCTTTGCCTCCTGAGTGGAAGAATTCAAGGCTTGTGCCACCATGACAGGGTTTGGAAAAGCAGTTTTTATGGAGCTATTCACCCCACTACATGTACACTCAAGCATGCAGGAATTCGTGCATGCAACACACACACACACACACATACACACACACACACACACACACACACACACACACACACACACACACACAAAGTATCATAAGACATCCTCAGTTCTGGGAATCTCTCAGATATGCTCGAAGGGCCCTGCTCACCCCTGATGGGCACAACAGCCCGGTCCAGCAGGATTAGAGCCCAGCCTGGGCCTCCCACCCTCAGCACAGTTCCACAGGTTCTTCCAATCATGGGAAGCCAGTGGGATTGGAGGTAGTTACAGTAGACTCCCACTACCCCGTATGCCTCTAAAAGCTTCTAGCCTGAAGCAGGTAGACTAGTGGGGGAGATGTTATGACTGTATGGGCCACACTTTGAAAACAAGTCCAGGTTTTGTGATTCCCAGTGCCCTGAGGACTTGTGTTCTGGGGATGAGTCATTGGATCTGCCAGGAATCACTCTGCCCTCTGGATCTGCCAGGAATTGCTCTGCTCATAGGGCCGGGAGAAACAGACATGAATCCTCGCAGCTTCCTAACTCCCAGACACTGCCCTACTCCTGGACTGTGCCCCGCAACATTCCCAAGGCTGTACACACAGTAACGGTGCTCCCTCCCTCCTCCCCCCGTTGTGCAAGTGTGGAAACCGAGGCACTGGGAAAATCTATAAGGTATCCAAGTTTACAGAGCCAGGCAGCTGCAGAATCTGGTTTAGAGCCATATGCCTTCGATAGAAGGCTCCTATGCAAAGCAGAGACAGCTGTGCCTATGGGGGGAGCCGCTCTCTTCAGCGTCCTGTGTCCTCTTACAGAGGGTAAAGCCATTGTCACCTGGTCACATCTCTACCCTGCAGCCTGCTCTTGGGCTGTCCATCAACCACCCCTCTGTTTTCTGGCTCCTACCTGAAGGTCTCCCCCATGCTGGGAGCTCAGTTGGGAGAAGAACTCAGACGGATCTGGGATGTGGCACTTGAGAAGTGTCTTCAGCCTGGACAGGGAAGAGGGGGAGGGGTGGAGAGTGAGACCAGGTCGGGGGGGTGGGGGGGTATGGTGTCTCACCAGCAGCCCCACCACCCTGAGAGTAGGGGATGGGACTGTCTAGTGTCCACTCGTTTATATTCAACGATGTGGACTGAGCAGCCACCAGGGGGAACACTGCATGGGGTGGTAGGGACACAAGAGTGGACACAAGGAAGGCCTCTGCTCCCCTGGAGCTGACACCCTGACATGAAGACAGACCTGAACCAAACATGTAACGGGATTGCTCAGTCTGTGGACACAGACCTGAGTGCTAGTCAAAATGATTCTAGAGTGGGAGAGACCACCCAGGCTAGAGAGGGAGGCAGGAGAGAGACCTCCTGGTGGTGCCTCCCATGGGTAGTGGTATCCGTCAAGCATTGCTCATCGGCAGCTTGGAAGCTGAATTCCTATGGCACATTCTACTCGTTAAGCCACCCAGAACCTGGACATATCTAATGGAGAGAAAGGGGGAGGCACTTTTTGATTGGCACACGGTTTCCAGTGGAGACCTTCAAGGGCCAGGGAGCATTGCTGGTGTGGTGGGGGATCTCGAAGGAGTTAGACAAGAGCATGACATGGTTGGAACGGACAGAAAGGGACCAAGAGCAACAGGGAAGACAGGGAGGAACTCCAGTGGGCTTCAGCGAGGCCTGGGGAGACTCTTCCAGCCAAACCCTTTCCCATACCAGCTTCTACCTATGGGGATGAGGCATGGGGACAAGTTAGCTGCTGAGAAAGGGGACAGAGGGAAGGGCAGGTATGAGGGAACAGGGTGCAGCCCAGCCCAACTTGGAAAGGTGTGCATGATGGAGACTGGGTGGGAAGGGAAGATGGGCCAAGAGTTTCCTTACCATGGCCCAAGGTAGCGGCACTTGACCAAAACGCAGACGCAGGACAAGAAGCCAAAGAAGCAGCCGAGGACCAGTAGAAGGCATCTGAGCCATGGCAGGGGGAAGATCTCCTTAGGATCTGTCCAGGGTTCGAGAAGTGGAAATTGACATGTGGCCCCTCAGAAGGTCACACGCACCTTAGACAACAGTCACACCCTGCCAGATACCAGTGTCTAACCAGGCTTGCTTTTTGCTGGGGACTCCGTCCTCAGTCCTGCCTAAGCCCACCTTTCCAGAAAGGTGGGCGGTTCTTCGAAGCCATGCCCCTGTGGCATTCCCAGCAGAGTCCAGAGTTGTCTTGTCTGACCCCTACCCCAGTCACTGAGACCTTTTCTCCACCTGCCTTTCAGTGTCACACCACAACTAGAGCTTCCGTGTCCCTTGAACTTGGCAAGGGACACGATGAGGGACGGAGCCTTCAAGGGTCCCCACCAGCATGGCAGCTTAACAGTATCCAGGCTGAGAGGCTACGCCTACCTTGTTTGTGTCTGGTAGAGCTACCTTGTCCCACGGCTTGTCCCCTGTCCTGCAGGGAAGGCTGGGGAAAAGCACCCCCCACACACACACACACATTCCTGAGTTCTAGGAATTTAGAGCGAATGCAAGGAAAAAATCTTCCTACCACTCCTGGCCATGGCTGACCCTGTCAGCAGCAGCCCTGTCTCTAGAAGGTGAGCCTATGGGAGGTGCTGGTAGATGAGGGGAAGAACTGAGCCACCTCTGAAACTCCCAAAGTACCTCAGCCCTTGCCCAGCTCCCCCCATGCCACCCACTGTACCTGCTGGCCTTGTCCGAAAGGCCATGGGCTGGCTCCAGGGGCTCCAGGTCCTGGTTTTGCCTCGTTGAGCTATGACCCTCACCTGGAGCTCATATGAGGTGTCAGGGGTCAGCGTCTCCAAGAAGATCCACTGCTGCCTCTGCTTGAGGCTGAATACGGATGCATCCTGGGCAGAGATGGGTGCCAACTCAGCTCCACTGTCCACCTCACGTCGCACAACTAGGTCAAGAGGCTAAGTGAACAGCCTCCCCCCCCCCCAGCTTCCTCAAAAGCTTCCTGACTCCCTGGCTCCTGGGGTCCTGAGTCGCAGGGTCACCCTTCTTTCCTCTCCCTACGGTCCACAGGTAAGTTAAGGGACAAGCATGTGGATGGCAAGCCTCAGTCACTGTCATCCCTCCTGCCACCCCGTCCCCTGCATCCAGGGAACATGCTGCAAGTGGAAAGGTGGCTGCCAAGTCTTACAGGTCATAGGGCCACCTTACCCTAGGGACCACACAGATATGGAGCCAGATGTAACCCCAAGCAATAAAAACACAGGCAAAGCAGGCACTGTCAAGCCATATAGGAGAACCAGGCTGAATCAGTTGCACACCAGCATGTAGAACCAGGATGAATCAGTTGCACACCAGCATGTAGAAACAGACAAAGATATACACCAGAACAGGAAGGTGCAAAGGCAGAAACTTGGCCATTCCTCACCTCCCAGCTACGGTCCAGAAGACGTCTACGGGCCTCAAATTCCAAGTATGGATTAACGTAGTGAGAGACCTGGGACACCTCCCAGCTTATGTTACATCTCCGGGTTTCAATGTGCAGGACTTGTAGGGAATGAGGGGCAATCAGGCGAACTGCACAGAAGAGATGAGGGAACAGATATGGACCAATCAATATGATACCAAGAACTTTCCACCCACTTTCCACCACACGCATCCCCAACACCAATTCCTCCTCTTCACCTGCTGTCCCTCCTTTGCATCTGCTGTCCTTTCTCTGCACCTGCTGTCCCTCCTCCTCTGCACCTGCTGTCCACCCTCCTCTGCACCTGTTTTCCTCCTCTGCATCTACTGTCCCTCCTTTGCACCTGTTGTACACCCTCCTCTGCACCTAGTGTCCACCCTCCTTTGCACCTGTTTTCCCTCCTTTGCACCTGCTGTCCCTCCTCCTTTGCACCTGCTGTCTCTCCTCCTCTGCACCTGCTCTCCCCCCTCCTCTGCACCTGCTCTCCCTCCTCTGCATCTGCTCTCCCCCTCCTCTGCAACTGCTCTCCCACCCCTGCACCTGCTCTCCCCCTCCTCTGCACCTGCTCTTCCCCCTCCTCTGCAACAGCTGTTGCCCCTCCTCTGCAACAGCTGTTGCCCCTCCTCTGCAACAGCTGTTGCCCCTCCTCTGCAACAGCTGTTGCCCCTCTTCTGCATGTGCCTCCCTTTCTCCCTTTCTCACTCTGAAACTGTTCCATTACCTCCTCCATTCCTACCTAATTCTCCCCTTCCTCTAAACCATCTCTACCACAATTTGAACCTTCTTCCCTCCCTCCTGGTCCCTATTCCTCTTCCTTTTCACCCACTCCTCCTCATTCCTGTGCACAAACAGAACAGCCTTCCCCAGCCATGCTTCACCACCCTGCACCCTTTGCCCTTGTTGTTCTGCCTACACCTGAAAAAGTGAATCTATAGGGGATCTTCTTCCTTTTGTGCCCATCGCTCCTCCTGGGATGCCTGAGTCTGGGACTGTGCCAGCTGAGCCTTTGGTACCAGAGGCTCTCTTCAGGAGTGACTAATCAACTACCGAGTGATTGACAGGCAGCCTTGTCCTTGAATACTGATCTGAGATCTGTGCAGGCACCGGCTCATGTATCTTATTCTATCCATGTATCTGTATTATTGGTATATTTGTATTTATATGAATACATTTAAATAAGGCATACATTTAAATAATTAGATCATGTAACTATAATTGCATAGCCTTTCATATAAATTTATACCGTGTATCCCACTGGTATACATATTCAATGTAAATATAAATTATAATAAACAGCGAGGGTTCATTTCTCAATTACACTATTTGCACACTCATTCAGTAAATTTCTTGATTAGTATTTGTGAGAGTGTGTTGGCACAAGCTTGGCAAGTGCTCTACCACTAGCGGCGTGCCTGACCTGAGTAGATTTTAAGTGTGACGTTTATTTCATTTTTCCCGAGCTAAACTGCATTAAGCCTGTAACCTTGAAATTCTGTCCACCCACAGAACACTAGTCTTTTCCTGTGTCTTGAATGCTGAGCAGTTTATGCATCTGAACATTCCTTCCTGTCACAGGGACCTCAAGTATCCCCATTCTACAGAGAAGAAAACAAAGGCCCAGATGTAACCTGCCAGCCAGATGTGCCAAGGCAGGGCTGCGATTTGAATTCTGCCTGGATCTCACTTCTGCCCCTTCTCTTCTCTAGAGATAGCCTCTGAGGAGGTCAGAAAACACTCAGCAACTCAACCAGAGCTGCCTGCCTGCTCAGAACTGGAGTGGAGCGCTTTTGAGAGGAGCGGCAGAACCAGCAGAAACCTCATGGAGCGCCCAGCCCAGCAGGGAGACCAGCAGGGAGACAGACCCACAATTAGGTGAGAACTGAAGTGGGAATCTTCCAGGCAGGGGAGGAGTGGGAAGGTCAGAGCAGGGTGAGGGGGTTGGGGGATGTAGGGGGGACAGCTATTCAGGTAGGCACCGGGACAGGCTTGGGAAAGTCTTGGAGGTTGATAAGCGAGTCAGGACCCACACACTCAGCTCCATACTTACGGTTGTCAAAGGGATGGAAGTTGCAGGTCTTCACCCTACGCCACCCCTTCTCTTCCCAGCACACCACACTTAGGCTGAGGAGGTCTACGGAGGTCAGTGACTGGGACTACAAGGGAAGAGACGCAGAGGTTTAGCTGCCAGAAGCCACTGAGAAAGAGGGACCATTAAAATGTCAAGGTAAGGACACGCTCTGCCTCTACCCAGCTAAGGCAAGGGGCAGCCAATGTCTGTAACCAGCCAGGTTGTATTTTTAGCTGCACAGGCCACATGGTCTCTGTTACAACTCAAGGGCCAGGTTCCAATAAAACTTTATTTATAAACACCAGCAGCAGCTAGGTTTGCCACAGAGAGCAGTAATCCCTGATTCAAACCGAAGTAGACCACGGAGATTGGGAATAAGTTCCCCATCACAAGAAAAATGCAAGTAGCCGAGCCCCCAAGAAGGACAGCCACAGTGAAGGCAGAATTAGATCTATTTAATAGCCTTATCCCCTGACTCTTCTGGAAGGAGACGGCTTAGGTGCCGAGTGTGTCACAGGCAGCCACTGCTCACAGATTGCTGGTGAGCACAGTAGTTCCTCCCCATGCTGCTCCCTGAGACCACTCAGCTTGACAGCAGGATGTGGGTTCACATAAAGCCATGGCAGCCACAGCTCCCCAGAATGACCAAAGCTCAGAAGATGAATGGCTGTCCCCCTGAGTAGGCGGCCGGAGACTCAAAGGCAGATCATCATGGGACCCATGCTCTGGGGCTGGGTGGTGGTTTGCAGTCTGAGCCTTGAAGCCTGGCCCTTCTACCCTGCACCAGCCTTGAGCCTGACCATTAGAGTTCCCTGACCAATCAATCAGCCGGCATCACCCTCCCACCTCGTGGGGGACACTGCCTGCATCTCTCGCATCTGCTACCAGCTCAGGTTCACCCCCTTAATAATAGCACAACTTGGTTATATTGTTATGGTTGATCTGAAGGCATTGCCAGCACCAGGCTTCTAGGAGCTTCTGTCCCCTCTTCTTGGCATAAATCACCTCGTTGAACTCTCACCACCTTCTGAGACAGACATACTATTGTCATGCCCATCAGTTAGCCCAGGGGACTGAGTCACAGAGAGGGTTAGGGGTTTGCCTAAGGCCACACAGCTAAGAAATAATCAGACCAGGATGGAAACCAGTTTCCTGCAAAGCTCCCAGATTGGTATAGCCGGAGGCTTACCATCTGTGTTGTGCATCTCCCCTCCTCTTTGAGAAAATGTGAACCTGCCAGAGGCTGGATGACACAGCCTGGGCTCCCCAGAGCAAGCCCTGGCACTGCCCCGCCATTGCCCTGCCCCTGCCCAGAGGATTTGAAGAAAATGTTAAGTTACATTCACATGGTCTGAACCTGGGGGCCTGCAAGAGGCAGCTGAGCAATATGGAAAATCCACCAGGAGCCCAGAGACCTGGGGTCAATACCAGCTCAGCTGTTAAGGACTGGGTGACCTTGGCAGTTACCACATCTCTCTGAGACTTGGATGCTTCCTTGGTAAAGACTCTCAGTCTAAGAATCTTCTCTGTCTAAGAATGACCCTTTGAAGGAGCTTCCATTTTCTTTCCTATTTTATGGGAGGGGAAACTGAGGCACTGAAGCTGCACGGAGTCTTTGAGATGTTGTGAGGTAGCACCCGGGCCGGGATGCTCAACTCTAGCATGCCACTGTCCCCTACGCCCTAGATGCTGAGGCCTCAGCCGGAGTCTGGCATGATTGTCATTGTCTGGGATGCAAAAGGGTGGCAAGACCCACAGGGAGAGTTGGGGCGACAGTCCGTGAAGGTGCAGCACAGATAAGACCCAACACCTCTAAACCCCACCTCCTGTTCCTTCCTCGCAGCCCAGATGGCCTGGTCTGCATTACCAAGTTGATGCTAGCAGAGGCCTCAACCCACAGCTGGAAAGACTTGACCACATGCCCGCGCGTGCGTGCGCGCGCGCGCGCGCGCACACACACACACACACACACACATCGCTGTTCACACTACTTACATCTGGGAGGGGCCCGAGAATCAGGTTGCAGGCCCAGGATGCCTGCCTCACAGGGGTTAGCTCACAGGTTTTATTCCAGTGTCTTACAGAAGAGAAAAGTCACATTAGAAAGCAGGGCAGGACTACAGAGCTATTTAAGGACCCTTCTGAGGCCCCATTGTCCCAGAGATGGCAGCACAGCAGGCAAGTGGCCAGCTCCTAGGGCTCTTTCCTTCCAGATTTCTTTTTCATGCCCTTACCTCCCTGCCCCAGCCCGGCTTCCCAGCAGCCAGAATGACCAAGAAACACAAGTCAATTCAACCCCAGTCCTGCCTGACAGCCCCCAATCTTCAGGCAGCTAAAGTCAGCCTGAAGAAACCTGATTACTTCTTCTATGAAGTCTAACCTTGCATGAAAGGCTGACAGTCACTGTCCCCAAACAACCTGGTCCAGGACCTTGCCAGCTCTCAACCCCTCATTCAGGGGCCCAAGTGATGGAGTGTCTGAACCTGGTGCTAACAGCTGTGAATCTCGAGCCCAGGATTCCATAGCTTGAAGGTCCCACAGCCCTGAGGTTCTGCTCTGAGAGCAGGTCACACTCACCGCATATCCGACTTGGCATGGATGTGACAGGATGTGACGTTCAGGGCCTCTTCAGGGCTCCACATGCAGGAGACATTGGCTCTTGAGTTGTAGAAGCACTTAAGATGGGAACAGTCTGTGGGCAAAGTGAGGCGTGAGTGGCACCCTGTAGCTGGCACCCTGTAGCTGGCACCCTGTAGCTGGCACCCTGGGCCTGCCCCAGGAAGAGGTAGGGAACTCAGCTGGGCAGAAAATAAATCCAAGTTCATTTCATTGTCCTGTGTGTGTGTGTGTGTGTGTGTGTGTGTGTGTGTGTGTGTGTGTGTGTCCATGTGTATGCATGTAGATGAACGTATCACAGATACCATGCTATGTGTGTAGAGGCCAGAGGACATCTTTTGGATATCAACTCTCTCCCTCTCTCCTTCCACTGCAGGATCTGGGAAGTTGAACTCAGGTTGTCAAGCATGTAGGGCAAACGCTTTGCCCAATGAGCCACCTTGCCAGCCCATTCCTGACTTGTTTTTATGTGAGTGTTGGGACTCTGGACTCCAGTTCTCATGCCTGCATGACAAGTACTCTGCCCACTGAGCTACCTGTCACAACCCCAATTCAGACCCATCTCAAAGGGAAGAAACAGCTCCTGTGCGTGGCCAGGCAGGCCCCATCAACAGCGTCTGCATGTGTCTGGGAGAAGCCTGTGCAGGTTCTGGAAGATGGATACCTGCCCTTGGGTCCCATCTCCTTGTCCCTCTTCCCCTGCCTTCTGAGGTAGATGGACCTCGTCTCTGAAGCAGGAATCTGGGATGTGACCTCCCACCAGGGAGAGTATGGACATCACAATGCTGGGTCCTCACCGTTCACTGCTGCAGACACCCAAGTTGTAGCCAGGAGCAAGAGGAGGATGTAGAGGGGCAGACGCCACGAAAGGTCTACGGTGGCCATCACATCCGAGAGGCAGAGCTGAGGACACAAGCCCTAAGTGGAGAAAGAGAGCGAAGTGAGAACAAGTGTGATCCCCTACCCCACTAGGCTCTCTGCCCCGTCAGAGCCAGAGCAGTGCAGCCCTGGACCCTCTGTCCCACATGAGCTCACTCCTTCTCCATCCTGATCAGCTGCCCTCTCCTTAACATAAATCTGTCCCTCAGAGTCTGTTCTAAAACATCTAAGGATTAAACCAAACATCAGACCAAACCAGTCTTTACATATACTGTTTTCTCTATAAATTACCAACCTATCACAAGAAATTGAAGGCAGTAAGTGGTAACACAGGAAGTTCCTAAGGACAGCCACCGGCTGTCCCGAGCACAGTGTGAATGAGCACAGTGTGAATGAGGTCTCTCCCCGCTGAAGTATCTTCTGGCAGATGCCCACCCCATGAGAGGAGGGGAGGCGCTCAGAACTGTGAGCACCACACAGGTGATTGGACAGCCAAGTCCCCTGGGTGACCAATAGGTGGGCCGTATGCACATTTCTGTTGCTCTGGGTACAGGAATTGCTCAGGCCCCATACAGGAGAGAGAAGGACGGCTCAAGACTTTAGCACATGACTTAGAACAGTGTTCATTCTGAAAACACACGCGCACACGTGCACACGTGCACGCACACACATGTGCCTGTGTGTATGAGTCATAGACAGTCCATAAGGACAGGGACATTTGGATTCCACTCATCCCTGGGTCTCTGATTTCCAAATGGATACCGATCACAAGACAACCAACAGCAGCAACTCCAGCCCTGAGGAGCCCGGAAGGCAACTGTGCCCTGTCCTAGGTGGTTCTTGCTGTCTACACAAGCTGGTGACTCTGGTCTGGTCCTTTAAAAGCCTCTCTGGAGTTGTTCTTCCCACATTGTCCCCAAGGCTCCAGGTATCCTTTAAGGCTCATTTCCCGTTCCCCTTTCTGCTAGTTCTGTGGCACTCCCCCTGGGTCCCCAATGAAGGAAGGGCAACCTGTTTGGGGTGCTGGCCATGCTCTGGTACGACACCTGCCAGGCTGTCAAAGCGGAGTGCCCACTCCAAATTGCTGAACTTGTAACACAGGGGAAATGTCATGCACTGGAGGACTGTGTTCAGGGGTCTGAAGGGCAGCGAGTGATGTGGGGCGGCCTGGCGACAGTGCTTGCCAGGAATGCTCATTGAACACTGCTCAGGCCTTGTGCCAAGGCCTTGTGTTTCTAGTTACTCTGCTCTTGCCAGCAGCTCAGCAACTGTTTGGTCTTTGCTACACAGACAAGGAGAGCAAGGCTCCCAGGGCCAAGTCTACAGAGCTGAGGCTCCACCCAGGACCTCCCTGCCCTGGAGGATCAGCTCCCCTGCAGGTGCTTGGGTAGAAAGGGAGCCCTAATAGATCCCTGCAGAGCCCAGGCAAGGGGCTTCCACAGCCCCTCATGAGCCCAACAGGATCTGAAGCACTGTAGGTCTTCATTGAGGCAGCAAATTGGATTAGACCCAGACATCTGAGCAGCCTCAAAATAGGAGAGACGCGACAGGAATATATAACCCTGGAAGAGGAAGAGGAAGGAAAGGGGCAAGATTATGGCCAGACCACAAGCCCCAGCCAAAAGCACAGAATGTCTAGGAAAAGGCACTCAACCCCTGGCTGAAGAGCCACCGGATCATCTACCCATCATGAACAGTGTTGGAAGAACATATGGAAGGTTCTGGAAGGGTCAGGCTCGGGGCCGGGTAGCTCCAACCAGTCAGGGTGGTTGCAGCCTCCTTCAGCAAGAGGGAAATGGAATCTCTGGGAGACTAAGAAAACCACTCAAAACCACACAGCATGAGGCCAGCCTTGGGCAGAGCAAGCACAGCCCAAGACCTCAGAGTCCACTGAGGCTCACCCACGCATGTCCTTCACAACTACCAGACGTTCCCACCCCTGACTCATATGTCTCCACTGAGGCCCTGACAAGGCTGCTCTAACTGGGTCACCTGATTTCCAGTACAATGATGATGTTGATGGAGGAGGGTCAGCCATGAGTGACAGTCATGTCATGCTCCCTGAGTCAAACTGAACCACACATGTCACAGAGTGGTCTCACAGCACAAGAGCAGGCTCTGTGACTGCTCTTTCCATATGGGAAGATCAAGATATAAACCAACCGGTTTCCCAGTGCTGGGGCAGTCTGAGGTCCCATAAGTCAGGGCAGTCCAGGGTCGTCTGAGGGCGGATGACAAGCAGGAGCTTGTCTATTAGACCTGGTGACCTTTGACCTCAGAGATCCTTTCTCTGGCCACCTCCCCAAAGACACACACATTCACAAAGACACACACACACACACACACACACACACACACACACACACACATGATCACCTCTTGCTGTTCAGCTGAGGAGTGTGTGAAAGAAAGGGGACCCTCCAAGATAGCTCAGCCACCCACCTTGGCCCTGAAGTGCTACAAACACAGTTAAAGGTGGGAAGTTCCTACCTCAGGCAGCCTCGGAGATGAAGTCCAGTGCCTGGAGATGCTCTTGACTTCTCTAGCCACTCAGTAATGTAAGAGACAAATCTAAGCTAGAACCCTACCTCTGACCTCCAGCCTAGGGCCCTTAGAAACCTGTCAATCAACATAGCTGACTACACAGCCAGGGTCCAGGGGAGATTCCTTCTCTCTTCCTTACTAAGGAGCTTTCCCTAGGCTGAGACATGCCACAGGAGTCAGGGCTGGGTCCCACCTGTCCCATACACAACATACAGCCTCTGAGCATTGACTCTAGCTACTTAACCTTTTCCTCCACCCTTCTGGGCTAAGACATTATCACACAGGGCCCAGCGGAAGGCCCTCAGAGCCAAAATGGCTCACAGCCTCCCTCAGTATATACTGGGAAGAAGCCACTGTGTCCAGACATTGGAAAGGGCTTACTCTTAAAGGAGAAACCATGGCAACCAGGCTACCCCCATCCCCAGAGGATCCTAAGACAAGGTTAAGCATCAAAGCCCAGACAGAAACTACAAAGGGAACCAAGTCAGAGATGAGTACCTCCCCAGCTCCCTGTCCCCTGGGATGACCAGCAAGAGGTAGTGGGGTGCCCTGGGCTCCCAGGGGACCACACAGGGGCATCACCTGGCTGCAACATGGAGTTGTGACGATATGTTCCCTGCAGTCCTACTGGAGACTGGGTCCACGGCCATCTCCTGCTCCACAGCTTAGGCAGCAGACAACAGCTAGGCCAGCAACAGACTGAAACCCAGGGCGAGCCCACTTCCTGTATAGGGGATGAGGGGCAAGGCCCAATGGGAGGTGGAGAGATGAGGGTGATGAGGTAGCCTGAAACTCCACACACACCTAGCACTGATAAGATCTCCTCCTACGCCCAGGGGCAGCCACCAAATGTGGTGGCACACTCACACAGTCACTGTGGTACAGAACCTGAGGGGGCAGGCCCTTCTTTGCCTACACCACCCCCACTGCATCTCACGCATGCTACCCTAACACCATCGTCTTCTGGTCACACACACGCACACACGCACGTCCTAACACCGAAGCCACCCACAGACGCACCATCCCTCTAGGACCTAGAGTCTGGGTATCCTTTTTGCTGATTCCCATTCTAGCCATCCTCCAGCCCCCACTACATGCCTCCCTTTACCTCAGTTTTCTGAAATGCCCTTCACTCAAGCTACCATTTAAAGGTGACCGGTTCTGAGGCGTGACAAGCGGTTTGATGGACACTGATTGGCCCTTCTATCACCTTCTTCTTCTCAGAGTTGTAGGTTCCTCTCTTGGTGAGATTTGGGGGGCTTCAGTTCATGGCTTTTATTTTTAACAACAAAGCCATGAATTTCTCTGGAAAGAATGATTGTTTATTTACATGTAGTATCACAGGGCAGGAGGAGTTCACTGCCCAGGGGACTCCCTGTTTCTGTCTCCCCTTCATCTTGGTTTTAATGCCAGGCTTAGGGCATTAAATATGTCGAGCTTCTGCTTTTTGTAAAAAGAAGGGAAGCATCGCAAGAACTCTGTTCTCTGGACATGACAGCCATTACCATCTTCCTCAGGGCAGCTGTAGCTGCCACAAGAGAACCTCACAGTTGGCCCTGCTGAAGTTCATCCCCTCACAAGGAGAGGAAAGTAGCACCAGACCCTCGCCTGGAGTCCAGCCTCAGCTATAGGTAACTGGACTCAGGGGTACCTCAGGTTAGCCAAAGAAGTGACTCCATCTACGTAGCTTTGGGGATGCCATCGTCCATGCTAGGCTGGGACTTCGCAGTGATACAATTGTTTGGGGGTCACCTGTTCTCATGTAAGCGACCCTTCCCTCCATAAATGTGTACAATAAACTCATAGCTCACCACGCTGCACTCTAGTGGAGCTGTTTCTTTGGTCTGTCATTGGTGCCCTGTCTGGGATATGGGGAAACATAGACACACACACACACACACACACACACACACACACACACACACACACACACACACACACAATGCCCAGAAATCTGGGAATGCTAGAAAGTGGAATCAAAGACCCTAAAAAGGCCCTAAAAAGAGGATTGAGATGAGCCAGGGAAGGAGACACATGGGCTGCCATTGGTAGGGAGGTCACCCCTGCTGTGTGACCTAAACTCGCTGAGCTTCCGTTCACAAATCTGTAAAATGAGATGCTAATTTAGTCTCATAGCAGTGACAAAATCAACTTAAAGGAGGGAAGATTTCTTGTGGCTTTTGGGTCTGGTCTCTGGTCGCCCAGCTCCTGGGGTTTTAGATCTGCCACAGTGAAACACCATCATGGGGGGAGTAGAGGAAAGTGGCTCCAACTGGTCAACCAGGAGGCAGGGAAGGAGGGGAGAAGGCGGAGCAGGCTCCGTCTGTCCAAGGCATGTTCCCGGGGACCTGACTCCAATAACCTCCTCCCACCTCCTAACAGCCCATCAAGCTACAAACTCATCCCTGGACCCTGTGGTACCCTCATGGTTGCATCCCTCTTCTAATAGCAATATCACACAGGAGCTGTCTGAGGGGTGCCTCAGACAGACTGGAATGGGGTTTTATCAGTTCCTGCCTGGACAAGTGGCGAGGACTGACACACAGGAAGGTATCCATGGAGACGGGATAAAAGCCAGTTCTCCTTGACGGGGTGTGAATGTGCTCCCCAAATGCTCATGCATTAGAAATCCAACCCACCAAATTCATATATTGATTATCTGTGAGAACAGAAACCTCAGAGGCCATTACCATGGAGTAAGGTCATGAAGGTGGCTCCCTACAGGGGCACTGATATAGAAGAGAGACAGGAGCCAGCATGGCCCTCCATCCAGCGATGTGATGCCTTCCACCTGCCCTGATGTGGAAGGAAGGCCTTACCCACTGCCACTGTCCATAGCTGTGGGCCCAACGAGCTTTAGTTCTCTGATACACTGAGTTACAACCACACTGAGTTACAACCACAGGAAATGGCTAACAACTCTCTCCTGTCCCACCTCCCTCCTCCTCTAAAAGATTCTTCTATAACAGAAGAAGGTAAAAAAAAACCCACAGTGACAGGGAAATTGACATGCCAGGTTTCCTAAGAATTGAATACTTCTAGAAGCTTCTTAGGAAGCCATGATGGCTGGCTCTTGGCTTTGCGTGCAGACTTTGGACTTAGCTCCTCCCTCCAGATAAGTAGAATCTGTTTTTAAAAAACTAAAGCACATATAAAGTCAAAGGGAATAATTGTCCCTAGGCAAAGTTAGAAACCACAGATCCAGTTTGGAATGATCCAGTGTCCTCATAGCTTAGTCTGTGGGGATGACCCTGACTGGCCTGGCTGGTACAGTTCAGGCCTCTCCCTCCTCCTTCATTTTCTCCTCGCCCCTTCCTTCAGCCAGTAAGAACTGACTAAGTGGCCAGGCCAGGGGCTGAGAGAAGCACAGTCTTTACCCTTTACTCAGAGTCTCTGACCTTTGAAATATGGTAGGGGCACACAGAGGCATGAGGGGAGGGGTGGGCTCGTGTTCCCCACACCCTGCCTGACCTCCTCCCTAGATTCCATTTCAGCCATCCTTGTGGGGAGGTAGAACACAAGACCCAGTATAGCCAGAGTTGTGGGAGATGAATGGCTCAGTCTACATCCAGGTCTGTCTCTCTATTTGTTCACATTCATATTCTCATTCTCTCTCTCTCTCTCTCTCTCTCTCTCTCTCTCTCTCTCTCTCTCTCTCTCTCTTTCCATCTGTCTGTCTGTCTATCTATCTATCTATCTATCTATCTATCTATCTATCTATCTATCTATCTATCTTCTGTCCCCCTCTTCCTTGCTGGGATTTCTGGTCTGAAGCCAAGCCAGGCACAAACTTCACATTCACCCTCTTCTGTGCAGGATCCCAGGCCACTGGGCATAGCAGGGTCCATGCACCTAGGCACCATCCAAGCAGAGGGGAATGTACCAACTTCCTTCCCATCCCTGGCACCACAAGAACTTCCTACCCAGCAGCCAGAATGGGTAGACATGATGACCTTGTTTCAACCCCAATCAGTCCATTTCACCCCCTTCTCCCGGGAGTTTCCAGGATACTCATCCCACAGCCTGAGCTTGGAAGCTTATTCTGAAAGCCCACGGGAGCCACCAGGCTTTTGGGTCTCATGGAACCTCTCATTCCAGCATCTTCCAGCCTGGGTATTATGAGTGATTATCAACCGGCCATCATTTCATGTTCAGGCTTTGGGACTTTCATGTGCAGGGCCCCCCTGCCATGCTGTGTCACAGGCAGGACTCAAGCATTCAAAGAGCATCCTAGCAGAAGACAGTAGAGTCCCCTTAGAGCCTTGTCCCAAGAAACCAGCATTTCTCCTAGGAAGAATCTTATAGAAGCTTCTCAGATGTCAGAGGCCTTGGGATTGCTGTGTTTGGAGAAAGCCCTCTTACAAGGCTATCTTTCCTCACAGCATCCATGTCGTGGTCCCCACAGTTGCTGCTCCTGGGCCCTTTGTACTCCTCTCTCCTGCATCCTCACCAGGTCCCACTGTGAACAAACTTCCCTGCGCCCTCCACTTTCACAGACACAGTTCCCAGATAACCCACTACTGCAGCCAGTCCCACCCAAGGACCCCAATTCCACAGAAGCCGTGTGATGTCTGCATTCGGGATTCCTGTCCCCAATGTCCCTTCTTAGCTGTGACTTTCCCCTTGTCCACTACATCATTGCCACTGTTGGAGACCAAGCCATACTGTACCCTCTCAGCTTCCCATCCCCTCTGCACCCTGGAATCTAGGTTTGTGGCTCTGTACTGGCTAGCTTTATATCAACTGGACAGGAGCTAAAGTCATCTGAGAGAAGGGAATCTCCATTAAGAATATGCTTCTAGGGGTTGCGGATTTAGCTCAGTGGTAGAGCGCTTGCCTAGCAAGCACAAGGCCCTGGGTTCGGTCCCCAGCTCCGAAAAAAAAAAAAAAAGAAAGAAAAGAAAAGAACATGCTTCTATAAGATAAGGCTGTAGGCAAGACAATGGGATAGTTTCTTAATTTGTGATTGACAAGGGAAGGGCCGAGGCCATTGTGGGAGGTGCCACCCCTGAGCAGGTGGTCCTGGGTTCTACAAAAATGCAAGCTGAGCAAGCCACAGGGAGCAAGCCAGTAAGCAGCACCCCTCCACAGCCTACACATCAGCTCCTGCAGCCAGGTTCCTGCCCTGTTTGGGTTCCTGCCCTGATTTCCTTCAGTGATGGACAGCAATGGGGTAGTGCAAGCTGAATAAATCCTTTCCTCCCTAACTTGCTTTTTGGTCATGGTATTTTTGTCACAGCATTAAAAACCCTAACTAAGACAGGCGGCAACACCCCCTCATCACTCAAGCTTTTGAGAGCCACTAGGATCCATTCTGCAGTCCCCAAATTTCTGTACCAGCTCCTTCCACAAGCTCCTGTCCCTCTGCATCAGAATGGCTCCCCCGCTGCTCCATCTCATCATCACTGACCTGTTCCATCACAGACCCCACAAGCTGCCTCCCACCCCTTTCTACCAGCGGCAGTGTCCCAGTTCCGCTGCGTACTTCAACAGGAAAGAAGACAAGAGAAGCTCAAGATGAGAGAGGATTTATTTCTCTCACAAACGTAAGAAGAGGTTCAGAGGTGACAGTCCAGGCTGGCAGAGGGCTTTGCAGGGTCAGAATCCACAGCCAACTGTCTTCCTCCTCAGACATCCTCAACAGCCACTCCACTGCCTCCTCGAAGACCAAAAGAGCTGTTTGGGTACCATCCATCCCACCCTCATTCCTCCGACTAGAAAGCAGAGAAAGAACCAAAGGACATGGCTCTATCTATTTAGGACCCCTCCCTAAAGTCTCCTGGCTATTTCTTTTTTCTTCTAGTATGTGCACATGTGTGGTATATACACGTGTACGCATGTGATGGAGGCACACTGTGCAAGCATGCAGAAGCCAGAGAAAGATGCCAGGTTCCCTACTCTATCACTCCGATTTGTTCCCTTGAGGCAGGGTCTCTCAGTGGACCTGGAGTCAAATCAGCATGCAGCAAGTGATTTCCATACTGGGGATTACAGTAGTGTGTGAGAGCACTTCCAACCCTTACGTTGTTTGAGGGAATTGGAACTCAGTCCTCCCTGTGTGTGCAGTAAGCCACCTTAATTGCTTAGCCACCTCCCCAGCTGCTCTGCCTTACGTTTACAGAAGAGTCGCACTGAATCCGGAGCTCACACGTTTACTAGACTGGCTAACAGTGAGCCCGTGGGATCCTCCTGTCTTTGCCGGGTCTGGGATTGAGCTCAGGGCCTCGGGCTTGCAGAGCAAGCACGCTACCCAGTCTGCCCTAGCTACTTTAGCCATTGGTGAGTGGCATGCAATAGAGACAGTCCAGCAGCAACTGAGGGAGTTCATAGCTACAGAAAGAGGGCACCATTCCTGCCTCAGCCACAATCTCCACCAACCTTTGAAAAGATCCCAGCATCTGCTGAGCTATCCTCCCCACTGGCCTCACCCTCCCTGCTCAGCCTGGATGGCATCACTCATCCAGGTGACACCGTGACCCACCTAGAGACCACTCCCTCACTAATGCTAAGACCTGCCTTCTGCTATTCAGCCAGAGACCTGAAGAAACTGAACACACACACACCACACACACACACACACACACACACACACACACACACACACACGGTGTCAGCCTCACTGATGTTCTAGATTCTAGTCTTGTCATTGGCCAAGAGCTTAACAGGTATCTGACTCCAAGTCCAGTCCCTACAGGACTGAAAGCTTTCCCTCCCAACTGATAAAGGACACAGGGTAAGAAGGAACCTCAGAGGGACCCAACTGAGATAAGGACAAGGAACAGTGTCTTAGGTAGGGTTTTACTGCTGTGAGCAGACTCCATGACGGAGGCAATTCTTATAATGACAACTTTTAATTGGTGTTGGCTTATAGGTTCAAAGGTTCAGTCCATTATCATCAAGGTGGGAGCATGGCAGCATTCAGGCATGGTATAGGAGAAGCTGAGAGCTCAACATTTTCATCTAAAGGCTGCTGGGAAAAGATTGGCTTTCAGTTAGGAGGAGGGTCTCACTGCCCACTCCCACAGTGACACACTTCCACACCTCCTAATAGTACCATTCACTGGGCCAAGTGTATTCAAACCACCACAAACAGTCTTGAGGCTGGTTACTGGAGGCTCAATCAATACCTACTCTTCGTTAGGAACACTCCATCTACCAGTGCTAAAGCTAGAAGGTGCCATCCTCTATAACTCCTTTCTCAGCCCCACTTCCACACCATCCCCGCTCATAGTCCTCATCTCCTCCCTGAGCCCCTGATCTACAACGCATTCTCCCATGATGTATTGGAAGCCACCTGCTCCCCTGGCTATTCCAGCACCACTGACGACATCAGCAGCAGCCCACACAGTTCCACACGGGTCCTGTCAGATCCCTTCTGCAACCATCTCTGCTGACAGGGTCACCAGCACCTGGAATCTCTCATGGCTAAGACAAAGACAAAGCTGGTCACCTTATCCCCACCCTGCTCTTCCCCAGAGCAACTCAGCTTCTGGGCTGAAGCCAGTTGAGATCTATGCTAGGGCCAGTGTTCCAGATCATAGCTTTGCTACGTGGGCTGTGGGATTCATTCAGACTGGCAGAGCCTGAAAATGGCCTGGCCCTCACAAGAGAGCTTCTATGGGAGGGAGGAGGAAGGGAAAGAGAAGAAGTAGCCATTTCAGATACAGTTGCCGCGCAGTAGACCTAATGACATTTCCATTGACGATAGACGGCCAATCCACAGCAATTGTATGAGATGCCACAGCTGGCTGACCTTGAAGCTGCCTCATCTTGTGTAAGCACCTCTTACGGTGATCGTGCAATGAGGAGACTTCCTAACTCAAGATGAATTTCTCAGAATGAAGGATTCCCCTCCTTAAGGAGCACCTGAGAGGGAGGCAAAGTGCAAATGATGCTGGTAAGAATCCATCCTTGAAGGCTCAAGAAGTTTGCTACAAGGAGGTTCTAAATGTAAGCCACATCCTCGTGTGTGTCTAAAGTAGTCCCGCTTTTCTGGTAGACAATCTGACATCTATTGACATCTCTAGATGTGGCCCAGAAATCACACCTAACATGCCTCAAACAGAGATGTACACAGGAAATGTGTGGAGATCGATAGTGTGGTCATGATGCCATGAGACCAGAGACAGTAAAACAGGCATCCATAGGAGTCAATGGGAAAGACAAGGGTGGCTGGAAGGAATAGCAAGTTACCCCTGTTCCCTGACCTAGGACAATCCCAAGATGTATGTGCATATGTGCACATGCACAGGAGTGCACATGTATATGCATGCATGCACATGCCATGAGCTAGAAGGTGCTTGCACTGAACAACTCCAAGTGGATAGGCTTGAACTATATATCCACTGTGGTTTCCTGGGAAGACAGCTAGGAGCCTGGAGCCTGTTTCGTAGGAACACACCATCTCCTTCTGAAAATAAATTAACACTAAAACTCCAATTTAAAGTGATGTCCCCTTCGTGCGGCCTCCTATCAACCACGATCTCTGTAACCTTGTCATACAGTCTTAAGCGCACCTCAAGTCCTGTGGTCCATTGAAGCTCCGGGCCACAAAGCCCAGGGAGCAAAGCGTTTTATCCATAATTACAACGTGATCAGTGACAAGATGACCTAATGCAGGTCTCCTTACTGCCTTGCCAGAACATGCCCTTAGGGACAGGCAGGAGAGCTGTGCAAAGCCCATGACAATGTACAATGCCCACTCCTCCCACCCCGCCCCCGTGGGAAATGTGTAGGGCAAGATTCTGTTTGTTCTTTTCTCGAGTGTTCTGTTTGCTCGTTTCTCAAATGGGTTTCACCAAGATCTCTGATCTTTCTCAGAAGACAGGCTAGGTGTCACCTCGAGGAAAGGACGTGTGGTGTTTGCAGAGCACCTGTTTCTAGAAGTCTCGCTTCCCTTCTGTTCTGCGTTAGTGTTTTTATTAAAGAACTGAAAATCTAAATGCCCATTGGAGAAGCCTTTGCCTAGCCATCTTTGTGGCCTGTATGTCTGCTTTGGGGAAGCAGAAATCGGAGTAAGAAATCCCCGCCACTTTGCCACCTTGGAATGGCGGTTGGTCCCTCCCCAACCTTGTGAAGTGTGGCTCCAGGACCTGGTGACTAGAGACTCCAAGGAACAGGGGACCTTTTGTGCGGTGAACAGCAAAGCTGCTATGTGGGGCAATGGGCAGAGACAAAGCAGGGTCTGGAGCTTTAATGTATACAGACAGCCGGGTAATCCTCCTCTGGCCCTGCCTGTGATACCCAGCCATGTCTTGTCTGGGCACTACTTCAAGAGTCTAAATCAGCTCCGACTGACTGGAGAAAGGTAGTGTCTTCCCAGTTCTGGTCACGAGTACAACTGGGTACCATCTGTCAACAGAGCATCCAGATATCAATGGGGTATCAGATATCCATGGGGTGTTTAGATATACTTCCCAGAATTACAGGGCTAAGCTGGGCCTGTGGGGGACAGGAGCTCTGGGGTGATACAAAGTCCCCAGCAGGCACTGGGCCACTGGTGAGGATTCACAGACACTACGGGGTATGGGACCTCCTGCCCTGGCTGAGCTTTGGCCACCGGAAGCCTCCAAGTACTGTTTTTACACTGGGACCACGTAGCAACCAGACAAGAGGCTCTCTCTTGCCATTACTCCATGTGTGAAGGAACACAGCAAGGGTCACCTCGGCTGCAGTATAAACACAAGATAAATCCACAGACATCTGGGGGACAAACAGAAATTAGCTACACTGTGACCCCAGTCTCTTGGCCTCCCAATATTAAGGTCTCTTCAGATGCACAGCCAGAAAAGTGTGGCTCCCTTACTGTTGAGAGTAGAACTACGAGTCCAGGTACCCTTGTTCCTGGATGGTGGCAATGTCAGGTTTCCCTGAGGAGGAATTAAAGGAATGACGGCTCGGGACTGAGGAATCCCACTGGAGATGTAAGATTCTTGTTCTGAACAGGTGCGGGGGGGCACATGGGCACACCAGGAGAGGGGGGCAGCCTGGTATCCCTCTTAGAAGGCGTGGACAGGGTCCCCAACTGCAGTTGGAGGGGGTAGGACTGACTTTATTTCACATGGACGAGGGCAGGTAGAGAATATGCTGGTAAGGAATGCTGTCTCCATGCTGCCAGCAAACTCAGAATTTGCAACAGCAGCTGGACATGAGATGTTTTTTAAATATTTAACTGGGGGTAGGGTGGTTGAGGCAGTGTCTCACTCTGTAGCTTAGGCTCATCTTGAACTTGGAGCAATCCTCCTGTCTCAGACTCCCATGTGATGGGATTGCAGGTTGACCCACGGCCCCAGCTTGAAGATTGGGATTCAAAGGAGTTTGAAATCCTCCCACCTTAAAAGATTAGCCACTGACTCTAACTTAAATACGCAATCAACCACTGTCAGTTCTCCAAACGCAGAGAGCACACAGCTGGATGTCACTGCCCTGTAAGAGGAAGTGCATTCTGAGGGAAGGAGATGGAGTAGAAACTTCTGGTTTCTTTGGAAAGTCAGTTATGTCGAATGGTATTTTGCTGGGGCACACAGGTGCTAAAGCAAACTTGAAACATGAAAGACTGTTTTCCCGAAGCCGACGTAGGTGAAAGGATGTTTGGATGTAGCAAACATGGGAAAGGACCTGGGAGGAAGGAGTCTAAATCTGACCCTACAGACAGTGAGAGAGAAGCACTTATTGGTTTGCCTTGCTCCACCTCGCTATTCTTCACTGACAACACACATGTATTGGTTCACCTTACACAGCCTCATCGTTGAGCTCAACTTGTGGCGATGCCACCGTTGAGAGGAACTCACCAAGAACTGCTTGTGAGGTTCCTGTAGAAGCTTGCTGCTTCCGAGGCCTCAGGCTGCTTGGTGAGCTGGGCAGTTTCTTCAGGATGGAGCTACAGTGGCTGGTTTATGTTTGGTGTTTGCTACTGGACTAGACTTCCACCAAAGGAGATCGAGCCCACCTCCAAAGAACTACTGTTGAACAGGTCCACTGCTGGGTGGTGGGCTAGAAGAAAGGTTGAACTCTATTGAATGTAGTTTGCAAAAAAATTATGACTAGAGGGAGATGACATGGGACCCTCTTGAGGGGGCCTTTCTTCTCAGCTGCTGTCCCCAGCATTTATCTTAGGTCATCCTCCCTGCTCTTCCCATGACAGCTTTGCAAACCTTGCCTGAAGGTGTCTCCTGGCTTGGGGGTGTTTCATGAGTTGAAGGAGTCTCTTTAGGAGTCTTGGTCCCTATGCTGGTTAGACTTTAGTGTCAACTTGACACACCCTGGAAGAGTGAACCTCAGCTGCCCAGATCGGTGGCCATGTCTGAGAGGAATTAGCTTAACTGACGATCGATATGGGAAGACGCAGCCCACTGTTGGCAGCACCATCCTTAGTCTCGTGGCTCTGGGCTATCTCAGGAAAGAAGCTTTCTCAGCACGAGCTTGGGAGTGAATGGGTAAGCAGCCCTCCTCTATGGTGTCTGCCTCGACTTCTTGCCCTGACTTCCCTCAGCGATGGATTGTGACCTGGAAGTAAAAGCCAAATAAAGCAACTTTCTTTCCAAGCTGCTTTTAGTCAGAACATTCTATTATAGCAACAGAAAGCAAACCAGGACAGCAAACCCCCAAGCCACAATCCCAGCCTCTCTTTCACTTCTCAGTCTTTCTTGCAGCTAGGTAGAGACCAGGCTTCTCAATCAGAAAACACTCCCTCCTTGCCCCCTTCAGAGCCAGAATGCCTGAGGCTCCCCTCCCGAGTGATTATTACCTCACCCGTTGGGTAGTTGGTACTCAGTAATGACATGTAAGAGCTGTTTGTACGGACCTCTCCCCATATCACTCTCAGTGGGGACAGCTTCTAAGTGTGAACCCTCAGAGCTTCCGGTTTCCCTGTGGCTTGCCAACTACCCCAGATCTCCCTCCCTAAACAACACCCCCTCCCCTTCTTTCTTTCATTTTTTTAAAAAATAAGACTCTGTATAGCTTGAGCTGGCCTTAAACTCAGGATACCCTTTGTCTCCACCTCTTGAGCGCTGGGATTAAAGGCTTTCACCATCACACTCGGTCTGTGCAGTGAAAGGGAACCCAAGACTTTGTGTGTTTTAGGCATGTACTTTCCCAACTGAGATACATCCCCAGTTTGTTTGTTTTGCAAGGCATGGAGAGAGGGGAACACAAAATCTCACATACCCCAGATTGGCCTTAAACTTGATTTCTTAATAGTTTGAATTCTTGCCTCAGCCTACCCAACACTAGGATCACAGGTGTGGGCTGCCACACCTAGCATTGCCTGCTCCTCTTAATGGTGTCCATGCCATGAGTGTAAGACACATCCATGGCCTGTCAGTCCCCCGACAAGAGATATTCTCAAGCAGGGGGAGTATGGCATGGAGAAGAGGTCATAAGACAGTCACTGTACCATGTGAAAGGACTCACGTCTCTCCCCGCAGCCCTCCTCAAATGCCTTCTGTCTCTTCAGTCTCTTATCCAAACCCAACCCAGAGGCTGCGGCAGACCTAACTGTACTGGTCTTGGAGAGACCAGTCCTCCGAGTATGATTACCTGAGAATGTACTGGCAATGCAGATTCACTGGGGCTTGAGAGGTGGCTTAGTGATTAAGAATGCTTGCCGAGCAATCCTTAGGAACTGAGTTTGTGCCCTAGTACCTGCTTAGTGAGCTCAGCATCCTGAAGACACCTGGAAGTCCAGCACAGCGGAATCTGATGCCCTACTCTGACCTCTGCATGTGCGCGCGCGCACACATACACACACACACACACACACACACACACACACACACGCTCACTCCAATGCACACTCACACAGCCATACACAGAGAGAGAGAGAGAGAGAGAGAGAGAGAGGGAGAGAGAGAGAGAGAGAGAGAGAGGCGTGACAGACAGACAGACAGACAGACAGACAGACGGGTGGATACATAAGTAATCAAATATTTAAAAAGAGAAATGCAAGTTCACAGACCCACTGCAGTTTGGGTGACTGGTAGTCTTGTCTTGGGTCAGTAACATCTATTTTAACCAGCCCTCCAACTGATTCTGGTACCCACTCATGTTTTTAAGTCTTTTCTCTAGAAAGCAGCTCCTACTGCTCCCAGTCCGGCTGTGATCCCCTCAGTCCCACTCTCCAGCTTCTTATCCACATGCATGGTGCTACCCCCTGAACCTCTCCTGTCTCACCTCTCTCCTGCCCCTTCAAGAGCAGCATCTAGAGTCCATCCCGTCAGTATTTCCAACTTGAATTATTATGGCTTTGCAATAGCTCTCCATGAACTCTGGACTCAGGCCTGTCCCTTCTTGGCCACTAGACTAACCCATTTAAAGTACAAGTGGGTGGCACCCTCTCCTGCTGCCTTGTTTTGGGCTGAGAATGTCCCTCCAAAGCTCATGGAGAAGAGATTTGGTCTCCATCTTGGCACTATGCCCTTGGTGGTACTAAGAAGATCCCTGGACCATTCATCATTCTCTACCATGCTTGCTTCCTGGTCATGAGGTGAGGTGTCTGGCTTAGCTGCACCTGGGCCTAAAACAACAGGGCCAGGCTCCACGGACTAGCACCTTTAAACCATGAAGTCATAGAGAAACCTTTCCTCTTTATTACTTGACTACCTTGGTATGTGTTCCAGTAACAAATGGCTGGTTGATATAGCTGCTTCCGGAAAAGCCTAGAATGTATCTATCCCAAGTCAGGGCTTCAGGGTCTTGGGAGCCTTAAACAAACAAGGGGTAAGGAACAAGGGACCATTTAAAGGTGTACAGAATCCTGAAAGAGATGGGGACTGACAGCTCCCCCATTGCAGCAGCAAGGAGAGTGACAGTCTAGAATACAGTTTTCTCTTGTCACCTGCCTGCCTCAGGCCACCTGGCCCCCAGGCCCCTCTGCCTCTCCCACCCCTGGAAGCCTAATGTTTCTATCACATAGAGGCAGCTGAGACAAGCAAGATCTGTTGGTAATTAAAATGATTCCTCCAGCTGGTCCTTAGCACTGATTGTTTTCAGCCAACCCTAATCTAAGGGCTTAGTGCATGTCACATTATTTAATCTTCTCAACACCCCGGGTATTCAGTGAGGAATGTCCTAATTCCTTGCTCTTGCCCCATCTCACGATTCCAAGCTAAGATTCCAACTCAGTCGTGTCACAAGAGAGCGCCGCTCATTTTGCGTCTATGTACAGTTATTTAATCTGAGAGTGGAGCATGCCGTGTGTATGGTGTGTCACAGAACACATGTGAAATCAGAGGACAACTCGTGAGAGTCTGTTCCTTCCTTTCAACACGTGGATCTCTGAAATAAACTCAGGTTGTCTAGCTTGGTGGCAAGCCTTCTTCCCCACTGAGCCATCTTGACATCCGAAGCCCGACACAGTCTCTCTCCCTCCCTCCCTCTCCCTCTCTTCCCCCTCTCTCCCTCCCTCTTTCTGTTAACAGTGTCTCTCTGTGTAAACCCGGGTGGCATGCTGCAACTCATTGCATAGGCCAGGCTGCCGCTAAACTCAGAGATCCACCTGCTTCTGCCTCCTGAGTGCTGGGATTTAATGCATGCGCTACCAAGCCAGTTTGTCAAGCCAGACTCTCAACCCCTGCGTGATGTTTGCTTCACATGCTTGGTTATGGCTGTGGTTGATGGAACCAAGTCACAACGATTTAGTTTAAGGATCTGGTTAGCCTCATTTTTGTTTTTTGTTTTTTGTTTTTTTTTTTTAATTACTTTCATAAAATGGGAGTAAGTGTTCCAGAAAGTTCATTCCGAAGCCTAGCTTGTGGAGTGACATGTGACCAGGCTTCTCCAATCACAGGCCTTGACTCCAGATCCCTGAGTGGCCATGTGACCAGGCCCCTCCAATCACAGACCTTGACTCCCTATCTCTATTTTGAAGCGAGGTAGAAAAGGGAGGGGAAGCCTTAAGGTTGGTGAGGATGGTTGCTACGGTCCCTCCTCTGTGGTTCTTTCTCTGAGCCCTCAAGCCTAAACCCCAGTGCCTTTTAGAGGTCCCAGAGACTACCTGGCTCTCTTTTGCCGATGACAAAAGCTGTGTTGGCTTCCTCACTTTGCTGCTGAAATTCCTGATGGTGTAGGTGCCTGAGCCAAGCTGAGGGACAACTCACTAAGTAGAGATTGAAGGACTGTGGTGTGGTGAGAGAAAAACCAGCATCCTGTGATGGGGCAGGCAAGAGCATGCCCACTTCCAGCTTTCTCTCTCCCGGGGTCCTAGAATCGGGTTGACATCATCACGTGGCAAGCCCTGGTGCTCAAGGGTGCCTAAGTCACCAACTTCCGTGCTGTAGGGCTGGTGTTGGGAAGAGAAGGGGTGGGCCCCTGTGCTCAAGGCAAGTGTCTTCTTGGCAGATTGCCTGAGACCCCTGCACACCCAGGGGGCTAACTCGCCAAACACTTGCTGCTTTGGGCAGCTGGCTAATAAAGCGCAGGCCACAAACCTCACTGAGGAGCAGGGCCTACATTTGGTAGCTGGCTGGTTTCGCTTTCAGGGTGACTAGCAGGCATCCTGAGAGGCCCATCTTGCACAGAAGGTCAGGATCCTTTCCTCACAGCCTGTTTACTCAACTTTGCTTCCCAGAGTTGGGGGGACACACACTCACCCCATAGTACGCCTCTACTTTAGGACACAAGCCAGGGTGCTGAGAGGCGCCAGGAGCCATGAGGGCCAAAGCTGTCTCAGTGGCTGACTCCACATCTCCACATGTCTTATTTCCTCCCTACTCTGCCCAGCATTCAAACCACAAACATGCTCAACCCGACACAGGCAGGCTAGATAAGTGGGCTCCTTCCCAGGATCCCCTCTGCCTCTTCAGCCCCACCCCTGGCACATGTCAGAGCTGGGTCCTAGCAAGGCCACCAACTCACCAGACCCAGGTCCGTCATCTTACTAGGCCCATGTTAGTCTCACTAGGCAATGTTCCTCAATTCACTAGGCCCAGGTCTCTCAGTAGGCCCAGGTCAAGCTCACCAGGCGCTGGTCCCTCATATCACTAGGCCCGGGTCAAGCTCACCAGGCCCTGGTCCCTCATATCACTAGGCCCAGGTCAAGCTCACCAGGCCCTGGTCCCTCATATCACTAGGCCCAGGTCTCTCAGTAGGCCCGGGTCAAGCTCACCAGGCCCTGGTCCCTCATATCACTAGGCCCGGGTCAAGCTCACCAGGCCCTGGTCCCTCATATCACTAGGCCCAGGTCAAGCTCACCAGGCCCTGGTCCCTCATATCACTAGGCCCGGGTCAAGCTCACCAGGCCCTGGTCCCTCATATCACTAGGCCCGGGTCAAGCTCACCAGGCCCTGGTCCCTCATATCACTAGGCCCGGGTCAAGCTCACCAGGCCCTGGTCCCTCATATCACTAGGCCCGGGTCAAGCTCACCAGGCCCTGGTCCCTCATATCACTAGGCCCGGGTCAAGCTCACCAGGCCCTGGTCCCTCATATCACTAGGCCCGGGTCAAGCTCACCAGGCCCTGGTCCCTCATATCACTAGGCCCGGGTCAAGCTCACCAGGCCCTGGTCCCTCATATCACTAGGCCCGGGTCAAGCTCACCAGGCCCTGGTCCCTCATATCACTAGGCCCGGGTCAAGCTCACCAGGCCCTAGTCCCTCATATCACTAGGCCCGGGTCAAGCTCACCAGGCCCTGGTCCCTCATATCACTAGGCCCGGGTCAAGCTCACCAGGCCCTGGTCCCTCATATCACTAAGCCCGGGTCAAGCTCACCAGGCCCTGGTCCCTCATATCACTAGGCCCGGGTCAAGCTCACCAGGCCCTGGTCCCTCATATCACTAGGCCCGGGTCAAGCTCACCAGGCCCTGGTCCCTCATATCACTAGGCCCAGGTCAAGCTCACCAGGCCCTGGTCCCTCATATCACTAGGCCCGGGTCAAGCTCACCAGGCCCTGGTCCCTCATATCACTAGGCCCGGGTCAAGCTCACCAGGCCCTAGTCCCTCATATCACTAGGCCCGGGTCAAGCTCACCAGGCCCTGGTCCCTCATATCACTAGGCCCGGGTCAAGCT
Source organism: Rattus norvegicus (assembly GCF_021556685.1). Taxonomy (NCBI): domain Eukaryota; kingdom Metazoa; phylum Chordata; class Mammalia; order Rodentia; family Muridae; genus Rattus; species Rattus norvegicus. The sequence goes on from NC_141540.1 coordinate 119,633,867, forward strand.
CACCAGGCCCTGGTCCCTCATATCACTAAGCCCAGGTCAAGCTCACCAGGCCCTGGTCCCTCATATCACTAGGCCCGGGTCAAGCTCACCAGGCCCTAGTCCCTCATATCACTAGGCCCGGGTCAAGCTCACCAGGCCCTGGTCCCTCATATCACTAGGCCCAGGTCAAGCTCACCAGGCCCTGGTCCCTCATATCACTAGGCCCGGGTCAAGCTCACCAGGCCCTGGTCCCTCATATCACTAGGCCCGGGTCAAGCTCACCAGGCCCTAGTCCCTTCCCTGGAACAAACACAGTTGTGAAGCCACAGACCACAGGAACAGGTGGTGGTTGATCTGAGTGAAACAGAACAAACCAGAAGGATGTGAGTGGCACACAAACTCTGGAGGACAGAGCCCCAAACCTCAGAAGACAGACTCTTGGACAGCTGTCGAAGCCCTAAGAGATCCACACACACTGAGATCCGTTTCCTGGCCTAGACCCTAGCGTCACACTGGTTAAGTGTGAATCAGGAATCACCTCCTGGATAGAGCAGAACTTCCTCTCTCCCATAAATCACAAACTGCAGGGAAGACACTCAAAGAGAAATGGCCACTGGTGGAGACCAGAGGCCCGTGAGCTATGAGCTGTGCCCACAAAGCCTGAACCCAAGATGTTCTTCCTGCTCCCCTTACCCTTACTCTGCAGGCCAGTTCAAGCTGGTCAATCCCCAGTCGCTTTCCTGTAAAGGGACCTTCTGACTGTCAGAGTTCACCCTGGGCTTCGCGCAACCCTCAAGGGAGGTGGGGGCTCTTCTCAGATACCAAGGGGGACTCTGTGTGCTTCACGCCCCACTCCTTGAAACCCCCACCACCACTTAGGAAAGAGCCAAGCAGGATCAGGACTGTGCAGAGGCTCACCTGCACTGATATGTGGGCTAGAACCCATGAACCCAAGATCTTGATCCCAGAGACCTTCCAGAGCTCAGGTTGAACAGAAGGTGCTAGCTAAGCCCCGGGCTACTTGTGATCCTCTTGTTGGCCGAGTTTGCTGCAGGCAGCTCACTCATGAGCTGGGTTTGATCCTGGAGAAATGACTCCCACTGAGCTCAGGTACTGTGAAAGCAGCATAAACCCGGGAGCCTCAGACCTCTAGACTCGAGTTTTTCCCCCAGGGATATCTGCCACAAGCCTGGACTGTCACCCATGTTACACACAAGCCTGTGAAAGGTGACATAACTGATGTAGGTAGAGCTGAAATGCATTCGTCCACACGCACTCTAGTACGGGGGCTCTTTCTGCAACCCTAGCCCTTCTATCTTATAAAAATAAGGGGTCAGAGAACATGGGCCTGGCCCATACACCCAAAGGCCAGAGGAGGGGCTGAGGTAAACTGGCCTTCGGCTCTCTGTTGGGGAGGATGTGGCCGAGGTTTGAGCCTGTGGTCTGAGCCTGGCAGCCTGGCTGAAGCCACCTGCACCTTTCATGCAGGAAGCAGGGGGCGGCAGGTGTAAAGGGGCAAAGGAGTGGGAGGGGGTGGAGGGGCTGGGAGGTCTGTGGTTTGCACTGTGAGGCTCACCCAGCTAGCATGGTCACTTGAGGAGGCGCTCAATGAGCCCTCACCACCAGGCCCTTTTCCTGGGTCTCAGCTCACTTCTCTCCAACACCTATCCCTCCTCAAGGCCTACAATGTAGACTCACCCAAGGTCTCAGAACAGTCGCCCCAAAGACACAAGAGAGGCAGTATTACTGACCCAACCAGAGCACTGAGACAGATGTAAGGGCAGAATGCCCCTACCAGAATGTTCTAGAAGCTGCAACCTCCCCCAGGTAACAATTAACATCACCTCCATCCTTGATATTAGTTCCTGACAGAGTCTCAGGCCACACCCATACCTACTGGGTCAGAGCCCGTTACCTAGCGAGACCCTGGGTTGATTCATACAGATACAGAAATTCAATCCTTTAGTTCTGACAGCAACCTCTGAGGATAGCACTTCTCGTGCTGCTCCTTGGATGAGAAACCTGAGGCGGAGAGAGGCTAAATCACTAGCATAAAGCCCCATAGGTGAGAAGTGTCAGGACTGGAGTTAGAACCAGTGCTTTCTGGCTTCAAAACACATAATCTTCTCTTCTGGGCCACTGCACCTTGGAACAAGAAAGCCAATGTATGGAGTTGGGGATTTAGCTCAGTGGTAGAGCGCTTGCCTAGCAAGCACAAGGCCCTGGGTTTGGTCCCCAGCTCAGAAAAAAAAAGAAAAAAAAAAGCCAATGTATTTTCGAGGTACCACTGGCCATGTTGGGTCTGGCCAGGCTGCATAGCCCTGACTTTGCAAAGCTATCTGTGACTTTCCCACTGTTTCTCTGGTCCCTAATAGGACATCTGGGCATCTGATAGGACAAATTATATGCATTAGTGATGAACTAAATTACCAACAATGCACCATCACATTAAAGAAAGAAAGAAAGAAAGAAAGAAAGAAAGAAAGAAAGAAAGAAAGAAAGAAAGAAAGAAAGACAAAAACATGCACTTCTCCTTGGAGTCATTGAACAGAGAGAGAATCCAGATTCGAACCCTCTGCTTCAGACTTCCTGTGTCTTCCATGCCGTCTGTCTCCTGTTGGCTGAGTCTGAATCTATGCCTGCCCTAAGGCTGTCTTGGGAATCTGTTTGTTCCTGTGTGTCTATTTATTGAACAGTACAGAAAGCGTCACATGAGAAGGAACTGAATACTTTACAGAAATTGTTAGCAGTACGACAAGGGATTAAGTCATACCCCAACTGACCCCAACTGATCTGGTCAACAAACAGTGCTACAAATGTCACCGTTTACCAACTAACACCCATAAACAAATGCTTTCAACCTCTGTGGTAGATCTTAGAAGGCTCCTTTGATGCCTGTATTTACCACCATGAGCAAATGATACCATGCACTGTTCTGGGTCGGGGGCATGGAAGAGTGCATAACGTAAGGCCACAGTAATACATTAGCTTAGGTTACAGACGTTAATTACATGAGAAATCCAAGACAGTTAAGGTTGGTTGCTTCTTAGTTCTCTTGGAGGCGGGTTAAACAAGCAGGCCGAGTGCACACACGCAGTGGCCTAGCAGTCTTTAAGTCTTAAGTGATCTCAAGGTGTATGGTGAACCCTGCCGTTGAGGTCCAGCAAAAGTTCCAGTCTCTTAGTGCGTAAGAGATATTTTTACAATACTGCATTGCCATTTGAATTTTACTTTTCATGGGCCCTAAAGGAAAACTGGCCTTCAGTCAAGCGAATCATTCATTAAGCTCCTGATATGGGAGTGAAGGGTCACAGGAGGCCACCCCACCATCTAGGAGTCCTGAATCCACTTGTGGGGAGAGACAACGGATATATCATCAAATGGCTACCCTTGGAGTTTTATGTCCCGGAAAGAGGAGGCCTGGCTCATAGGGAGTCGGGGACACCAGCCTCGGCTGGAAAACAGGCAGGATGAGGCAGAGCAACACAGCAGACAAGCCTGGCTAGCTCAAGCTGATGCCTAGAGCTTCCTTCTTTCCCAAGTTCAGCCCTGATCCAGCCCCACCTTCCCCAGAGGACTATGCTGCTGTGAGGAGTTCACGGTGTGTGTGTGTGTGTGTGTGTGTGTGTGTGTGTGTGCTTTGCAACATCTGTGTACAGAAGGCCGAGGGACTCTTTCCAGTACAAATGAGTCACATACATACATACATCCTGCAGAGCACCTCTTTGGACAGCACAGGGTCCCCACACGCTCAGATTTCTGGAATTCCGGTTTCTTGGAATGCAGCCATTGCCTTCTCTACACTGACCTGGAAGGGTCTCTTGACTCCTGACTACTCCTGCTAGGAAGAAGGCTACAGTTACCACACATGCATGCACAGCAGTGTGTCCCCAGCACATGCAGGGTTATAACAGAACCTGAACTTCCTGCCTGGGCAGTGAGGCTAGCACATGCCCTCTCCAATCTTCTGTCCCTTCTTACCCCAAATGCCCACCTGTGACGCTTCTCCCTGAGGACTTTGTACACTAAAGGCACTCTTCCCCCTTTAGGAGAAACTGAGATAAAACACAGATAGGCTGATACCAACAGTCGCCACCAGAGAGCAGTGTGGGCCTCCACCCTGGCTTCCAAACAATCCGAATCAGCAAGAAGTGGCCAGAACACAAAAAGCCAGCCTGTTCAGCCTGGGAACCTAGATAATAGGCCTGGACTCAGAGACGGCTGCTGTCATTCTCAGTTCACACAGCAGGGCAGGATGTGAACTCTGACCTTCCAAACACCCTGTCCATGAAGCCTTCCTGTCTACTTCTGGCATCCATCCCCATCCCAGCCCTGAGTCCTCCCAACCTTATTAATGCCAATGGTTTCCTGCTTGGTTTCACTTGCCTTTTACTCTAGCACCTAACAGATCCGGTGCTAGTCGGTGGATCTGCTTGTTCTTGGCTGTTGTGCCTCAAGTTCATAGGTAAGGCCTGTGGGTCCCACATCTTTTCAAGAACCTAAAGTCAGCCGTGGCTCAGGGTAGGTGTTCCAGCTATCCCTGCTGGAAGGGAGGAAGGAGGGGAGGAAAGAAGGAATGATGGGAGGGAGGGAGGAAAGAAGGAAGGAATGAGGAAGGGAGATAAAAAGAGAGGAAAGATAGGTAAATAGATGGACAGATGGAAAGATGGGCGGGCAGACAAATGGATGGATGGACAGACAGTTGGACAAATGGCTGGATGAGTGGACAGATCCTTCCTTTATCCCAGGAAGAATCTGCTGGTCTCTCTGGCAGCTCCACACTGAGTGCCATGAACCACCAGAGTGTGAGGAATTTGCATGCTAACCAAGAAACTCTCTTAGCACTGAGGGCGGGAGGAGGGGTGGGGGAGGAGGAGGGGAGGGTGGGGGACATATGGAAATTATAATGAAGGGAGCATCAGTGCAGCATCTCTTGGCCTAGATTTTTGTGACAGCCCTGGTAGAAAGAAATATTAAATCCATATGACTTCATTCTTAAACCTCTCAAAACATTAAATAAGCCAAACTGACAGAGAAAAAAAATCATCTCGGGGAGGGGGGGCCACATATACAATGTTGTCCTTAGAAAATGTGGTCACCACAAGTGAAGGCGATTGGATCAAGCCTAGTTTGAAATGTATACAAAGACCAAAAAGTATACCAGAGCCTGGCTGAGCCAGAGCAAATAGACCAGGCTTCTGGAGGAGGTGACCCTAGAGATCCCAGTGACCCTAGTAATCCCAGTGACCCCTGTGACCTGGTGACCCCAGTCATCCCTGTGACCCCAGTGTCCTCAGTACCTTGATTCAGTGCAACAACAGGCAAAGGCCGCTGATGTAGGCCCCGACCCCAGCTTTGCCACCTCCTAGCTGTGTGATCTTTGTGAAGGAGGTTGCCTTTTCTGAGCCTCAGTTTCCATAGCTGAAACTGGGAACATTGAAAAACTGTAGGCATCTTGTGCAGGGATGGACAGCACAAGATGTGAACAGGAGCCTCCCTGGGACACAGCCTTTGGGGCTAAGATGAAGCACAGTGGGAACTGTCCCCATAGGCTGGTGTGCTAATATCTCTCTCTCTCTCTCTCTCTCTCTCTCTCTCTCTCTCTCTCTCTCTCTCTCTCTCTCCTGGGTTCCTAGAAACTGTAGGAGGCAGGGGTAGCTGGAGGAAGTAAGACACTGGGAGGGGGCTGTGTCATGTTCCTGCCTGTCTGTCTGTCTGTCTGTCTGTCTCTGTCTTACCCGTCTCTCCTTCTCCTCCACCCCCGTTTCCTATCCACCACGAGGTGAAGAATCTCAGCTATACATTCCTGCCTCCATGGCGTCTTCCTTAAGTGCACGGAACCAAACAACCAAGATGGATCCCTCCATCCCCACCCTACCCCCCAAAAAAGTTAAAATAAATCATTTCTCTCATTTGAGATGATCCACCAGGTATGTTTGTCACAGCTATGAACAACTACCGGAAGGTTGGTACTGGAGAGAGTGGATTCTGTGACCAACCTTGACCATGTGGCTCTGCAGGAAGACATGGGAAGGGTTTGAGGCCATGAACCAAAAAGTCGGGGGCCACTAGAAGCAGGGAGTGTGGCAGGGGAGCTCCTGACAGGAGCTTAAATGCAGGCAAGAGCATGGAGCTGGTACAATGGCCATCTGTCTGACCATGCTGTCTGTCCATGACATGAGCTCTCTTGGGAACTGGACTTGAAGCTGTTCACATTACAGTGAGAAAAAACTCATCTGCATTTTTATCGTGGCCTGAGTCCTGAGGTGGAGCTGAATTCAAAAGCAATGGACTGGTGGGGGGAATTCAAGACACTTGGCATTGGTACAGATGATTGGTGGCTGTTTTTAACCAGGTTTACAGTAACAACTGGGGCAAAGTGCATGCTGGAAAGATTTTTAAATCATGCCTAATTTGGTCCAAAAAGGGAGGCGTTTATAGTTCAAACAAGGAGGGAGTGCTGGTTAAGAAGATTAGAGCCATTAAAAAAGAAAAGCTTTAGGGTTGTAAAAAAATAACAATTTATTCTTTGAAATTGTTAATATAATTACTTTTCTGACCTTCCCTTTCCTCCCTCTAACCCCTCCCATGCAAAAAATTCATGGCCTTTTTGCCTTTTTAAAAAAAAATTGTTACTACACACACATACGCACACACACATTCCTAAGTACATTAATACAGTCTCCTTAGAGCATATAATGCAACCTGTATGTTTAGATCTCAGGCTGACCACTTGGTATTGGATAAACAATTGGAGGAGGCGCTTCCCTGGGGAAGGCCATTTCTCTCACTCCTCCCATAGTTGCCCATAATTCTTTGTCTGGGGTTCAGGCCCCACAAGCCTTTTCTTTACCAAGTTAGCATGTTCACTGGCACTCCTTGTTCATGTCATGCTTAAGCAGCCGTGTTGATGAGACTTCATGGGGGTAGCTCCTCTGAGGGGGTCCCATCCAAGTCCTCCTTCTTGTCTTTCAAAGTCCAGCCCCTCCCCCTCCCCTCCCCCTCCCCCTCCCCCTCCCCCTCCCCCGCAGGCTAGGCCATGCCCCCTGATCATCTGCATAAGATGCCTGTGGTTTTCCAGCCTTCACTACTGGTCTCCTTGAAGAGGAAGTGACTACATGACTACAGTGACTGACGTGCCTTCCACACATCAAGGAAGTCCTGCATGGTCTGGAAGCTCCTTCCTGTTGGTCAGAAGGATATTGGACGGTGTGTGGCTGGATGGCTTTTACCAGTTTTTCTTTATTGCTACACACAGGCACACATCCCTAAATGTATGAACTAATCTGCTTGGCCCATATAATGTAACCCGTATCTGTAGAATCGCAGGGCTTTCTGAGGCTGGGTGGGACTATGCGTACATCCTACGACTTCCCTCTTCAATGCCAGGACTCCTCGTGGGCCATTCTGCAAGTATCTACTAACATTCAGCAAAAACAGGTCACACACCTCGAAGAGGAGAGAGAGAATATCTTCTGGACTGAGTATGAGTGGTCCCAGCCCTAGAACACTGAGTCACTTTGCCCCAACTGACATGTTCCATTTGGGTCACGGAACAAAGGAAGGTCATAAATCAAGGCGCTTAGAGCACATCTCGATTGTGGGTCTAGGGCGGCAGGTTACAGCAAAGGGTGTGGGGGTGGCCCTTGTACTATGGGCTTTAAGTGTCATCAGATGGCATTTTCAATTTTGGGGCCGGTGGAAGCCAGTGGTCTTTTAAAGGTCACACATTCTAAGATTTACCTGATAGTTACGAGGACGTTAGATTAGATAGCTACTAAAGGGGGCTACAGTTATAGAATGAGCTAGGCTGGGGTGCAGCTCAGTGGCGGAGTGCTCACCTAGGGGTCTAATTTCATTTCTGTTGCTGTGATAAAACACCCCGACAGAAAGGCAACTCAGGAGAAAAGGTTTGTTGACTGAGCTTACAATTCCAGGTTCCAGTCTGCCTTGTTAATTGAGCACATACAATTTCCAGATTGCCTCCTATCCACAGCCAGGAGCAGAGCAAACGGACAGCCTGTGCTGCCTGTTTGCTTGTGTTGCTTATGCTCGACTCACTTTCTTCATCCTTATAGGGCTCAGGGCTCCGCTCATGAAATGGTGCTGCCCATATTTAGGGTGGCTCTTGCTTCAGTTAACAAGGCAGAAATGTGCCCATGGGCAACCTGATCTAGACAAGTCCTGCACTGCAGCTCTTTCCTGGGTGATTCCGGCTGTTGTCAAATTGGCAGTTAAAACTAACATACGTGAGGTCCTCAGTTTGATTCCCCAGACCCATGAACGAAAATGAAGAAGAAAGAGAAAGAGGGGGGAGGAGAGAAGGGACCATAGGTCAGGCAGACACCTGCCATGGCAGGTCTGGCGTGCGGTCTGGTAGAGACAAGGTAAGAAGGAGATGCCAGATGTGTGGCCCGAGGGGTGCTGGGAGAAGGTCAATGCTGTGGAGAAAAAGAATGCTGTCTAGTGAATGGGAAGCACATGTCTGAAGAAACTGGTCAGAGGGTGCTTAATGGGATGAGCTGGGGAACATGGGAAGGAAAGGGAACCCTGGCAGAACGGGAGAAAAATGAAAGTGTGGGTAGGGTGCCTCCTGAATGCGTGAATCCATTTCTAGACCTCTGAATAGTCCTGTCTCCCAGCCCAACCTGCTACCCACCGTGGTCTAGGAGTACCAGATAGGGGCCCCTGAAAAGCATTTACAGGATTTTAAACTAGTCATATGAAACAGAATTGTACTTGAACCTGTTTCTTACCCTTCCTTCCAAAAAAAAATTCCTACTTATCCCTCAAGAACCCAAGTATACAGGAGAGGATTGGCTTCCCTCATCTTTAATGGCTTACTCTTGCATCTCACGCAAACTTATTTTACAGTCCCAGCACCTTCCCCTGGACCTGAACCTCACAATGGGGTTGAACCTGCCTCAAGTACTTTTGGAATAAGCGGTCTCTTCTGGGAGATTCCTGGCTAATGGTAGCTGAGAAGAAATGACCTGTTGTCCATTCGATGCCCCTGTCATTACATTATGGGGAAGGGTGGTTATTCCAGCTGTGAGTGAAAGCACAACTCCTCTTAGCTCAAGGGGAGGAAAAAGTCTTTTTGGAAATGGGGGCCAAAGGGGCAGCCCACAGGCCTTCGCATACCAGCACCACTGCCCTCCCTTCCTGTCCATAGGTCCATCAGTCATTGCACTCAGCCTACTAAGTATCCAAGCAGGATTCCAGCTGGCCTTTTAGCCTCAAGGCCTCCTTTAGAACCAGCAGCCTTACTCTGACCTCTGATAGTCACCTCATCCAGCTGTCATCTGAGAAAGGACAACTCAGATACCGGATGCGTGGTTGAGAGGCCTGTGGAGAGGCCCAGCCACGTTCCTCTTCCCGATGGCTTAGAATTCCTCTAACCCTGCTCAGCGCAAGATGTGTGCCCACAGGCTGCTGCGACTCTGAGGAAGAAGGGCTCCTCTCAGGTAACTGTTGCAGAGGACTATATCCATCCTCGTGAGGAAGCTGTGGTGGAATGCCTCAGGGCCTTGAGTCATGGTGACAGGAGTGCATGTGGAGAGTAACAGCAGAGAATTGACCAAAATCAGGTCTTAGGGACCTTCAAAGACCCATCCTTATTGATCTGCTTCTGCCAGCTCAGTACCCCTTCCTAGAGGCACCATAGCCTCAAAGAATAGGACCACCCTGTGGGGAACAAGCTTGTAAAACTTGAACCGTGGGGGCTGGCTCAGATTCAAACCCTGACAGCTACCAACCATATTCTTCCCCAAGGGCCCTTCTGACTCCTCCCTCCCTGCCTTGACCCCAAAATGCCCTGGAAGTAATCTGCTGTTTCCCTTGCCTGTCTGCCAGCCCTTCTACACTACTTCTACCTTTATCCCTTGTTTGCCCATGAAGACTGCTCTGGGGACCTACATAGCATCTCCCCACTACAGACTGGAGGCCACCAGAAGAAATACCTTGTGTTTTGCACACTGCTGGGCCTGTGACATCATAGTGGGACCCTCTGCCAGGTATAGACTGTGGCTGCAAACTCAGTGGGCAACATGGAGGGGAGAGAGCAGTCTGTGGCTTCATGGTGACTTCCTCTGTAAAATTACTATAGTGACACCTGTGCCTCAGTAAAGTTCCACAGAGGTCTCCCAGGCTCTGTGCTTGACTAACACCTGCAACAGTTCCTGTATGCATCCTGTTGTACGGATGGAGAAACTGAGGCACAGATTGCTCAGGAGATGCTATCCTGTGCTCAGACTTAAACGGGGGCAGAGCCTGTGTGTGTGTGTGTGTGTGTGTGTGTGTGTGTGTGTGTGTGTGTGTGTGTGTGTGTGTGATATGGGGGACACTAACTGCACCGCTGGGAAGTGTCAGGGACGACTATGACACAGGATAGCTCTCTCAGGTCCCCACCCTTTGGTGAGGCTGATTTTGTTGGGAGTGAGCATCTGAGCCCCTTAGGGCTGGGAAGTAAATCCTGTCTTTATAATCCTATTCTCTTTCACTGAGGGTTGGGTCGGGTCATGTGACCAGTTCTGGCCAATGAGAATTGAAGCACTGCTGCTGGTTCAACTTTCACCTCTTCTGTCCGTGGTGCAAAAGTTTTCATGAGAGGCACACAGCGTGTGACTCCTGACCCTTGGTGTGGCCATGGAACTGCCCTGACCCTAAACTCAAGGTTATTTATGTTTTCTCTGCTTTGTTCTGGGTGTTCTGCACCCTGACAAACACAGGGGTTCACATAAAAAGCAGTGGAAAAGGAGGTCTTCGCTCATGCCCAGAGTTTAATTCAAGTTGGGCGCAAGGCTTAGAGGGGAAGATGCAATGAGCACCCTCAAAAAGTGTCTCCAACGTACAACACACACACACACACACACACACACACACACACACACACACACTTCAGTGAGCCTTAAATGCCCTGAGTTGGGGCAGCAGAGGGGGAAACAGCACTTCAATGGAGCATCCTCTCTGTTCAGGTTAAGTCTGGTGGGGCCTCATGGAGATCACGCATGTGTGTCTTGCTTCTGAGCCTCAGAGGCAGCATCCCTCTTCCTGATCAAGGCCCCAACGGGGAGGCAGCTGGAAACACAGGAAAGTAGTACCAGGGTCCCAGGCTAGTGAGGCCTGGTTAAGACTGCCTCCCAAGAATAGGTGTGTATACTGGGAAGACCCAGGTTGACCAGAAGCCACCCTAGTTCCTCAATTTCAGCAATAAATGCTGTCCGGAAAATGAAGGTTAGTCAGAGGAAACCAGCCTTGTCCTGTCTATGTGAGAATCTGTGCTGTCATTTCTTCCCCCTGGACTGGTGATTAGCAGTCCTTTCAAGACGGTCAGCCACCTGCAGGCACATAGGGACTGCATCTGTCCCCACCTCATCCTGCCTGCACCCTGACTGGCCTGATTCGCCTAAGGGTCAGCTGCTTCCTCAGTGTGACTGTGGTCTTCACCTAAGGCTTTCCTGCCTCCCTGCCCAGCCCTGTGAACTCTTGACTTGTGTTCTGGAAATCCCTCTTTCCTCTCTGGCTCCCTCTGTGTGCCCCACCCATAATGTCCTGGCCATCTGCTTCTGTTCCTAGTGAATGTCTCCGGCTTTCCCTGTCCTGTAGTTGTCCACGTGGCAGCACAGGTCCCCGAAGTGCAGAGGAGATTCAGAGAACTCAGTCATCCATCTTCAGTCAGAGTGGTGCTGCCTCTCCCCCAAACACACACACAGACACACACAAACAGACACACACAGACACACAAACAGACACAGACAGACAGACGGACACACACACACACACACAATTGTATGGACACAGTGGGAGTAAAGCCAAAGCTCACACAGGGGGAAGAAACAGCCCAGGGCTCATGACAGGGAACACTGAGGTGCCTGGCAAAGTGATCTGAAGGGGAAGTAGTCCCTCAAAGCCCCCCAGCCTGGCTGCAGAGCCCACAGGAGCTGAGACCCGAGCTCACCATTTCTCTCAAACTACTCACGCATACTTCACATTTTCTGGAGCGGTTAGTCCTCATATCACGATTCGGCACCACTCTGAGCCCTCATAAGTTCTGAAGTGGGGTTTTACTGCCATGCCCATGTGTGCTTTGAGGCAAAGTCCTCAGTAGGGTAAAAAAGATTTGTAGTCAGATGTTAGAAAGACAATGTGGGGTCCACAAAGGTTAAATTACCCAGTATCCCCCATCCCTCCAGCTATACAAGAGGCTGCCTTGCACAAAGACAGAACAGAAAGCCACCAGGCCTCTTAGACAAGTCTTTAAGAATGGAGGAGCCTGACAGGCAGGGTCTTTGTCTTGGCTAGGGTGGGGTCAGTCTGTTTTCCACTCTGCATCCAAATCTCCCAGCTCCTTCAAAAGTCCAGTGGGAACTCGATGTCCTCATGGTGTGTGGCGCCCTCCCAATTTCTGGGGCTCATGTCTGCCCTGGACTGCAGTGCAGGCCTCTTCCCTCTAATCTGGATCTGTCTACACCACCTGGCCCCAGTGAGCTGCCTTTAAAGGCCCCAGCCCAAGGTCAACCCCAGGCCAAGCTTTACACATGACACCTCTCCTGTGTCCGATTCCATTCTGTGTACTGTTTCTTTGTCTCTGTTTTCAGCTTATTTCATTGAGACAGTATAACCCACCCTAGCCTTGAACTCTATATAGACCAGGCTAGCCTTCAACCACAGAGATTTCCCTGCCTTTGCCGAGCCCTGGGGTAAAAAGCATAAGCCACCCTGCCCAGCTGTCTTCACTTAACTGAGATCTTCTCTCTGCAGCCCTGCCTTGGTGGCTTCCAATTGTATGAAGCCCTTGCCAAAGCTGCACCATGTCTTGCCCGTTTGGAAAGTCCCTGTCACCAAGATCTAGGGTTCCCGTACCCACTGGGACTGTGCCACTGAGTCAGAACACCAGGTGTGAACACTGACAGAGGCCACCCCATGGCCACCTCTGAGCTGAGGCTGGGAGGAAGCGTGTATGGTAGTGGGGGATGGGGGGGTGAGGTGGGTGCTGGTCTCAATGCCCTGAACTAGCACCGCCTGGAAGTGCCTGTGGCTTTGGTGTGCAAATTAGAGCGCTAAGTGTGCAGGTGCCGGGCAGGAAGTTTCCAGAGCTTCAGGCAGCCAACCAACCAGCTGATCAGAAATTCCACCGACATGCTAGACAGAAGATCTGGGTTTTCTTCATGTTAGCGCATATTTAACAAGCAAGAGCTTGGCCCCGAGCCTACTGTGAGGCCGTTGCTTTTCAGATCACTGGAAAGCATACAGATAGAAATGGGCCACCTCTCTTCAGAGCCCTCAAAGGCCCTGTGTCTCAAAGGGCCCCAAGGACACAGGGCCCACTCTGCCACTAAACAGGCTTGGGTCCCAGGCAGATCCAAAAGGTATGTTCTGTGCAGCGTTCACCTTCCACTCGGAACACAGAGAGCCACCAAACAGCGATGGCTACTCAGGCAGGGCACTAACTCGTGCTTCCCCACCCACAGCAACAGGCAGAGTGGAGGCAGGGGTCAGTTTAACAGTATAGGCAAGGGACCGTGCTGGTCAATATGGCCACCCCCAGCAGACCATCCTCCAGGAGGTATGATGAGTATTTTCCAGCTGTTTCCTTATGAGACAGAGGTACGGGACTGCGGTCCCTCGCCCAAGAGAGGTGCTGTGGTTGGTATGTGGTGAATATTGTCAACTTGGCAGGATCTAGAATCACCTAAGACAAGTGTCTGGGCATGCCTGTGAAGTTGTTTCTAGGTCAGGGAAGGTGGGAGGCACTGTGGTTGGGGTCCAGGTCGGAATAAAAGGGAGAGAGAAAACATTCGTCTGTCTCCTGATGTGACCAGCACCTCACAACGCAGCTGCCGTGTCATCCATGCCATGGTCGACTACCCTCAAGCCAAAATGAACCCTTTCTGTCCTGAGTTGCTTTTGTGTCACAGTAGCAGTGCACTTTGGAGTACCCGGCTGGAAGGTGAGTCTCTGGAATGTTCTCTGAGGGAAATCAGCACTGTGCTTCGGCTGCACAGAGGTACACCTGCTGGGCAACACGCCTTCTGGTCCTGAAGCCCCTACGCCCCCACCACCATGCGGTAAACCATGGTCAGCTCCACTCTGCAGACAGTGAAATCAGAGATGTGGGGACTTGCCCAGATAGATATTAGCTGACTCTCAGTGAGACTCCAGGACTCTGGCTGTGAATGACTGGTGGGACAAATCGTCTATCTTCCAAGGCAGAGGATGGCTGTAGGGCAAAAAGTACCAGGCTGAGTTGCCAAGAGAATCCAATATCTTTATTCACACTGGCCAAGCAGGCAAGGACAGTTGGGCTGAGGATGGTTTTATGGAACCAGCCATCACAGCACATGGCTTCTGTCACCTTGCCACGGCTCCCTTGGCTGTAAGCACCAGAGATACCCTCCTAGGGCCAGCCCTGCCCTAGATCTGCAGAAGCACCAATGGACGGAGGCCACCTTCCCCTGAGAAGCTCGGGCAGGCTACAGTGGAAGAGGGGAAGGTTGGAGGGTCACCAGGCCACACACCCTGAGAAAGGCATGGGGGTCTTGGTGCCCCTTGCTTTTCTACAACCTCCCCCAGGGCCTGTCTTGGCAGCATGGCTCAGAGAAGACCCCCGGGTAACCTGAATGTCACTGGCTTCAGACCCCAGACCTGCTTTGGGCTGAAACCTGCCACCTCTATCCTGCCTGACTTGCCCACGATGTCTACAAGGGCAATACAGGCAGGAGAAGCTCTGAAATGGGAGCCGCCTCCAGGGGGACGGGTGGGCGCTTAAGCACCTTCATAAACCCAGTGTGAGCCTGGGCCTTTGAGAAGCCAGGAGGGCCAGAGAGCACTGGTACATGGTCTGACCGTGGCTAATGTCCTGGAGAATGGGGAAAGAGGAAGGGCAGGAGCCTTCAAAGGTCAGATAAGAGAACAGCTCCAGTTCCCAGATGCCCCTTCGTCTAGGTGCATCCAAACCCCTGGGTCTCCTCCCAGCCAAGACTATTCTTATATTTGCATTAATGCTGGGTACTGGACAAGAATGCAGGGAGTGGAAAAGGGACATCATCCCCATCTCCAGGATCTATGGCACCATGGAAGCAGTGGAGAAGGGCCCACAGTGCCTAAAAACCCAGTTTAGAGGAGCACCCAGTATATGCTCAAGTCTTAGTACCCACTTCTGGGCCTTCCTAAGGCCTGAGACCAAGTGAGCGTTCGGCATTTGATGAATTCACAAATGAACAGCGTCTGGAAAATGGCGGGGAGGTGAAAGGTCAGAGGTGGGTGAAGCCCAGGGGGAGGAGGATATGGGGAAGAATAGAGTTTGGGGGGAATTCCAGAGTGTTCGTGAAGTCCCTAGAAATGCTGGGAACATTCTAGGGAGCACAATTCCTCAAGTGTGATCCATCAACCAGTAGCAACAGTATTCCAGAAGAAATCGCTAGAAATGCAGAATCCTGGGTCTAGAATGAGAAGCCAGAATCCATCATATAACAAAGTCCACGGGGACAAATAGCATGGTGGAGTGTCAGGAGAGCCACTCTAGAGGCTGGCAAAGTCTGGAATAAGTGAGCCCAAAAGTATGGGGAAATGAAGCCAACAGGGGAGGGGATGGGGACAGATTACAGTGGAGACAAGGAATGGAGGGCAGCAGACCGAGCCCTAGGACCTACAGGACCTGCCCTAGCCACCAGCCACCCAGCTGTGAAGGCGGCCGGGGAAGCTCAGTTGTCCTCTGCCTTGATCAGGTGGCCGCTGAAGGTGATGTACGTGTCCATGTCATCGCTGTAGATGCCATTCTCCCGCTCCCGCTTGAAGAGCCGCACCCACACGTAGTCACCTGGCACCAGGGGCAGCATCACGCTCTGACTCTGCATGATGCTGCGTTCGCTGGGCTGTGCATACAGAATCACGACCGCCTGCTCGTTGTGGACTATGTGCACGTAGGTCTCCTTGTAATTCCAGCTGTGCACATTGAGGCTGAAGAAGTAGAGGCCTCGCAGGGGAGCCACGAAGCGGCCAGTGGCCATGTCGAAGTGGCCGTCCGTGTTCACGAAGACCCTGTCGAACAGCAGTGAGAGGAAGTTCTCGCTGCTGTGCAAGCCCGTCTTGCGGCCCACAGAGAAGGCCGAGTAATGCGTCTGGCACGAGCTGCCAGGGCTACCTGCCTGCCCCTTGTCACCTTTGATACCCTGAGAGCCACGGTCCCCTCGGGTACCATTCTTGCCTGGCTTCCCTGGCGTTCCTGAAGGACCTCTGTCCCCTTTGTCACCTGTGAGGACATGAAGGGGAGAAGTCAGGACAGGTACCCATCCCTGTGCTAAGCACTCTGTTTTGGAAGCTTCCACCTTTGCCTGGGTCCAGAAAAGGAGCTAGTGTTTATTAAGCACCTAACTGCATGCTGGGTATTACCACCCCAAACATCCCTCTGCAGAAGTGAAACTGAGGCCATTTCCAAAACCTAAAGTGTGTCCTATCCAGCTCAGTCTGGGAGGCTGCACCACCTAGGCCAGCTAGGAGGTAGGGTAAGGTCAGACATATTTTGCACTTCTAGTTAGAGAAGAAAACTGCCTTTGGGTCTTGGGTTTTTAGGGTGGACCTTAAAAGGGACCTTCAAGGTTATACATGCGTGAGTCCTTACCTGTCAAGGAGAGGACAGGACATCCACTCAGCCTGGCCCAGCCCATCTCCACCCTCCCCTGAGCTGGTGATCTCCAGCCTAGTCACTTTCCCTGCCCTGGCTGCAGGCTGAATTTGAGTACAAATACGCTGCCGTCCCCAACAAACACGCCTGGTGTGTACTGAAGAGACCTGACTCCACGCATTTCCCTGGTGAGGTATACTTCCTCAGGTCTCCTTGACCACCATGGTGAGGTCAGCAGATGGTAGAGAGAAGCACAGGTCTTTGAAGACAGACCAAAGGAAAGTGGGGTGGGCGTGGCCATGGCTGTGTGCTGGCTCCACAGGTGCCATGTCCTGGGGGAAGCGCCTCACTGGGTACAGGACACTTGAGCACCCGCTCTGCTCAGCCTAAGTCCGTGGTAGTAGTGAGTGAGAAGAAGACTGCTTTCCTTCTACACACAATCTGGCAGGAGGTTTAGAAAGAGGCCATCTTGACCCACAAGGCAAGGTGCTTAGACCCTGGGCTCTTTGTGCTACAGGGAGCCATACACTTTTGACATCCCGGTCCAGGGTACCACAGGACATGGATAGCCACAGGAAGGGTATCCACACCCAGGTCCTTCTATCTCCAGAAGCTAAGCTTCTGAAGTTGTATGGAAAGAGGCCATGGCACATCTTCTCCGGGGGGATCAGCATGTGCAGGAGTCTCGGGTGCCTGCTGGCTATCAGAGGGGAGTGCCCTGCTCTGTCTCTGACGTCGAGGTGACCCCAGGAGAGCCCCTCCTCTGCTGTCCTCACATTGGGTGGGGACATGGTGAGCAAAGATGGGGCAAGGATGTCAATGGTGTGACGGTGGCAGTCACGGTTCCGGTCGCTATCTATCAAGGGGTCACCCAGTCATCCTGACCTCCAGCCATCGAACTCCCCCAAGACACTGCACTTCAACCCCTGTCCCTGTGTGTACCATATGAAACCTATGGGGCCAGGTCCTCTCTGTTCAACTCCTCGGATCCCACGGAAAGAAACTATATCCTGGTGGTGGCTGGTGACCCCGTGGACCCCGTCTTTTTCACCATGATATCTCTTTTCACACCCCTGCTGGGAAGCCCCTTACCCCGTGAATGCAAGCTTACACATCGCCTTCCCAGGAGCCCTGTGGCCTGCCATGCTCACGCTGTTGACTATGCCCCACACGTCACCCCAACACCCTCTGCCCACATTTTGGGTCCCAAGGCCTTTCCCTCACCTACTCCATTAACCTGGGGAATCTGCTCGCTGAGTGTCACCTATTCCTTGGCTCCCTCCACATCCTACGTGCTGTGCATATGCAGACCAAAGGCAGACAGGGCCTAGGCAAGGCCTGCCCTGCTTTCTGCTGTCACTCCGTCCCTACCTACCCCACGCCCTCCCAGTGTGGGAACTCACCTTTCAGGATGGTGATGTTGATGTACGGCCTGACCTCGGGCAGGACATAGGGGGGAACAGCATTGACCGTGTCAGCAGGGGACAGTGGGTCCTCAGGGTCACAACATCGTTGACAGTTTTTGGGGAGATGGGAGGCCACAGACTCCCCAAAGGTAGGCTCTTCTGTGGGGACCCCAAACACAAGAGGAAGAAGGAATACTGCCCAGATGGACCCCAGGCTGGCTGTCCCCATGATGACCTGGAAGGAGAAAGAAATACATTTCTCTCAGCATATCTGGTGTGTCAAGGCCCAGGGATAACACTGTAGCCATGGCAGACCCAGTGTTACTAGGGGAGCAGAGTAAGACCTCTGTGTGTGTAAGGCAAGTCTGGGGCCTCCGGGGAAGCAAGCCTTGGGGGGTGGGGAGACGATACTAGACTGGCCATCGAGCCTCCTGGCGTCTATCAACTGTGGTCACTGCCACGTGGGTTGGGAAGGAGGAAGGCCTCGTGGTGACACTCCAATGGCACAAACCCTCCTCCACTAAGACACCAAGGAAGATATCCAACTAACTAAGGAGATGGAGAATGTCTCTAAAGGCTGTTTGCTGACCTTGGCAAGATCTCTTGCAAGCACATAGGAGGTAACAGGACCTAGGGTCCCTGAGACCGAGGCATTGTTAACCCTGCAGGCCCGTGCTTCTGTGCAGAAGCAGGAGGTGTCCCTCTTGAAGAACAAGTCAGAGATGTGCCCTTTGGAACAACATAAGGCTGGTTAGCAGGGCTCATCCTCTGGTAACAAACCACTTGCCCAGAAGCCATGTGATTTGAAGGTGGTTGTGTCAATCATGACAGGCCTACCAATCAGCCACTGAGGTGGTAAATTGAAATTAAGGGGGTGAACAGAAAGCACCTGGAAGTTGAAAGGAATCAGAGATGGTAAGGTTCCATCTTGAGACTTGAACATGATGAGGTCTAGAGTTTCCAGAGTGGGGCAGGAAGTAGGCCGGACACCAGAGGAACCTGGACCAATAGGCAGGAAGCCTGCAGTGGGCCTTTGAGGTGGTGACAGGCTCGGGGGCTGGCTCCACCCAATTATCACAGATCAGAAAGTGCTATTGAAACCAGACTGGTTTTTTACACCTCTGGCGTCTCTTTGTTTATTTCCTTTTTGTTCCTCTTTAACATTTAGTACAAATTCAAAAATATTTTTCTGTGGTTAATACAGGCTGAGAAGGTAAAATGATTACTTCATGAAAGGCTATGTGTTAAAGGGACAGAAGCTCTGGATCTCTGGGGGCCAGGGTGACAACAGGAGGTGTCTTCATAGACACCTCCTTTCTGGAATGATTCTGTCCACACTGCTGGGGCCTGCTGTTTCTATTCCACAGGCAGGGAAACCTCTCAGAGACCAACTCCATGCCTATTCTTAACTACAGGTCGCAGCAACACCCCCCACAGTGCACGCGCACACGCGCGCACACACAGACACGCACACACAGACACACACATGCACACACACAGACACACACACAAACATACACACAAACATACACACACACATACACAGACACGCACACACAGACACACAGACACACACATATACACACGCACATTCACACATGCACACACACAGACACACACAGAGACACACACAGGCACACACACGCACACACATAGACACACAGACACAAACATACACACATACACACACGCACGCACACACACAAACATACACACATATACACACACATACACAGACACACACACTCACACACACACAGACACACACAGACACACACAGACACACACGCACGTTCACACATGCACACACACAGACACACACAGATACACACAGGCACACACACAAACATACACACATACACACACACAAACACACACACACACACACACACACATACACATATATATATATACACACACACACACTTTATTCTGGCCATATGCCCACCCTAGGGGGGGAATCCAAATAACTAACAAACATGTGACCTAGTGGTCACGTGACCTAGAGATTGCAGCTTAGCCCCTCTTTCATTCACACAAGATGCCAACATGTCTGCCTTGCTAGGCAATACAGGCAACTTACACTCTGGGAAACTGCCTAGCTTGTCAAAGACTTCAAAGTGCCCATTCCCTCCTCTTCCTGTATAGGGCTTGAAAGGCAAAGAACTTCCGGAGAGTCGGTGTGGTTTGGAGACATTTTTGTTTCCTATTGGTCTGGTCCCTTGGGAGTCAGGAGTCAGATGCTCAGAGACACAGAGCTGCAGCTTGGGAGCAGGAAGCAGGAAGCAGGGCCCTCTCCATGGAAATAGTACTAATCGCAGATGGTATCCCTGATGGGGTTCTGGGAGGGGGGGCAGGCAGGACTAAGCATAGGGGATCACACCAACCATAGAGGGGTCTTTCTGTTTCCCACCACCTCACCTAAAAAGCCAGAGCATCTTGGCAGGTAGCTGGGGTACCATTGTTGTTATCCAGATGGGTGGGCCGGGCTTAGTGGCTTGGAGGTGTGTGGGGGGGGGCGGAGGAAGTCCCTGCAGGGGCAGGTAAACACAAGAAGTGCAGGGTAGCAGAGAAGAGGAGATCTTCCAATGAGCTAGCTGGCTAGGCCAGAGGGAAAGAGCTATGTGCTTACCAGAAAGAGGGGAACAGAGGCATCTCAGACTATGACCCCCAGCTCCCATCCCAGACAGAAGAAGGGAGGCCACCAGCCACTCACCCTCATCCTGCAGCCTCAAGCTCAACTCACAGACCCCGAACGGCCTCTGGCTCCTTGGCCCATGTCTGTGATGATAACTTGTTGCAGGCCCAACCCCTAGGCCTACGACTGAGCTAGGAGGGCGGAGGGATGGAGGAAGGGAGGAGGGAGCATGCTGAGCTGGCTTCCCAGTCCCCTCCTCCTGCTCCCGCCGCTCCAGCCTGGGGATCTGCCTCGGAGATACTGGGAGACTCAGATCTTTAACACCTTGGGCATCTGTGGTCCAAGCCCAGCTACGGGAATCTGTTTGAGTCAAATGCCCCAAGAATTAGCCAGGATGAGTATCAAGAGCTGAGAAATACTTGGCCTGGAAATTGGAGGCGGCAGAGACGGGGCAGGGCTCTGCATTACTCTGGGAAAGGGAGGCAGAGCTAGGGACTCTGCAGCCTGGATCTAGTCTGAGCCCAAGAGTCATCTGCTAAGAGCTACAGAGACAGAGGGAGTGGCATGGGGGCACTGGCACACATCCTCCATAGGCTATCCTGGTCCTAACACCCAGCAACATAGCTAAGTATTGTCTCTCCTACCCAAGGTGGTCTAGGATTCTGCCCCTCGCACGCAAGTGCTGGACAAAGGATAGCTTATTCTATCTTCTGCACCTGGAATCCTGCCTTCATTGAATCAACCTTTGGTCTCCTAAAGCTATCTCCCTCACAGAAGTAACCCCCAAGAAGTTCATGGTGGGGCGGGGGCTGGGGCGAGGGGAGGCAGCCTGTGTGCCCTGGGTCTAGTGAGAACTCTGCCTCCGATTCCTCCCGGGCAGACTGGGGAACATTTAGCAAAGTCACTGCCTGGCTCCTGGCCCTGGTATCCTGGGGTCAGAAACCCTGAGCAGTTCATGTCAAATGTCCCTCACCCTTGACGATCTGTTATTTCAGTTTTGCTGAACACCTCTTCCCTGAGCTAAGCTTCACCTCACTGGAGACCTTGGTCCTCAAAGGTATTTGGATTTATTCCCACCCCAACCCCGGCCTCTCTCCAGGCCACGGAGTATGAGCAAGTAAGAAGCTAGAGGGTCTTGGCCACAGTATTGCTCTCCAGCCCACTGCTAATGGGATAGATTTAGGTCTTGGACTTCCTGGCCCCACTAACAGTTAAAAAATAAAAAAAGTGGGGTTGGGGATTTAGCTCAGCGGTAGAGCACTTGCCTAGCAAGCGCACGGCCCTGGGTTCGGTCCCCAGCTCCGAAAAAAAAGAAAAATAAAAAAATAAAAATGTACACCAGCCCTGATCCTTAGGGTCTTTGACAGGGCTGTCTCTGGGCTCAGGCATTCTGGGTATTTAGGCAGACAATCCAACAGCAATCTCAGGCCTGGAAGGGGCCTCAGAAATGACCTAATCCCATCCCTTAATTAGGGACATTGTGGCCCAGGGAGACCAAGCCTTTGGTACAAGGTCACATAAGTGAAATCCAAGTTGGAAGGACACCAGATTCTTCTAGTCTGGTGCTGCATCCCAAAAGGACATGGGTTCCTCAGGTCCAGTTAGGAATACTGGGGGGCCCAGAAGAAAGCAGATAGAGGGATGATAGCCCTATAGGGGCCACCGCAGGGGTCACCACCAGACTCACACAGGCATGGCTTTGTGTAGCCCGCCCTGAGTAGCATTCCTGGGGCACAGAGCCAGGACTAAAGGGAGGCTACCGTTTCAAGCTGCAGCCACCAGGGCAAAGGGCTGAATCAGCAGCCCCAAGGGTGGGGACGGCACCAGGCGGTCTCAAATCTCTGGTGTTAGAAAACTGGGAAAATGGGTGAAAGAAAAGATGGATGGATCAGGAAGAAGCAGGCGAAGGGCACAGTTGTGCAGAAGGCTGGCTGTGTGCCTTGCACTGGTACCCCACTACACTCCGTACCACCCTATACAGGGACAACCTGTTCATTTCACCTTAACAAACCGGGAGGCTCCCAGCCACTGACCTCAGGCATGAAGATGTTCCAGGCACATCAGGTAGATTTGAGACATGGAGTCCAGTCCTGGAGTAACAGATTACAGCTCTCTGTTCCATGATACTGGGTAAGTTTCCTTACTTCCCTGAGTCTTTGGGGTGCAGTGAGGGAGGGGGTTGAGACAAGGTTTCTCTGTGTAGTCCTGGCTATCTTGGAACTCACTTTTTAGACCAGGCTGGCCTCGAACTCACAGACATCTGCCCTCCTCTGCTTCCCCAGCACTGGGGTTTAAGGTGTGCACTGCCACTGCCTGACATTTCTTTGGGTCTTAATGACCCTGGGCCAGACAATTTTGAAGAGTCCAGGAATGTATTAATGTCTGGAAATAGCCAACCAAAGGGTACCTTGCTACTTTGGTTAAGCTCTGTATGCTGAGGTGTGCACCCACTTTTCTCCACACACCCACCAGTACCCTAAGGTCCATGACACCTTCTACACTCTTTCAAAGCCTCTGTCAGCAAACGTATACTGGAACATAATCGCCAGAACCAGGTCTAAGGCCAGACTCCCATGATGTGTTTGTTTCTCTTCTCACTCCCGCCCTTTCTCCCAGGAGTCAGGACAAGGACTTGCTGACGCCAGAAGTGAGCCGAGTATAAATCGTGAATGGTAATTTACAGTTGGAGTTCAAGGTCACCACCAAGTTAAGGTCTGCACAGACGGGTAGGAGGGCGCCATCTTCTGGAGGGAGCCAGCGCGAGGCCCTGCACCCAGTACCAGAACCCCGGCAGGCAGTCCAAGCCTGGCTGGGGAGCAGAGTTTATTCCTCCAAACCTCAGCACCCCCAGAAAGTGGGCAGAGATCCAGGGCCCACGCCGTGGAACCCTAGAAAGGAGTCGAGCATATCCAAACAGGGCCAGAGTCTAGTCCAGCCGAGTAAGGCCGAGTACAGCCGAACAGAGACTTTTTTTTCCGAGCCTAAACGAACAGAGTCGGGTCCAACCGGGTGGTTCCGATTATGGCCGAATCAAGCCGAATCTGAGCGAAGAGGAAGAGCTGGTGCTCTGAGGTCCAGCGGCGCCCCCTGGCGGATTTAGAAAGCACTGGGCTGACCTGAGTGGGAGTCATTGGATCACCTTGCAGTCCAATCAATGATAGTCCTACAAGATGGGGTTGTGAGGTGTACTTCAGGAATGAGGAAACCGAGGCTCCACCAGGGCCCGAGACTGGCTCACAGGCACTCTGAGCTAGGAAGTGAACCATCTGGGGTTCCCCTGATTGCGTGTGGCCAAGAACACCCGTGCCACTGCCCACATGTAAGTCAGGTCGTGTTTGTCCATTTATTACAGCCAGTGCCTACAGAGACCTCCCTGGTAGAGAGTGGACAGAGCTCAGACACAGATGGAGAAACCAAACAGGCTCTGGAGGTGTTGACCGAGGGCGGTGGGGCGGCAGTTCCCATGAGCAAATATTGACACATTTCCTGACCGTTAAAGCAGAAAGTCCGACTGAAAAAGGACGTTCTGTCCCTTCTCTGCAAAGCTTTGAAACCTCCTGCCCTGACCCCACGCCTCAGTCTCCTCACCTGAAACAAGATATTAATAAAGTATGTGGCTAGGATCCCAGGTCTCTGGGTCCCTATGGGGCACGAGTCATGGCTGGGCATTCCTTGGAACTAGTGAGAAAGAGAAGTGTCTGCACACAGGTGCAAACTCCAGATTCACCCTCACTCTACAGCACCCTGGAGTGCCTGTCCAGGGCTGCTCTGCTTGGGACACTGGGCCTCTAGGAAGCAACGGAAGCTGTGTATCTGACCATCTTGTCTGCTTTACACACTTCCAAGAGCATTGTGTGCCATCAAGGAGCTGGCACCGGTAGTCTCAGAGCACGCGACCTCCAGCATCACCCTATCCACCTAGCACTGGGGAAACTGAGGAAGGAGGATGGCCCTGAACCAGAGTTGGGAATGTTCTTGGTCTTCTCTCTGGTCCTGACATTGGGCAACACAGACATGACATGACATCACAGACCACCCAGGAGGTCTTGCACATCTGTCCTGTGGACACACTTCTGAAAATGCTTGTACAGTACCTGTACTTGGGCAGGAGGCACTGGCCCAAGATCTGCAAAAGTTAGCTCATCTAACAGCCTAAGCACTTCCTTGGCCCAAGGAGGAAGATGCTGAGGCAAGCAGAGGTTCATCTATGGGCTCAAAGTCAGGCAATTAGTAAACAGATGGGCTGGGACTACACCATAGGCAGTCTGAATCCATAGTGTGCACACACTAACACTCTGCTGTCCCTTCCCTGGCTCCTAGACAAGCCATTTGGCCTCTGGGCTCAGCCTTTGGCAGTTAACCACATGTTGCAGGTTGGTTGGACAGATCTTCTCAGGACCCGAGAATAACACCCCATGGCAAATGGGACCACCCCATGACAAATGGGACCACCCCATGGCAAATGGGCAGTGGTCTTCACAAGAGTACAGCAGGAACTTCAGAAACAAAGATTACTGTGTTGCCAGGAGCAGTGGTTCAGGCCTGTAGTCCAGGCACTCGGGAGGCTAAGGTAGAAGAGTCTTGACGTCTGGGCCAGCCTGCTCTACTGAGTGAGACTTTGCCATGCAAAAGAGAAAACGGGCTGAAGAGATGGCTTAGGTGGTAAAATGCCTGCTTACAAGTGTGAGGACCTGAGTTCGGATCCCTCGAAACCTACACGAAAAAGCAGTTCATGGTCATGTGTATCTCTAGCCCTGGCATTGGGTCCAGTGAGAGATCTTGTCTAAAAGATAAACTGACAGAGATTGGGGAAGACATCTGACAGGCCTACATACATGTATGCCAGCACACATGTACACACACTAACAAATACATACGTACACACGTACACACACCACACACACAAACATGCACCTACCACACACAGAGACATAGACACACACAGACACACAGACACACATCTGAACACACACAGACACACACTCAGACACACATACAGAGACAGAGACACACACCAACACACAGACACACAGAGACATAGACACACACTGACACACACACACACACATACCACACACACTGACACACAGACATAGACATAGACACACACAGAGACACAGACACCCACCACACACAGACACACACCCAAGCATGCACATGAGTTTATTGTGACAATTCAGGAGTGCAAAGCTCCAAGAGTAAGCTATCACCCTTGTAGCTTTTCTGGGCACTGGGTGTGTTCGCAGCCTCCATCTGTCTTTTGGAGGTTGCTGGCATTCTCAGCATCCCTGGGCTTGGAGAAGGCTCACCTTGGTCTTAGGGGGGTGCTGGGTTGTTAAGACAGGGTCTCACTATGTAGTACAAACTGGCCTTGAGCTACAGGTAGTCCTGGAATCACAGGAGTGTGCTGCCCCATGACTTTGACCTTTACCCCTATACTGATTTTGGTCGTGTCTGTCTAAATCTCTTTCCCTGGGGACACGCATTGTATTGAGTCCACCCTACTTGAACATGACTTCCTTCCCTTTTTACATCTGCAATGACCTTGTCTCCAAAAGAAAGAAAAACAGGTTAAGGTTGCAATACAGGAACTGGGAGGAACACAAGCCAGCCCCTAGCAGGAGCTACCTCTCCAGGACACCATGACTTCACAGCCTGTGCCTCAGCATGGGATTTCAGCTGCCTATGACCTTGCTGGATGCTTTGTCTAACTGTAGAGTGTCAGCACACACCAACCCTGGTACACTCAGGCTCCAGCACCTGCCTCTTGTGCACACCTACTAAGCTCTCCCAGAACACATATATACTCACCTTTCCCACTGTGGCCAAAAAGGAGCCATACACAAGTGGCCACCAGGGTACGTCCAGAGGCATGCCCTGACATACCCAGTAACCTTGTCCCCAGGACAACCCAGTCTGACGGAGGATGCTGACACACAGTCAGCCCTCAGAAAAGTCTCTGTTAGCTAAGTGAGCTATGCCCAGAGAAGTGAAAAAATGTCACCCAGTAGGTTCACATTACAATGGAGTCTAAGGTCTGGGACACCTAACTTTGGGTCCCATTATATGTATATATATTTAGGATTTATTTTCATTTCTCTCTGTACATGTGTGTGTGCATGCACGTGAGTGTGTGTATGTGTGTGTGTGAGTGTATGTATATGTGTGTATGAGAGTGTGTGTATGAGTGTGTATATGAGTGTGTGTATGAGTGTGTGTGAGTGTGGGTGAGAGTGTGTGTATGAGTGTGTGTGTGTGAGAGAGTGTGTATGTATGTGTGAGTGTGTGTGAGAGAGTATGTGTGTGTGAATGTGTGTGTGAGTGTGTGTGTGAGTGTGTGTGTGAGAGAGTGTGTATGTATGTGTGAGTGTGAGAGTATTGTGTGAGTGTGTGTGAGTGTGTGTGAGTGTGTGTGAGTGTGTGTGAGAGTGTGTGTGAGTGTGTGTGAGAGAGTGTGTATGTATGTGTGAGTGTGTATGTGAGCATGTGTGTGAGAGTATTGTGTGAGTGTGTGTGAGTGTGTGTGTGTGTGTGAGTGTGTGTGTGTGTGTGTGTGTGTGTGTGTGTGTACTATGGCATACATGTGGAGGTCTTCGGACAACTTGGAGTCAGTTCCCCCAAGTACCCTGGGAGACTGAAGAGGGTATCTATCCCTGGAACTGGCTACGGGGAATGTGAACTGCCAGCCATGTGTTCTGGTCCTCTGGGCCCTCTCTCCAACCCCTCACATAACTTTTAGGGCTATGTTCCTCTCACAGCTTTACAGGGGACTCCCCAAGGGCCGAGGGTTGTCAGTGATAGGAAGTCCTCTGAGGCTCCTTCAGGACCACTCCTTGCTCACCTCCAGGACAGCCTGGGGACCCACTCAAGACTATTCTCCTTGGGGTCCCATGGAGCCCAGCTGTCAACTCCCTTTGGGACAGTAGCTTACATCAGCTTCAGATAAAGAAGATCCCAACGACCTGTAGCCTTGTCTCCCCAGCCTCAGACCCCTGAGGCTCCCACTTCTCCCATCACACTGTTACTGGTGCACAGAATCCTCATCCAGAAGCTTGTGGCCGTGGGCTGTTGCCTGGCAACCGCCTCTGAGCGACAAGATCAAGGTTAAGTCAGCAGCTTCCATTGCTGAAGGGGACTGTGGCAGGCTTGGCTGTCACTGCCTCTCTGTCTCTGCTCAGGACTAAATCATAGGTTCTAGTCACCAAACCCAAAACAAACTCCTTCAGTTTCCTCTGCCTGCCCAACCCACCCTTATTATTCCCAACCCCAGCTCCGAGGCAGGATCCTCACAGCACGACTATGACTCCAACGGCCTAACCTTGTTCAAGTATTCATCCCAGAGACTCACAGGGAGGGCCAGAGCTGCGCTGCCAGGCCTTGGAGACACAGCTGTATTATGCCTGTCCTGCAAGGTCAAGGTTTTCAGATACATGAGGACACACGTACATGCTCTTCAGGGTGCCCCAGCAGTGGCTCCCAGTGTTGGTAAGTTCAAAATTGTGAGAGCAGAAGAGAAACTCAGCCCATGTGGACACTGTCAGGTAATACGGGCAGTGGCTGGCCCATCTCTGAGGCTGCATATCCCTGCTTCATAGAACACTTTGGACAGGTGTTTATGGCATGAGCAGCTTCTACACAACACACACTAAACAGTTACACACACACACACACACACACACACACACATTCTTGTATGACTGTACCTAGAAATAGTAGCCACAGGAGGCATAGACACACTCAGCCTACTGCTTTGGACTGGCCTTTCCTCCCACAACCCTGCCCTTCCCACTTCTAGTGTACCATTGGCCAGATTATATTGTCTATCCATGACCCTGCCCCTCCCACCACACCATTGGCCAGATTATATTGTCTATCCATGACCCTGCCCCTCCCACCACACCATTGGCCAGATTATATTGTCTATCCTGCCCCTCCCACCTCATCATTGGCCAGACTATATTGTCCATCACACTGCCTCACCTCTGGCTGTGTGGAAAGGCAGACACTAACCAGTCATCACCCCCTTGGCCTTGTCTTTGGTGACTTACTTGTAGTCAATTATCTCTCTGCTTTGAGATTTGCTGTTAGATAATAGTAAGAAGAGGTATCGTTTTTGGGGTGCAAATCTTCAAGGGTGTAGGTTCAGACTTTCAAGCACACCTGCGTAACCCTTGAAGGACTAGGGAGTTATAGAGAAAGAAGCCACCCAACTGAGCACATGGCCATCAGGACACACAGAGAAAATGGTCTTAGTCACTATCTTTATTGACAGGAGCTCAGGTCAGAAGCAGCAAAGAACTTCTCAACTGGTCACCCACCCCTTTGCAAGACGTGGCTCACCTACCCCATCCAGGAAGGTTGGACTGCTTACTTCCTGACCCAGCTCCTTCTCAGAGGAACCCCTGGGCTGGGCCTCAGGCCCCATACATGCCTATGTTTGCAAACTTCCTCCTTCTGGGGTGGCTTGCATTCTCCATGGTCCTTGGCTTCTGACCTCCTGCACTCCATTTCTCATGAATACCTTCACCTCCAGTAGCTGACACCGAAGCCACTCACTTAAAGGGCAAGGTGTGGGCTGAGCCTGAGGTACAACACGGCCGCTTTGTATCCTTACGCAGCCCCATTGTGGTGAGCAGTAGCTTGCCTGGCATGACTCAGTTCCCTCCTGGATTCTAACAGACTGGAGAACTGGGGGATCACATTCTCACTATGATGAGGATACTGAGGCGCAGAGACAGAGGGTATGGCCAAGAGGCTTGAGGTGAATAGAAGATCCAGCTTTCTCAACATCTGGATTTGTGGGTTCCCTGAGAACCCTGCCTCTGCAGGGTAGGGTGGGGGTTTGAGCAGAAGCCTCAACCTTTCCAGGGCCATCACTGCTGGGACCAGAAGGACCATCTCTGGGAGGGGAAGAATGAAGTCCTGACCCAGCTGGGACAGTGGCTACTCCCCATGACAGCCTGTTAGTCTCTACATCAGCTGGAGCCCTGGGAATAGAGGATGGGAGGACTGACCCACACAAAGGACTTACCATCCCTCCTGAGGAGCCAAGCCCATTCCCACGACTCCATCATGACCTGTGCCCCTCTCACCAGCCCCACGCACCCTCCAGGGGATCCTGGTCACATGTCTCCTTCAGATCCTTCCTGAAACCATCAGTGCTGCAAACTGAGCTTAGCTCAAGGGGGAGAAGGTTGACTCAAGATCACCACAAAGTTCTGTTCTCTTCTCCCTCCGATCCCATCCCCCTCCTCTTCTTACTGCCTCAGCTCCCTCTCCTCCTTTCTCCCTCTCCTTCCCTCAGGCTGCTGCATAGCCCTGGGGACTAGGTAGCTGACCTGAATAGGGTGAGTCAGTCTCCGGGTGGCCTGAGCCTGGTGGTGTGCAATCTTCCCTCCAGAGAAGGAATACAAAATTAGAAGACCAGTCACACGTAGGTCCCAGGGGGGCCCAAGCAGCAAGAACCCCTGAAACTTGGTTTCACCTGCCTTCTGGGAAGTTCTTCCCCTGGTGTCCAGGAGCACAGAAGGCCCAATGCTCAGACGCTGGGGTGAGGGTCTGTAGGACACCCGGACTGCCCTGCAGAAGAGGTAGGAGGCCTGCACATGAACAGAGTGGCTGAGGCCACAGAGCAGCATGGAAAGGGCTCACTTGCGTCCTAAGCCGTGGCATCCCACCACACCAACTAACACTTCCTTTAGGTTTCAGCCAAGCACCCACCCCCAGGTCATCTGCATCTCTGATTTCCCAAGCCCTGGTGTATCTCCTTGAGGGCCAAGATACAGACTGATCCCCAAGATATCTTGTTTCTTGGTCAGACTGTGCAAATTCTTAACTTGGGCTCTGATTAGGAGATTAATCCCAATAAGGATTCCAGACCCCTCTTCTGACAGGGCTCATTTTACCCATCCCTGAGTCAAAAGAAGAAAACAAGACCCAGAGAGGGCTAGTGACTGGCCAAAGTATACACAGCAAGCCCTGGCACAGTGGGACAGAGCCCAGGCCTATGGACATTCCATCACTGGACCCTAGTACCACAACGGTCCAGAGAGGGCCAGGACAGCCATGTAAATAAGCTCACTCTAGCTGTTGCTTGCTTAGAACACTGCCATGTGTCTGGTACTCGTGCCTTAGGTCAAGCATAGCTTCTGCTCTCTTCAGGATCATGCTGGCTCTTTGAAGGTTCTTACAGATGGCTCAGCGTGCTGGCCTTGTCCCCAGCTGTGGCTTCCTGGGGTAGAAGCTGCTGTTCCTTGGCAGTCCCTGTGCAAGGCCGTTGCTGCTGTCCACTGGGGCCTGGCTGTGCGATCTGACTGAGCCTCCCATTCATCTCCTGCCCTCTCTGCATCCTCCGCTCTTCCTCTTCCCTTCTCTCTTCTTCCTCTTCATCCTCCTCCTCCTCCGTCTTCTCTGGAGGGCCAGACCCTGGCTCCTGGCTCCGTACTCGCCGAGAAGGTCTTAGCAGGATCCTGCGGAAGCCCTGCTTGAAGCGGTAGGAGAGGAAGCCGTAGAGGATGGGGTTTGCGCAGCTGTTGGCGTAGGGCAGCGCGACCACCAGGAAGTAGAGGCCAAAGAAGGCGGGCTCCTCCGGCAGCGGGCACACCACATTAACGATGTTGAGTAAATAGAAAGGCATCCAGCAGAGGACGAAGAGTGCCACCACAGCCACCACCATGCGTGTCACCCTGCGCTCAGAGCGCCGCCGCCGCTGGCAAGCGGGTGCCTGTACCCACTGGCACGAGGGCGCCCGCACCCGCCGTGTGGTCGACCGCACCTTCACCACAATAAGCAGGTAGCATAAGCAGATGACCAGCAGGGGCCCAAAAAAGCCCAGTGCGGCCGTATAGATGATGAAGGCTGTTCGCCAGGCAGCCGCTGGCTCTGGCCACTGCATGTGGCACGTGCTCATCCCTCGGGGCACTCCTGAGAACACAACCACAGGCAGCACGACCACAGCTGAGGCCACCCAGACAGCTGCACTGACCATTCGAGCCACAGGTGCCGTGCGCCAGCGGGCAGAGCGTGTGGGGTGCACCACAGCCAGGTAGCGGTCCACACTCATGACGGTGAGGCAGAAGATGCTGGTGAACTGGTTGATGCCATCCACGGCCATGACCAGACGACACATGAGAGAGCCGAAAGGCCAGTAGGACAGGGCGTTCTGAGCAGCCAGGAAAGGTAGCCCCAGCATGAAGAGTTCGTCAGCCAGTGCCAGGTTGAGGATATAGACACTGGTCACTGATGGGCTGGACGTGTGCCGCAGAACCACGTAGATCACCAGTGAATTGCCCAGCAAACCCACCACACACACCACCAGGTACACCAGAGAGATCAAGATGCCACTGACAGCCAGTCCTGCCAGGCTAGTGCCAGCAGATGCATTCCCCAGGGACGTGTCCAGGGGCCAGGCTGAGGATGCATTCCCAGGGTCCAAGGTCGTAGGCACGGATGAAGGATAGGTAACAGCGGCCATGGCAGGGATGAGGATCAGTCAGCAGCCAACTAGCCCAAACCTACAGGAGGGAGAGCACAGCTTAGTTGTGACAGAACGGCTTCCTATTTGCCACCACCACCTTGAACTTACAGACCTACTATGTGCCAGCTCAGAAAGCCCAATCATCATCTATGTTCTCTGCACAGCCCAGTAGGGTGAGAGGTGTTATTCCTAGTTCTCAGGTGAGACACCCCCTCTCCCAAGTCCCTCTGCAAAACTTCAGGTTAAAGTTGATACAGTTGTATCTTTTCTAGCAGAGCTCAGAACTTTCCTCAGACTTCCAATTCCAAACAGAATGGCAGTGAGCCGTTGTTTCCTCTCCTGGGAGTCAGAGTCTTTGACACCTCCCTAACCCTGGCCATCCCATGGGTCCCCCTACCTACATCCCTGCCTGGAGGGGTGAGTGTGAATGTGAGGTGGGTGCCTGGACCCCTTTTCCTCCAGGACCTGCTGGTAATGAGAAACCTGCATCCGGAAGCTACATCTCCCAGGTACAGGTCTGAGTGCAGGACCCTACGATTGAGTACTGAGCTGAGCAGGAGGATGGAGCAGACATTCCCTGGCGCTTGGTGAGGTCCTGTGCGTCTGGGCCTAGGGGATCCTTCTGGGCTCCCCTGCTGGACTCAAAATCTCCTGAATCACCACGGAACAGCCAACGCTGGACCGTTTCCACTGCCCGCACCACTCTCTCAATCACTCACCAGTGAGTGAGGCATCAAATGAGTCAGAAGAGCCCAGAGTGGGCAGACGTGTGTGAAGGTGTGGGCTGCACACTGGGGGATCTGAGGGAATGGGAGCCCTCTGGCCTCCTCCTCAGCAGGTTACTGCTTCTAGAACATTCAGGTACAAGGCTAAGGGCAGCCTCTCCCATTGACCTGACCCTCTGCCCTGTCTCTTTCCCAGCCAATAAACTGCTCAGCTCAGCCCACCAGTTCCCTTGGCTTCTGGATCCTGGGTGCATCTAATTCTGCGCTGCAGAGTGGAGCAAAGGGGGAGCCTCCAGGCTAAGGAGCTGCCCTTCTCACTTCTGTATTGACTCATTCTGGGTCTGGACCCCTTTACTAGAAGCAGAGAGTACTCTGGATGTAGGAGGCTCCTGAGAAGGGGAAGCATCTAGCTCCCAGCATGCTCCTGAGTAAGGAACATATGTGACAGCTCTGAGTGCCAGGCTGGGGATGCCAAGGATGGCGACGGACCCCTGGCAGAGTGCCAAGGCTCCTCCCTGCTACACTCCAGGTTGGCCAGGTTTCTGGCAGCCTCCAAGCTCCGGGCTCAGTAAGCCCCCAAGTGTACCTCAACCTGCGCACCCTCAGCCCCTTGAGCTGCATCTAGCAAATGTGGGCCGTGGGGTTCTACAGTGTCCTCACAGAGCTGGCTGCTCCTTGTTGGACCCCGACCCCATAAGACTTCAGGCAAAGCTGGCATCTCAGAACTGACACAATCCCCGGGCCTACAGTGCAAGGCCTTCCTGCTGTCCTCACCAACTGGCCAGGAGCTAAGAGGAGTCTCACGAATCTGGGCCACAGACAGGAAGAAGCACTTATAGGAGGCCCTGTGATCCATCATCCTATTTTACAGGCTGCCAGACTGAGACCAGGCTAGGGCAGGCCCCTGACTCAGTATTGTGATGGCTTCACTATCCTGGTGGCCTAGGCAGAACTTGTCTGGCTGTTTGTGCTCTTGAACTCTGGATCATGGGCCCAAAGTCTCAACCCCACAGGAGCCTAGAGACGGGCATTTAAATTCTTGGAACACAGCCATGAATCTCAGAGTCCGGTTTTCAGGCCCCGTGACTTTGAATCAGGGAATATCACAACCCCAGATAGACAGCTGGAGTCGAACCATCCTAGAAGAGGAACTTTGGGATCGAGGACCTTACAGTTCTGCTCCCAGTGTGGGGGTGGGATACCCTACGTCACCTGGCCACCCTACCCACTTGCTTTATGCAGTGCCTCTTTATAGCTCTCCCATAGGGTAGCCAATCAAAGACGCCCAGGACTGCAGGAGAAGGGAGAGCTGAGAGCCAGGCAAACCTTTCCAGGCTTCAGGCACAGATGCCCTCAGGGAAGCCCAGAGTGTGCTCCAAGGATGGTCCCTCCAGGCCCACACAAGCACATTCATGAGCCTGCAGAATCATATGCGCATGCACACACACACACACACACACACACACACACACACACACACACTCACAGGAACACAGCTACCCAGCCAGACCCTTCTTGGATCCCCCCTCCAAGATACCCTCCTTGCTGTCAAAGTTGACAGGCCAGGCAGGTGCCAGAACCCAGAAATCACAGCTTTTCGTTGGGGGAAAACAGACCTGCAATTTCGATGCTGTCTTTTCTTTAAGGTTCTGGGATCCTATGCCTGATCTAATTCTTCCTTGGAAGGGAGGGAGGGAGGGACTTTGCATCCCTGTCTGGTTTATCTTTGGCACAAGCTTGCCTGAAAACTGGGGGTGGAATCTCCTCAAGGGACTGTTGAGGAGGGGAGAGACACACAGAGAGGGTGAGTTAGTGCTCCCAAGCCCCACAGCAATTAAGGATGGCCCCCCAGGCTTGCTAGACACCCCTGTTGCTCTTATTCCCCTCACACTTGGCTCCTACCCACTCCAAAGTGCTTTCCCTCAGCGCCTAGCCTATCACCACGAACTTAGTAAATACTAACGGAAACAAGCACCCTAAGCAGGTAGAAGTCAAAGGAGCAAGGATTCGGGGGGCCGGAGATGGAGGACAAGATGAGGAAGGAAACTGAAGCTCAGAGAGGTTAAGTGACTTCCACAGGGTTACCCAGCTGGTGAGTTTGAAATCCTGTATGTCTACTGGACCATGATGGCTTCCTTAAAGGTCTCTGGCTTAAAGTTGTCAAAAATCAAGACAAATGTAGGCTGAGGACCCCTAGCTGGCTCTGCAATGCATGTGTCCTCTGCAACCCTGGACCTTCCCGCAAAGAGGCTGGGATTTTATTAGTCAGCAGTGACTGACATGAGCCCTAGGCCTGGATCCTGACCCTCAGAGCCACCCCGTCAATCCCCGAGCTGAGAACTTGGACTCTGCTGATGCTAAACTGCTGTGTGACCTTGGGCAAGTCACTTCTCTCTGGTTCTAGTCTCCTCCTACTTCAATGGTGATGTGCATTCCCACCTTACGGGGTTGCTGCAAAGGTGGAAGGGACTCTTCAGATGCACCACTGCCAGCATGAGGGGGTGCTCAAGGCCTGGGAAGCCATGGGTAGCTTGCATCTCTTTGGTCCAGTTCTGACATTCTGCTGCATGGAGGTTCCAAGATTCTGGAATGACGGCACAAGATGCTGAGATTAATAGCCCTTCCTGTCTTCCAGCCCACGCAGAGATCATCAAAAGCCTTATTGCTTTCTGAAACTCCCCACCCTCTGCCAGCCCCAGACTTAGCCCTAAGTT
Source organism: Rattus norvegicus (assembly GCF_021556685.1). Taxonomy (NCBI): domain Eukaryota; kingdom Metazoa; phylum Chordata; class Mammalia; order Rodentia; family Muridae; genus Rattus; species Rattus norvegicus. The sequence continues at coordinate 119,669,429 of NC_141540.1, forward strand.
CAAACTAATCAGAGAAAAGGCCCAGGTATCCCACCCTCCAAGTCCCCTCCTTACCTGCCCACAGGGCAAGAATTCCCTTTGCAGTCGCCAGGCTGGATAACCTTCTGCAGCCAGGTACCACCAGAGCACAGCCAGCTGGGGTGACACACAGTGCCCACTCCTCCAGTGCTTGTGGGCTTGGTTGGGCCCTTCCTAGGTCCTCGGGGGCCACGTCAGCCCACGTCGCCTCTCCCATCTGGTCCTCAGTCCTGACTTGCCACCCGCACCTGGTACGTCACCCCCCATCTCCAGGACACGTGGCGGGTGCCGGACACAGGATGGGGGTCTTCAGATGGCACCCAGTTGGGGGTGACAGAAGGCACTTCCAAAGATGACAGAAATGTGAGATAGCAGGGGACATAAGAAGCCCGAGGAAAATAAGGAAAGGAGGGGGAGGGTCGGAGGTGGAGAGAGAGAGAGGAGAGGGAGAGGAGACAGTGTGTGGGCGGAAAGGCAGAATGAGGGGGAGTAAGGAGAGACGCCTGGCAAGGAGCAGGGACCGAGGAGCGAAGAGGAGAGGCGAGAATAGATGGACGAAGGAGCAGGGAGAGACGCAGAAAAAGGCAGGGACAGAGGGAGGTAGGAGGAAGGAGAAAGAGGGGGTGGTGGGGACAGTGACAGAGAAGGATTGTGCCACAGATGGTGACATGGAGAGCCAGCACATGGGGGAGCAGGAGGCTGCGGGAGGGGCCGGGAGGAGGGGCTGAGCACCGGACAGCAGGTGCCAGACTGAGGGGCAGCAGGTTAGGGGCGGAGGCCAGACCGGGAGAGGGAGAGGCAGATCCCGTTACCGGGGAGATTTCAGCCACCCACGCTGGCCTTGGCTCCTGCGGGGACTTGGGAAAAAAGAGGGGAGCAGCAGAGAAGGGGGAGCTGCATGCCAGAGGCAGGACAGCTCCAGATCCCTGGGATGCGCTTTCCCATGAGGGAGGGGGCTACTCAGCGGAATGAGGAGAGGGCAGGGTGGGGTCCGAGCCCACTTATCTCGTGTCGAGGATTCCAGGAGCAGCAGGATGGGTCCAGGAGATGGCAGATAGGGACTGTGATGCTGGGGTCAGTTGGATCTGGACAGAGGAGGAGAGAGACGGGATAGAAAGTAGGTACTTTAGGCTTTGAAAGCTGGGAGTCAAAGGTATACAGCGAGGAAACAAATTCTCACTTTTTTTTTTCTTAAAGGTTTTTTTCCCCCAAATTCTCACCCTTAACTGATACAATATGAATAATAACAACTGCCCTGGAAGGCAAGTGTTCATGACACATCTGCCGATGTGCTCCCTGGGAAGGGGAATATTTCGCTTCACTGGTGCATGAAGGTGGTGGTCCCCCACCTCAGATGGCTCACTGGTGCCTAGCTATGTAAACCATTCTGTCTTGACTGGTAAGCTGGACAGACTAAGTAGTAAACTGTGGCCATCTGTGGCCACCGCTGGTCTAAAGCAGACACAAGCTCTGAGCAGACCTGAGGGTCCAAGGTAGGGCTTCTTGGTGCTGTTTTTCTCTGCGCACAGACCTCCATGACTCTTCCCAGTCACCTGCTGCCCACTGCCCCTGTTACCTCCTACCCACAGCTTCCCTTTGGCTTCCCAAGCTCTGAGTTCATCAATTTCATTCATTCATTCATTCATTCATTCATTCATTCACTTGTTCATTCCTTTTCAGAGACTGTTGCCTCCAGCCTTGTTCCAGGCTCTAGAGATAAAAGGAATGAGGTTTGCTCTGGGCAGGCAATCCACACTATATCACTAAAGACCAAGTCCAACTTTGGATGGGATGAAAAGGAATTGGGTACAGAGATGGGGCTGGGAACCATGAAGCTGGGTGAGGAGCCCTCACCAAGCAAGGATCTAGGTAAGGCAGTCTCAACTAAGCCTTGTGGGACTTATGGTCATCTTGGGATCTGGTCCTCTCGATCTGGGTAAGCAGGGAGCTTCTGAGAATGTCTGTGCCTTGACTTAGGTCTCCATGGTTCTTTTCACTGCTGCACGAGTCACATCCAGAGCAAGGACAGGAGCAGGAGGCCAACAGGAGTCTCAGGGTCTTCGCACAGGCTTTACCTGCAGCTGGAACACTGACTTTACTGTGGGGTACAAATGACCATCTGGTTGACCTCAGGTAAGGGAGTCTCATCCTCAGATGTCCGAAGTCTGTCCTCGAAGATGTGATCTACTTCATGGTGACTCATCTGAAGATGGGCATGAATATTTTCTGTATTAGACTGTCAGCTCCCCAAGGTCAAGCTCTTGACATGGTCCCCAAGGTGGCCCTGGGCTGGCACCAGCCTAGCACACAGTAGGTATTCATCCTATTACAAATGAAAAAAGATGGAAGATGCATGCATGGATGAATGGGTACGTAAGAGGCTGGACACATGGATGGATGGATGATCAGACAGACAGGTGGATGGACAGTCTGACAGATGGATGGATGGATGGATGGATGGATGGATGGATGGATGGATGGATGGACAACTGGATAGGCAAATGGGTGGGTGGGTGGGTGGGTGGATGGATGGATGGATGGATGGACAACTGGATAGGCAAATGGGTGGGTGGATGGATGGTTGGATGGATGGATGGATGGATGGATGGATGGATGGACAACTGGATAGGCAAATGGGTGGGTGGGTGGGTGGATGGATGGATGGATGGATGGATGGACAACTGGATAGGCAAATGGGTGGGTGGATGGATGGATGGATGGATGGATGGATGGATGGATGGATGGACAACTGGATAGGCAAATGGGTGGGTGGATGGATGGTTGGATGGATGGATGGATGGATGGATGAATGGATGGACAACTGGATAGGCAAATGGGTGGATAGATGGATGGATGGATGGATGGATGGATGGATGGATGGATGGACAACTGGATAGGCAAATGGGTGGGAGGATGGATGGTTGGATGGATGGATGGATGAATGGATGGACAACTGGATAGGCAAATGGGTGGGAGGATGGATGGATGAATGGATGGATGGATGGATGGATAACTGGATAGGCAAATGGGTGGATGGATGGATGGATGGATGGATGAATGGATGGATGGATGGATGGACAACTGGATAGGCAAATGGGTGGGTGGATGGATGGATAGATGGATGGATGGACAACTGGATAGGCAAATGGGTGGATGGATGGATGGATGGATGGATGGATGGATGGATGGATGTTGGATAGATAGGCAAATGGATGGATGGCAGATGACTGAATTCATAGAGCTCACAGGTGGGTGGCTGGCTGGATGAATAGAGAGTATCAGAGGGACAAGAAGGGACACCTGGTTCCTGACAGTAAGCTAGAGAGTGGAAAGTGTGCTATGCAGCAGACTGGGACCAATCCTTCTCTAGGAGGCTTCTCCCAGCAAAAGTGACCTGGGGCTCCTCTGGAGCCCTTTCTCTGGTGAGCCAGGGCAGAGAAGGGAAAGTGTAGGTCCATGCCTAGAGTTCTGATAGCAAGGGACACTGGGGATCTAGAGGGACCCCACAGGGATGGCCCTGCCCTGGGAGTATGAGGTTCTAGAAGCCTGTGGCTTAAAGTCCTAAATCCCTGACCTCAGGCTAGACCTGGCCCCCAGGGCTGTCAGATCTGCTGGGGTCCTGCAAAGGCTAGTTTGCTGGCTTTCCCATGTGATCTTGGCCTTGGAAAAACAATGATGGCATCTCCACCCTCACACTAGAAGACTCCCATGGCCAGCAATAGTGCCTCTACTGTGTGGCGTGAAGTAGTTTTCAGGAGCCCAGATTCAACTGGAAGTCGAATCACATGGGGCGAGGGAGGGACCTAGCTTCTGAAACAAGCCTGTCTTCTAAAACGTGAGCTTACTTTCCTGCCAACTCTGGAACTTTCTCACTTATGTCCCCACTAAGGATGTCTTTGGGCTCGTCACCCCCTCCTGGCTCCTTCTGGAGCTGAGTCTCGGGCCTGCTTTGTACTAACTGTGTGACCTCAAATATGTGTCTGACCCTCTCTGAGCCTCATTGTTAGCTCCTGCTTCATAGGGTTATGCAGATAACAGAATGAGGCACCCTACCCCACCCCACATACACTGCAGCAGTTCCTGTGACCCAGTGACTTCTAACTTCTAAGCTCTTGCTTGTGAGGAAACTGAGGACCATGACTTTGAACAGAGGGACTCTGTCCTGGCTCTGTCCCCAACCACATGACTGTGAAACTCCTCTTGGAACTTCAGTGTTCTCCTTTAGTAGAGGCTGCCACCTGGCTGCAGGTCACCTGGCCGTGGTTGGCAGGAGACAGAGAAGAGGCTCCCGGGATGCACCCCCAACCCCTCACCTCTCTCTCACGTGGCCAACTCTCCAGCCTTCACAGGAGTCCAAGAATGCCACCTCCCCCTTCTGCTTTATCACACTGATTTTCTCTTTTTAACAAAAGATACTTGAAAATCAAGAAGGACACCGTGACCTTCCCTTCTCCCTTTGAAAGCAGGGCTGAAAGCCACGAGAGGAGCCTCCGGGAACCAGGAGGACCATAACCTGCCAGCTTATCAGACAGGACTAGGGAGGATCTGTCGAGCACACCATCTATTTAACCCTCTTCTTCCCACAGGACAGCCGCCCATGAGCACATGCGTTTTTTTTGTTTGTTTGTTTGTTTGTTTGTTTTGTTTTGTTCTTTCTCCATGGGGAAAGTGATCAGGGAATTCTCCTGCACCATCCCTGTTGATGCGAGTCACGTGCCCTTTTCCTGTTAATCTACTCTGTGTCTATTCTATTCTTAGCTGGGCCAAAGACCCTTAGACAGCACAGTGACCTCAGCCTGCTCAGAAGGCACAGGGACTTTATTAAAATGTTGAGTCACAGCCTGACAGCTTGAGGCTCTCCCATGGCCACCTGTCACCCTTCAATAAGTCCCTGCCACAGTGCTTAGTGTCAACCTCCCCTCACTGACATATCATTCCACTTTACCCCTCCGCTTATCCTAGGGCACCCTCCCGGAAGCCTGAACCCTTTGCCCAGGCTTCCCCCCACATCTTCCCTTCCCTTTGCTTCCAGCAAGCTTAGACACCACCTGCTCTCAGGCAGGCTTCCTCCCCTGGGCCTCCCTTTTTTGTCTGTAATGCAATTATTTTTCATTTCTGATTTGTTCTTGTGTTCTTCAAGCATTATTTGCAAACATGTTTCTGAACCTGTTGTTGCTAAAAAGGTTTTATATGAAGAAGATAGAGCCATCCTCCAATGCCCTCTCCCTAGTTTGTCTCAGAGGCAACACTGACCTTTAGTTGTGTTTAAGTACGCACATCTTCCAAAGCATCCTTCTATCCTCTCTCCACCCCTTCCCCCATGCACAAACTTGGTGTTTTTGAGATAGAATCCCAGTATGGAGCCAGATTGATTTTGCACTGTTGATCCATTCTGCTTCAACCTTCCAAGTTTTAAGCTAAGTGTGGGCTACCCCACACAACAGGCATTTTTAAAAAATTTACTCTAAAATAACCTTTTTATTGATTCTTTACGAGTTTCACATCATGCACTCCAGGCCTGCTCATCTCCCAGTCCCCTCATATCCACCCTTTGCCCTTGCAACCTCCCCCCAAAAATAACACACACACACACACACACACACACACACACACACACACACACCCCAAAGTATAAAAAAAGTCTCACTGTGGAAGCTGCCGTGTGTCAGTGTGCTCCACAGTGTATGCCTCTGTCCACCCACACATCTTCACTTGAGAATGTTCGTTGCAGTGAGTCATTGGTCTGGTTCAAGGTCTCTGGCTTCTCTGACAACATCAATATTGAATCCTCACCCAACTCTTCTTGGTTTTCCTGTTATTACCCTGTGTCATGGGGTAATCCTGCAGCTTTGGGTCAGCAGGATTGGCCCTTTTACATGCACCAACAGTTCACAGATGATGTAGATTTTGGGGTGGGCCAAATCAAAGCTCAGGCTCTGGGCCTGGGTGGTAGCTTAGCTGGTCAGCCCATCAACTCTTCCTTGTCCACATCACCAGGGAGAGCTCTTCAGCACTGCTCTGGCTAGGCCACCCAATGTGGCCATCAGTAGGGGGCAGGTCAGCTCTCTTGCTCTCTGCCCAGCCCAGCTTACCTACACCCATGCCTCCAGAGTCAGCTCCACTGTGCTACCCAGTGGGGTGGGAAGGGGAGCACTTTCCCAAGTGCCACAGCCTGAGAGGGGCTGGGCCAGCTCTCCTCTCATGTTCCAAGACTAGCTTTCCTGACTGCAGGAGGTGTCGAGGAGAACTCAGGGGAGGGCATTATCCCTACACCCAGGCTACCTTCCCTTCCAGCAGATGAGTGGAGGAGTCAGCTCTTTCCCACACTCATGCCCTCAGGGCCAACTCACACTCATCCCTGCTACCAGGGCCAGCTTCACTGCGCCACACTGGAGAGGTGCAGGGTCTACTCTCCTGAGTGCAAAACATTGACTTTATGTGTATAAGTTTTGCCTGAATATATGTTTGTGTGCTACATGTGACATATGATGCCGAAGGAGGTCAGAAGAGGGGACCAGATGGTTGTTACGAGCCGTGTGTGTGTGTGTGTGTGTGTGTGTGTGTGTGTGTGTGTGTGTGTGTTTGGGGAGGGGTGTTGGGAACCAAAACCTAGTCCTCTGGAAGAGCAGCCATTGCTCTTACCAGCTGAGGCATCTCTCCTACCCCTTCTGCAGCAGGGATTTTGATTTCCTCCTCCCTCTTACCATTCTTCATTCTTTCACTTGCTTACTTAGAAAATAAAGCCATTTGATTTCTGGAGCTAAGCATTTCCACACGACCCTACAGTGCCTCAATAGCCACACAGTACAAAAGCCCAGAGTCCAGTTACAGTGGGAAATTTCTTAGAGACCACCAAGCTGCTTCCCCTAGTGCTGGTTGCCCCCTGGGCTGACACTCTGAAACAGTGCCTTCATCGGAGAATGGGTTGCTTCAGCTTTTCCCAGAACCTGTGTTTGTGCTTCAGTCCCTGCCCTCTTCTCTTGTGATTTGCTCCCTTGCTTAGAAGACGTGTAGCCTTTGGGAAGGTGTGCATGCCTGGAAACAGTTAATGCCTCAGTCAAGGATGGCCAGGATGGATATTACATTTGCTGCATGTCACTTTGGCTTGGCTCATGGATGCCATCTTTCTTTGATCTTAGATTTCCTGCATTGTGACCATCCCCAGTCCACAGCACATATGTATTATGTGTGGCCTCTTCCCCTCCCTTCCATTGTGTCTCTGTTGTGACACAAGCAGCTCTCCTCTACCATGCCCTTTTCCTTGGTCATGGGTCCAAAGGCAATGAAGCCAGAATATTATGGATTGAAACCTTTGGAACCACAGCCAAGATACACAGTTCTGACCCTAGGCTATTTACTTCAGAAAAAAATTCACACAAAAATGTTGGTGCTGAGAAGTGAGATAATGTCTGACAATTCTTGACCATTGATCCAGAAGGCTTCAGAACCTGTTTGTGGGGGTAATTTGAAAAACCTTGGAGACATAGGCTGGTAGATCCTGGGAATATTGTGAGCAGAGCTAATTAGGACACTCTGGTTGAACCTCAGAAGACTAAAATGCAACAGGGATGTTATATGGAACCGAGAGTTAATAAAGCCTTCCCTGCACCAAGTGGTTTTTAATCACGGTGTTTTGTCATAGCAATGGAAACCCTAGTTAAGTCAAGTTAGTACCAGGAGTGGGGTGTTGCTGTGACAGAACTGACCATGTTGTTTTGAATAGGATTGTGAAAGAACTTTCAAACTTTGGGCTGGAAAAGTCATTGAGTATTGAGAGCTCAGTGAGTTATTCTGTAGGAGCTTGGAAGATAAGCCTGTTGAGAGCAATGCAGATAATGGATGCTCAGCTTCATGTGGAAGCTTATGAAGTTCAGAGAGAAACAGACTCTACAGAGCTATTTATTTGAATTATCTGTGGTTCTACTCAGTTGGGGCTAAAGAATCAGCTGTGATTAAGAAGAGATGGCATCATTGAGGGGAAATCTTCTGGAAAGTGTTTTCTGAGAGTCAGCACACAGAATCTGTGTTCTAGAAGGAGCCAAGGTCATACCTTATGCTGGCAGCTGAACTTGATAGTAGAAGAGTCACCCAAGTGGTACTGTATTGAAGACACAAAGAGGTCATGAAGAGCAACTGGTTTTTGGCACTGTGTAGCATGGCTGGAGTCCCTGAAGAGAGCCCAGGAGAGGGTACTGGTAAAAGGGCACCCCAATTGTAGCAAGAGACCTATGGTGGTTTGAATAGGAATGGCTCCCATAGACTCATGTGTTTGAATGCTTGGCTCATACGGAGTGACACTATTAGGAGGTGTGGCCTTGTTGGAGTAGGTGTGGCCTTGTTGGAGGAAGTGTGTCACTATGGGCCTGGCCTTTGAGGTCTCATATGCTCAAGCTACATCCAGTATAGCACATAGACTTCTGCTGCATTTGGATCAAGATGTAGAACTCTTAGCTCCTTTTCTAGCACCATGCCTGCCTGTGCTTGCCAAGATAATGAACTAAACCTCTGAAACTGCAGGGCAACCTCTATTAAATGTTTTCCTTTACAAGAGTTACCATGGTCATCATGGCTCTTGACAGCAATAGAAGCCCTAAATAAGACAAAACTCCAGCATTTTTTGGAGACACCAGTACCACAGGATAATAACCAAGAACAGCAGAAGCACTAGGGTGGAACCAGATGGAGCCTAGAAGACAAGCTGTGTATGCTACAGAAGGCAGAGCCAAAGAAGTGACCCAAGCCCCTCAGAAGAGCCCAGAAGATCTCGAGTGGATCCCAGGCAATTGGACATTTTAGGTTATTCACACTTTTGGAGTTTGGTTTTTCTTTGTTCAGATTACGATCATGCCCTGGTTCTTCCCTCTTGAAGTAAGAAAGAATTTGATTTAATTTTCTTTTGACAGGAGCCCACAGTTGAGAGACTTTGAATTTTAAAAGACTTCAGATTTTAAAAGAGACTGGCTATTTTAAAGAGACTGAACTTTAAAGTGTTTAAATTTTTAAATACTCTGGAACTTCTAAAATTTGGAATGTTTATATTGTAATGTCAATATTAATGAGTGGTCGTGGGGAAACACAATAAAGGAAAGGTTATGGTTCAAGGGTGATGTGTTTGTATGTCAAGTCAACAAGAGGTCAATTGTGCTTGTTCCATTTATGTCAAACTTGACACAAGCTAGAATTATTGGCAAGGACAGAAAATCCACCGTAAGATCTGGCTGTAGGGCATTTTAGCAGTTGTTAGGAGAGGGCCCAGCACCTTGTGGGTGGTGCCATTCCTAGACTTGTGGTCCTGGGTTCTATAACAAATCAAGCTGAGTAAGCCAGTAAGCAGTTTGCCACTACGGCATCTATATCAGCTCCTGCCTTTGGTTCCTGCCCTGCTTGAGTTCCTTTTCTCATAGTTTTTGATGATGAACTGTTATATGGAACTGTGAGTGAATAAAATGTTTCCTCCCCAAGTTGCTTTTGGCCATAGAAACCCTAACTTAGACAGACATGGACAGAGTCAGTGCTTGTGAAGTTTCTGATGGCAACATGAATACTCCTGGGAACGAGACCACACATCATTTATGCTACCTTATGTCCGAGAACCTATCTCTGTTTTTCCCATGAGATTTTGTGAGACTAAATTTAAAGGTGGCTGACTAATTAATCTGGCAGAGAAATTTTTAAGGCATTTCAGCATTTAGGTTACAGCATGGTTATTGCTAGCTACTTTTAGCCACATAGATAGTGAGAACAGAGAAGGATTTGAAAACCTTGCAGATTGCTCAGAAAGGGAGTGGTTAAAGTTATCTCTAAGAGGAAAAATTGATTGATAAAGAGATTCACGCCATTAAAAGGATGACTGGTATAATGGCACATCTCTTTAATCCCAACACGGGGAGGCACAGGCAGGAAGGCAATCTCTGTGAGTTCAAGGCCCACCTAGTCTACAAAGCAAGTTCCAGGCCAGCTGTGGCTATGCAGTGAGAACCGCCTCAGAAAACACCACCACCACCACCACCACCACCACCACCACCAACAACAACAACAACAACAACAACAACAACAACAACAATAACAAAAAAAGAAGCCAATCAATACGTCTATCTGAATGGTAGGAAAAAGTGCCTCAAGGTCATCTCAAGAATTGGTCAAACCTCAGCCATTGGCAATGTCTGTGCTGTTAAAGTAATCATTTAAAAGGCTTCCCCAGGCTTTGTTTCACCATGCCCATCTGCCCAGGCACTCGAAGCTGCCACAACTATGGTTTACAGCTATTGCTTGAGATGGTAGCAGACCTTGTGTCACTTATATGACACTGGTTTTGCAGCCACGAAGAGTGGAAGGGTTGTAAGATCGTGGAGGCATCCACCCAGATTTCAAAGGAAATCCTGGGAGGCTAGGGATGGGGGTCATGGCTGGGTCAGCCCCAAGAGTACCCTCTTGTGTGAAACTGAGGAGAAAGCTGCCGATGCTGTAGAGACCATGCAGGGCTGGAGGTGCCAGAGACTTGGAAGAGCTGCCAAGGAAAACCAAGAGCAATGAGCAGAGCCAGCCCAGGAGAGAGGCTGTGTGCATTGCCGTTGGTAAGGCCAGAGCAGTGGGTGTCTGTCATGAAGTTCACATCGTGACATCACATGCCCCGGATGCAAAGCATGATATACAGGATTTAACATTCACCCTGCTGGGTCTTTGGCCTCCCATCTCCTTTCTATTCTCCTGTGTAAACACGAGCTTTTAGTGACTTTGAGACTGAATTACTTCATGAATAAGTAATGCCTAGGCCATAGGCTTGGGCTTGTTCCCTGACTAGCTTGTAACTCAATTGACTGCTTATTCTAAGCCCTGCCACATGGCTGGCACCTCTTCTCAGTTTCATGAATCTGTCTCCTCAGAGTTCAGGCAAATCCACCACCCCACCTCCCCTCCAGCTGACTCTATCCCAGAACCCTCTCTCCCTGCTGGGACTCCCACCTCCTATATCCTGTTGAAGCTAATAGGCCAATAGCTTTTTATTGACAGGTAAAGCTCCCGCATAGAGGACAAGAGATTCCCTCTACACTGTTGTTCATCCCAAATGAATGAGACTGTTTACTGCACGGTGTTGTATATATATATTTTTTTGATCTTGCCAATTTGCTTTGACTCTCAGCTTCGGATCTGAACTTTTGATCAATATTGAAATTGTTGAGGCTTTTGGGGAAAGCCTCAGTGCAGTACAGGGTATGCACAGGTCAAGCCGTGTCGAGGAGAATGGTCGTCTTTTGCAACCGTCTTTATTTGGCAATTAAGTGTGGTCAAAGGAAATGCATTAGGGTGTCAAACTGACACAGGCTGAGATCACATAGGTGAACCTTGCTTATCAACTTGATTGAATTGAGGGACACCTAGGAAATTAGTAAAGAACAGCCTGAGTGTCTGTGGTCATTTCCAGAAATAGTTAGATAATGGAGCCTCTGACTTAACCACTGATTTAATCCCTTAAGAGTCTAATTTCAGACAGACTGTTGGGAAGTGAACTGTGGAACTGCCTAACAGGAGGAAGTGGGTCACTCAGACCATGGTTCAGAAGAGTGAGAACCTTGGTCCTGGCTCCTTGCTCTTTGTCTGATTGCTGGCAGGCTGCAGAGGTGAGCAAGCTCTCCTCTACCTTGTCCCTCCTACATGGTGTTCTAGCCTTGCTACTGGCCTAAAAGGGAGGGATTGGCCAATCACCAGCCAAAGCCTTTGAAACCATAAGCCAGAATAAATCTTTCTTCCCTTAAATGCTGTGTCTTGGCTATCCTGTCCCTGTGCGGGATTGCTAAGTGGGATCAAATCCACATTTCCCAAACTCAGTGTGGGTCTTCACCCTGGCTTGCTTGAAGCAGGCACTCCTGAAGCCAGAGCTTCCTGGTTAATGAATTGTCCCTGCTAAGGTCAACGATGGGTAGCTTCCCAGCACAGGGCAAGGACCCAGCAGGCCAACCGCTCCTTAAGCAGGCCCCTCAGTGTCCTAAGCCATTGCTGTCACCAACAACCCAGTAGATGCTCCCCTAGAGTTCCAGGAGGTGAGCTGATTTCTATCCTTTTGATCTGTAATCCCAACACACACACACACACCCATCCTTCCCTCTTCCCAGCCTGCCCTGAGGCCTACCCTTCACCACTCTCCTGCTCTGTAGTTCACCCACCAGGATTTGGGTGTGAGAGCCGTCTCCCAGTTTCTCTGCACACAGATGTTTTTGTTTCTGTTCCTTCTGTCCCTGGCTCATGGCTGCCTTTCCATGGGGCCAGGGTATATGGACTTAAGGGTATATGTACCCTCCCATGGTACACCAACCCAGGGAGGACTGACCTTCAGACCAGAGCTCTTCCTCTCTGTACAGATGATTCTAATATGCAGATCAAATCACAGAGCAAAGGTATTCATGTGTCTGTCTCTCCTTGATCTCCGAGCCTCTGGTGAGAAAGGGCTGGGCTTCATCCCTCTCGTGCATCCAGTGTAGCACAGATGTGCGGGTATACAGGAAGTGAAGAGAAGCCAGCATTCTTCTATGTCTAGTGGCCTTTTGCCTTCCTGGGGGTTCTCTCATGGCATCTCACTGGCCCGATCTAGCCTGGGGACGGGGGCTAGACTGCAGTAGTTTTCGGGCTTGGTGGTGGAGGGAGCTGGCAGTGTAGGGAGATTTTCTTCAGGAGATTAGGCGAAGGACTTCTCTGTGACTCCCCATGGTGGATCCCAATGAAAGAGACAGTCCTTGGTTTTAAGGCATTTATTGTCATGGCCGAGAGTGGATGAGTAAAAAAATGTACCCCACTTCTCAGAGTGGGCCTGAGATTAAATCCCTTTTGCAGGGAAGAGTGTCTGGGAAGGGAAATTCATTGGCTAAGCCTCCAGGCCTTTAGGCACGTCATTATAATGGAGATCTGTCTTGAGCCTAAGTGACCTGTGGTCACATCCTCTACCAGTGAAGGGGCTTGGGGCATTGCCCTTACCATGTGACTGATGGCCACAAATCTACAGAGGGCTGCAGGCCAGTGACAGGCCTGGTTTCCTGGGAGTCAGGAGAAATGTCTACTGTCCCTTCAGGGTCTCTGGGGTTCAAGCCTCCTCAACAGGGAACCAGGTTGCCTTTTACTGTCCCACACACAAGAGAGGAAAAGCAGGAGGCACCCTAGGAAATGTGTTGCTGCTGACCAGGGGGAAGGGGCAAGGCCCAGCACAGGAGGGGCAGTGTAGTCGGGGGCTTAAAATGGGGGAGCCTAGTATGACATTCATCCAGACTTGACTACTGAGTGTCAGCGTGAGATGGCAGTGCTAAGAGGTCCCTGCTTTGAAAGAAAGAGCAGGAAGTGGCCAGACACAGAGGCGGGGCCCTTCCCAGGCCATACAATGTGTGGCCTAGTACCAGGTGGATGCTCTCTCTGAGAGGCTGCAGTAGAGCAAGCCTCCCTCCTGAGCCTACCCAGCAAGCACTTCCTCCTGTTTCAAAACATCTCACAGCTTGTGATTCTCTGTTCCGGCCTCTGATCCTCAGCCACTGTGCTCTCTCAGGATCTAGGGCCTCAGGTACAGAAAACATCAGCAGAAAATCTGGCCAAGTGTGGTAAAAGCAAGTAACTGGTTCCCTCATCATTCATCCCGGAAACAAGGCTGACACAGGCCGACGGCACCGGGCCCAGTTTATCTTCCCATCCTCCATTCGAAGCCATTGGCTTCTGCTATTGATGTGGTGACTGCAAGCTCACAAGATGACAGGAGCTACTCCAGACACCTCAGCTGTTCAGAGCGGAGGACAGTGCAGACCACGTTTGTTACTTTTCTCCCAAGAAACCGCGCCTCTGACTGACTCTCCTTGTGTGTGGTTGTTTGTGAAAATGGTGTGACCTCTGAGATCCAAAGGCTGAGAAAAACGAGTCTTTTGTCAATGCTAAGTACACTGTTTGTTGTCCTGACCCAAGCTGGGATTCTGTGGGCAAGGGGGGGGGGGGGGCAGGGAGGTTAGGAGGGGATGGGAGGGATGGAAGGGGTGGGAGAAGAATGGGAGGGGCAAGAGGGGTGAGATGGGGTGGGAGGAGCAGGAAGGGTGGGAGAAGGTAGGAGGAGGTGAGAGAGGGAAGGGGGGCAGAAGGGGCAGGAAGGAGGAGGGGCAGGCGTGGTCAGGCTGCTTTATCCATCGGAGCACTGACTCCTAGGCTTTACAGGGCCTGTTTCCTCTTCTGCAATGGCTAGCAGCACCCCAAGTGACCTAATGCAGGACCAAGGTTATCTGTGCGGTGAGGGAGCGGGCGGGGGTTGGGGGTGGGGAGGAGAGGCAGTAGTTCATGTCATTACTCTTGATGGAAGGCAAGGACCCCAGGGCAGCTTGGGGAAGCTGAACACCCACAGCAGGAGCCCACCCAAGCACACAGGGGAGTTTAAGGAGCACAGGGACAGAGGGCCCCAGTCGTGGGCAACAGAGGGAGAAGAAAAGGTCGTTACTGGTGAGCAGGGTCTGGGCGGGGTTTTCTAGGTTCTTGGCCTCTTATTCAAGGAACTGAAGTAAAGTTTCTCACGAATTGCAAAAGTAACAGGGACTTAGTGAAAGCTGAGATCTGGATGAGGTAGGCTGTCAGGGTGACAGTGGGCTGGCTGTGTGAGCGTCAGCCCCCACAGAGGCTCAAGGTTACAGGCTTCTTTTATGCGGCCTACAGAGAGGAGGGGTTTAGCTACTCAGAGGCTTGGTTTGAGTGGGTTTGCGTTTAGATCTACTGATTTGAATCATGTAAGGTTTTGCTCAGTCTCATGCACAGAAAGGAGCAGGGAGCTAAAAGAGGGACCCGTGGACTCTGGTTGCACCCCAGGTCTTTAACACCCCAAAGTGATGGGGGTGTGGGTCCTCCCAACCATTTTGGAGAGTTCAGCATGTGTGGGTTTGAAACTTTTCTTTCTGTGTCAGAGAAATCTTGCCCTCATGTGAGTCAAGCTAAGAACAGACAGAAGCTTCCAGCACTGGGCCAAGCCCCACCAGGGGTGGAGTCCGTTAAATGGGAGGCTGTGGAGTCGGGGAGCAGCTCTGGAACTCTTGGAGACAGACTATGGAGAGGCTGAGCAGTTCTTGGCTAGCATCCCAATATCAGGGTGCCTTTTAGAGGCTCAGGCCCTAGGGATTGGGGGTGGAGGACAACACGGATGTGTCACCAAATCTCTGAGACCTCGGTAACACCTGATACAGACAGGTCATCAGAAGTGTGTTGGGAGAAGGACTGGGAATCTCAGGCAATGTCATGCCCCTGTAATCTGTAATTCAGTGAAGACCTAGGTAGGACTGTCTCAGAGCCAGGTCCTGGGGTGCCTAATATGGGCACCCCATCAACCTCCATAGCAGCCTAAAGTCTCTAGTAAGAACTTCAACCCTATCCAGGCATGGTAGCATCTGTAAACCCAGCATTTAGGAAGCTGAGGCAGGAGAATGACAGGTCTGAGGTCAGCCCAAGCTATATAATAAAATCTTATATCAAAACAAATAAAAAAAATCTCCATTTTTCTTAGTGCCAACTGGGGCAGAAACTGTCGGCGGTAGTGGTAGAAAGGACACTTACCATGACCTCTGACTGTCGAGGTTAGAGATCCCTATTAGACCCCCTCAAGAATTTACCCACACTCACTCACTCACTCACCCTATATCCACGCTTCCTGGTGTCACCTCTACTAATGGCTCTAACCCAACTCATGGTCAGTCACAGCACAGTGTCTCTCTCTCTCTCTCTCTCTCTCTCTCTCTCTCTCTCTCTCTCTCTCTCAATCACACACACACACACACACACACACACACACACACACACACACACACACACACACACAAACACACCGGTGTGATTGAGGGTGGGCCTAA
Organism: Rattus norvegicus; assembly: GCF_021556685.1. Classification (NCBI taxonomy): domain Eukaryota; kingdom Metazoa; phylum Chordata; class Mammalia; order Rodentia; family Muridae; genus Rattus; species Rattus norvegicus. Next base: position 119,685,292 of record NC_141540.1, read on the forward strand.
GACAAGCTGGTCCAATCAGAGTAGCCCTTCCTTAGAACTTGCCCAGGGCAGACTTTACCTGAACTTGACCTCAGAGGATCAAGTCCCAAGAATCAACAGCCAGAAAGTGAGCCTAGCAGGCAGAACCAAAATGGACGGGAAGGCAAGGTCCGTGGTATGGTCTGAACCCTCTGCCCCACCTTGATCAAGCTGAGCCTGAACTCATAGCACGTCCACCGAGAATCAACACATTTATTTTCTGCGTAAGCAAGAGACTTGTGTTTTCCATTTGCTATGGCAGGTGGGGTGGGCAGTGCCAAGAGGGTGCAGCCCCACCCTTCGAGTAGCATAGGAAGCCTTGAGAGACTGTAGGGGTCAGCTGAGCTCAGACCCTCACTTGGCTGGGCAGATCAGAGATTTACCAAAATAGATTGGTTCTGTGTTTTTCTGACAAAGGAAGACAGAGGAGCAGACTTCCACATCTCTCCCTTTGGTTCAGGGAAGGAGGTGTTCCAACAAGGCGAACACCGTGGTGACAGGCCACAGAGACCGGAAGCTTCGAGAGAGGCGTCAGAAAGGCCTGGAGCAGGTGGGTGCATGATGCTGTATGACATGAGGATGGATGGCTGAGTCTTGGGGCTCCCCTCTGGTCCCTGAGAACACAGGAATCTTCCGGGTAGGATGTGACCTATCAACATCACCCCATACCCTGGGACCTCCATGGAGGAGAGAGGCAAGTTCTGCAGATGACTGTGAAGAAACACCACACACAGGGGACAGCATGTCCCACCAGTATATCGCTGGGCTTTGGTGGGGAGCCCTGGAGGGTCAGGACCGTGGGAGTGGGAAGACTGGGAAGACACCTGGAAGGGAGACAGGAAAGGGTCAGTGTCGAGGACAGACACATCCCAGCTCAGGGCCATTCAGGCCCATGGCTGCTTTCAATGGCTGTCTCCCCCAGAGCTCTCTTCCTCTCCTCCCCACGCACCCCCGCATATCCCACCCAGGGTATTCTTGGGGTTCCCCAGTGTCATTAGATTTTTGTGACAAGGACAGGCTAAATGAGAGGCAGGAAACTCCTGTGTCCTGGTTTAAGTCACTGGACAGGTTCTGGCTTGCTTGGGTTGAATCCGGAAAGGAAGAGCTTCACAGGCAGTGACAAAGAGGGGAGACTGAGGCTACCTAGGTACCCATGGCCCTCTGTCCTGGTCTAACACTCAGTGACCTGAGGGCTGGCCCTAGGGTAGGGTACCCTTCCAGCAGTGGAGAGCTGTATACCCCTAGAGCAGGCTGCAGGGGCGTTTCTGCTGCCGTGTGGGCTGTGGGCACAGGACTGCTCGGATTGCCTCATCGAAGACGGTCTTCAGGCCTCGCTGGGTGAGTGCAGAACATTCCAAGTACTTCACTGAATCTGAGGAGGGACAGCGGGAGAGCAGGGGCCTGAGTCATGGAGAGGCTGTGTCTACCCGAGTGGGGAGTTATCACCTGAGTGCGGAGTATCACCCAAGTAGGGAGTATCCCTTGAATGTGAGTATCATCTGAGTGGGGAGTATCACCCAAGAGGCAATATGCCTCTCTGTACTTCATCTCCCTCCTATAGGACTCAGTGGGAATAGTGAAAGACCCCCACAGACACAAAGGTTTGGAAGGTGGATAGGACCTGCTTCCATGACAAGAACCAAATCCCTCACGGCCTTCCTTATGAAGCTGACACCTCTGAGCAGGTCTGAGGACACCCTAATACATATATCAATTATGGGCAAACCCAATTTATGGGCAAACCAGGGCTAACAGAGACTGTGGGACCTGCCTGCCCCAGGGCAGCTCAGTGAAGGGAAGAAATTATTGAGGTCTTCTGTGCAGTCCCGAGGACAGGCCCCTGGAGGCATCTGCATGACTACCCACCCCCTCCAACCTGAGCCCAGGGCCCTGACACAGAGGCTGGGAGACACAGAGTCCTGGGGAAGGAAAGGGGAAGGAAGGGAGCCCGGTGCCATCCCTGACTCCTTCTGCTCTCCTTTCTGAGTTAGGAGCTTCTGACAGCTGAGGAACTGGTGGCCCTCCCCACCTCACTGGGCCCAGAGCAGAGCAGCCACAGGCCCAAAGGTGCAGAACTGCAATGAGGGGTCACCCCTGGAGGGGAGCCACTGAAGCCAAGGCTTGGGAGACAGCAAGGAGGGAACGGAGCTCTGGGAGCCAGACACTGTGCAGCCACTGCAGGGTGTTTCTTGTTTCTGGAAAGTTCTCATGGCTCGCTATTCCCACTGAGAAGATGAAGCCAGGGTCCTTCCCTGGTGTCCAGCTGCTTATTCCAGAGATGGCTCTAGGTAGGGGCTTAAGGCCTCTGTCCCTCGGGGTTCCCCATCCTTGTGGTGACCAGTGGTGAGGCACTCTGAACCTGGGGTCCTAGGCTTATCCTCTCAGAAGCTGGAAAGGAGGGGATTTCTGTTCCCCACAGAGGATGAAATAGCCTCAGGGAGAAATGTCACAGGCTGAAGAACACACACTTTCTCTCCCTCCCCCCTTCTTTCTCTCTCTCTCTCTCCCCCCGACATACCACACACACACACACACACACACACACACACACACACACACACACACACAGTCTAAGACCCAGATCAGAGGAGCTCACAGGCAATCGATGATGCAGGAAGGAATGGACCCCATTTGCAGGGCCCTGTCACTGGAGAACACGCACTTTATGAGGAAGAAGTGTGGCCAAGAATGGCTGATGAATGAGGCCTGTAAATCCAGCACCAGGAACGCTGAGGCAGGGAATTTCCACAAATCAGAGGCTAACTTAGGCTCCACAGTGAGATGAGCAGGGGGAGGGAAGGCGAGGGGGAGAGATAGATAACCTCAGCCAGAGAAGGAGAAGCTTTTCTGCAGCGGGCAGCAGTCAATGCAGAGACCCAGATTGGTCTAAGTGCGGAGACTAAGTAATTACCGAGTGCCCTGTCCTAAGTGGGACACTGACATCACACACACTCCCATCCCACTCCAAGGCTTAAGGGACACTGAGCAAGATGGAACAGAAAGTCAGGGTGCCACAAAGTGCTGGGAATGTCTTCTGGACATTACATGGTCATTGCACTCATGAATTCACAGCAGCTATGAGACCTGTGCAAGGTCAAAGCTGCCATAGGTGGACACTCCAGCAGGCAACTCTAACTGGACTCAATGGGACACACATACACACACACACACCACATCTCACACATACACCACACACACACACATCACACACCTCTCACATACACCACATCTAACACACACACATCACACATCTCTCTCTCTCACACTCACACACACACACATACCCCACACACATCACACCAAACATCTCACACACACTACATCTCACAAACACACCACACACAAACATCACATATGTCTCTCACACACACCACACACATATACCACACACACACACACACACACACACACATCTCACACACAGACCATATACATCATACCTCACATATCACATACCACATATACATACACACATCACACACACATATACACACCCACACACATCACACCCCCATCATGTACACACCAACACACACATAACACCCCCCACAGACACACCACACACACACACACACACACACACCACACACACACACACACCACAAGCACACAAGCACACATATACCCAGGACATGAAGGGAAGATGGGTATGTGTCAGGTGTCTGGGGAAACTGGAGGAAGGGTTCAGAGTGGATATAATCAAGACAGATTGTTTACTATGCATAAAATCATCAAAGAATAAATTAAAATATCGAATCTCTCTCTTTCTCTGCACCCGGACTGGATTGTGACAAGCTGCCTCACATTCCTGCTACCCTCTCATTCCCTCCCATGTGATGAACTGTATGTACCTTGAGAGGTGAGAGGACGACTCTAATGGGGTGGGAGAGTCAGTGGTAGAGTGCTTGTCTAGTGTGAGAGAAGTCCTAGGTTTGTTCCCCAATACCCCAATCAATGCAGACCCCTCTGGGGACAGGCTGGTTAGGAAGCGAAGGCTGGGCACGTCCTGACACATGTGAGGCTAAGGCCCTGGGTGAAGCAGCAGAGAGGCCCCTAGGGAGGTGGCCGTGACAGTCACAAGAAGGCTGCGGTTTCTCTTCCTGTGAAGAGCCCCTCCCTCCCGATTCCTGCAGAGGAAGAGGTGCAGGGCTGGGTGGAGGTCAGACCTAGGCTTGTAGTTCTGCCTTAGGGGGACACCACAGGAGAGGCTAGACCCAGAGTCAGGTCTCCTGGGGATGGAGAGCTTAGTGGGGCGAGGTGTCCCCACTCACCTAGCCAGCAACCCTCTTCCATGCTTTTAATCTCAGCCACCACCCTTCCCCAGCTGGGTGACCTTGAAGGGTCAAGCCTCCTCTGCCGGGTCCTTGCAGGCAAAGAGTGACTGGAGGAAAGTCAGAATGGCTGAAGAAAGGAAGGTGAGGGCCAAGCACAAAGGACTGAGTCACCCCGAAGTCTCCAGCAGGGACATCTCCTCCAGAAAGCCTTCCAGAAACAGCCTGACTAGACTTGGTTACCTGTGCTCCAAGCAGTCATAGGTTATGCCTCCCACCCCTGCTTCACTGTTCTTATCAACCCTTTGCTTTGAGCACCCGGCTGCTGCCGTGACATCTCACACAGAACCCCTCATTCAGTGACGCTCTGGGTACCGTGAAACAAGTCATTTACCTAGACACTGACGTGGCAGAAGCCACCATTGCTGCTATACCTTCTTGACAGAACCTCAGGCACAGAGAGGCTGAGGGACCAGCCCAGGTCACGCAGCTGGTACAATGGTTTGGAAAACAGAGTTTGACCACACAGCATAGCGCTGGGACAAGGCTGTGTCCAGGAGCCTCCAACCCCCAGCTCCCTTCTCTGAGTTCGAGCATCATACCAATATCCTTGGCCAGTGCCAGGCCCTGCGGGTAGGTGATGGGAGCCAGCTTCTTCTCCTTCAGCTTCTCAATGGTGTCCTTGTCATCTCGAAGGTCCAGCTTGGTACCCACCAGGATGATGGGGGTGCTGGGGCAGTGGTGCCGTACCTCAGGGAACCACTGGAAAGGGGAAGGGGGAGTGAGAGGAAGCAGTGAAGAGGGGACAAAGATGCCCAAGATACCAGGAAAAGAGGAGGAAGAGGCCCAGCCAGAGGGTCACAAGGCAGAGCAGGATCTGAGCGGGCATGCAAAAAACTAGCAAGACTTTTTTTTTTTTGAGATAAGAATCAAGACAGTTTGTGTGTTGATAAGAGGAGACACGAGGTTGGACAGGGAAAGGGACAGGGCATAGAGGCAGGAGGAAGGCTCACTGTCTCACCCTACCCCCGTAGCCCACGGAGACTCTCCCCTTGTTGGCTCTGTGTGGTACTAGCGACCCTCTTTCCTGGGCACTCTCCTAACCCAAGATGGACCTTAACCGCCCATCCCTCCTTCCTGGGCACACTTACAGGTGTCTCCCAGCCCACTTGAGGCTCACCTTGGCTCGGACGTTCTCATAGGAGGCCGGGCTGACTAGCGAGAAGCAGATGAGGAACACGTCCTGAATACAGAACAGGGCAGGGTCAGCACAGGAAGGCCAGAGTCCTGTCTGGGGAACCCGCGGCTCCCGCTACCCACTGTGTAACCATCTACTTAAAATATGACACTCCCTTTGCCACTGTGGGTAGAAAGCCCAGGTCTGGGAACCTAGAAGCCACAGAGTCACCTGCGACAGGCCACCTACCCACCCCCGCACCAGGCACACTGGCTCACACAACCTCTGCCTGGTGCACACTGAGAAAGGCTAGCATCTCAGGACATGGTGATACTCGGGGCAGCAAGGCTGAGAGAGCACAGTCAAGGGAGACCCTAGCTCTGGGCCTCCAGGCCTCAAAGGGAGACTCGGGGTTGAGCAAACATTGCTGGCCTACAGGTCATCAGCAGTAGAGGGAACTGGATCAAGACAGGGACCACAGGAGGCACAGGGGTACGCACTGTCTGTGGGTAGGAGAGTGGCCGGAGGCGGTCATAGTCCTCCTGGCCTGCAGTGTCCCACAGCCCCAGGTTCACAGGTTTACTGTCCACCATCACATTGGCTGAGTAGTTGTCAAACCTGGAGGGAGCAGGAAGAAAAGGATCAGCCTCGAACCCAGAGCCCCGGGCTTCCAACCCAGGCCAATGTTGTCCCCAGAGTCCAGGACTCAGACAGGGGCTGTGACCAGCCCAAAGTCACACAGCCCTGTATAGCTGGCTGCCTTCACAACTGATGGATACTATTAAAAACATCTCAAGTACAAGTAAGCAAAGAGGAAGACGACTGACTCGGTTGTTTTCCTGGTTCCTCTTGTCCCTGGGAAAGGTGACTGCCAGTTCATGGGAGACTCCCTCCGAGGTTGATCAAAATGAACTTTATCTTCTGCCTATGCTGAACACCTAGAGTGTGTCGCACCGTGTCTATTGAGTGACTGCTTGTCCCTGAGTTAAGCTGGGTCTCCCTGAGGTCAATCCTGGGTGAAAGGGGCAGTGAGAAGTGTACTGCAAAAGCTGTCAGAGGGAAACAGGAAGGAGCCGCAGCCAATCCAGGTCTGTGATGGTGAGCTTTTGCCCTGCCAGGCCTGTCTGGAAGATGAAGGGACTGTGTCTTGAGCCTCCTGGAGGGGCAGGAAGTTGCACATGATCCGCTATCTCACTCATGTGACAAGTAGCTATGCTAGGGCCACTCCTAGAGGCAGATAGACAGACCTCAGTTGCGAACCCATAGAACTGTCTGGACCTTGCACTGGTGTGGGCCAAACACTGGACCAGGAGCCCAGTGTTCTACACTAAGTGGAGGGAAAGTAAAATCTCATACCTAGGGGGAAAGAACAGGTGCTTCAAGGTGGGTGGGGGAAAGTGAAGTGAAACCAGGAACAGAGAGGCATCATGACTCACCTGAGGTCACACAACCAGTGAGTGACCAACCTAGGGGACAAATTGTGTCCAGCAGGCTCACTATACCCTGCAATAGCTGAGATTTTAGGGACACCTTTCATTGCCTGCCTCTGGGACGAGGGATCATCTGACCTCCTCACCGAGCTCACACATGCATCCACTCCTTGTCTCATGACAGGGTCCACTGAGACCTGGAGCTCCTAGCCTCTCTGTCTGCTCCTCCCTCACACAGCAGCCTCACACCGCCCACCTCCGTAGGTTGCCTACACTGACATCTGAAGAAAGCCCCTTCCTCCTCCAGCTAGTAGTCCCACCTCTCCTAACTTGCTTCCCACCCTCAACAGAATTCATTGGAACACTTCGGGGAGACTGATCTGCCTCAGCCAGGTCAGCCCACTAATTACCCTCCTTGGGAACATCAGGACCCTCTATCTTCCCAAGATGCCTTGCGGCAAAGGCATCTGTCTTTTTGGCTCCTCCGAGCTTTCAGGAAACCCAGAGAAGGTAGGGAACGGTCAGGACTTTCCAAGCACCCTTCTAGTGCCTCCCTTGGCCAGGTGGAAGGGGATTCCCTATGTATATTAGGCCTAGAAGTCTCACGTGACTCAGGAGATGAGGGAGGAAACTGAGGCCCCGAGTAGTCAAGTGTCTTTAAAAGGGCCAGTCAGCCCAGAAGCATAGAAAGTGACTGCTCTTCCTACAACGTCCATTAGGAGGCGCCACCAAATGAACAGGAGGGGGTTGGCAGAGCCCTGAACAGGCTCACCCACCAGGCGGGGTGCTTTGCCCACTGCCAACAGCCGATGTGTGACGCTCTAGAACCTGGTACTTTATACTAGAATCAAGATCGAGCCAGATACACCAGCCTCCTGGCTCCGCCCCAATCTGCCCTAGCCCTGAAGCGTTCTCGGTGGGTAGGAGGACAGGAAGTGGGAGCAAGTGGGCTGTGGTAGACAGGGAACACTGTCAGGAAGGAAGGCGTGCTCTGGGTCTGAAGGAGAGAAGGGAGCCAAGAGAGCCCAGAAGACGGTAGACAGGACCGAAAAGCTGGAGGAGATGGGGTAGAGAAGGTGGAACTTGAGGAGCTTTGATACCCCCTTGTGCTGTGTTTTAAGCATAAAAGGAAACCAGATGAAGGACTTGGGCCAGGTTGAGGCTCTAGTTAAGTTCTACTTTTGAAAGTTCATCTAGGGGAAAGATGGATGGATGGATGGATGGATAGATAGATAGATAGATAGACAGACAGACAGACAGACAGACGATTTATCTAGGGATTGGATCTGTGTGTGCTTGGCACCGCATAAAACCAGATTTGATGGTACACATCTGTAATCCCAGCACTCCAAAGGTGGAAGCAGAAGGATCAGGAGTTCATGGTCATCCTCACCCACACAATTAGTTTAAGACCACCCCGAACTACACAACAAACACACCAAAAGAACCCTGCAAATTTTACCTGGAACCTGGCTGTTGGGGAGGCTGAGGCAGGAGGATAGCTGCAAGCTTAGGACCAGCCTGAGCTACATAGTGAATTCCTAGGTCAGTCAAGGCTACATTCTATACCCTACCACAAAAATGAAAAAAAAAATAAATAAATAAAAAGTGAAAGTTTACGCAAGCTTCAGTTGGACAGAGTCAGGAAGGAGACAGGATGGGAGCCCACATCACAGCGCCTGAAATCACAGAGCTGCTATCCCACCTCTGTGCTCCTGGCACTTGATACAGAACCATTCTCAGGCGAGTGTCCCCATCTGAGAATATGTGTGCCAACCTGATTGGACACGGGCTCATCTCAGAGCAGGAAATCCCAGTGTCAGTCTGGCACCAGCACACGGGGATCAATGGAGGACGAACCCAAAGGACTTCAGCACCTGGCCAGCACTGCAGTCTGTCGGTCTGTGCCATTATGACATGGAAAGCCTGTGACTCCCACCTCCCACTTCCTCACAGGGAAACTGCTTCACAAGGTTCAGATCTCCCAGTCCCCCACTTGTCTCTCAAAGAAAAGAAAACAGAGGCTCATGGGCTCAGAGGAAAAGTGATCACTTTGAAATCCTTGAACAAGTGGGTCCTCCAGGGCTGCCTGAGCAAGCAAAGACAGGCGGGATAGGGTCTTGACTCGGGGACAAGAACAGTGTCAACACACCCTGGTGATAGTGGCCTTCAGCCATAATCCCTTTTGCTCCTGGTCTTGCTTGGGTCTAGCTCCAGCCCTCTCTGACTTCCAGGTGCCTCATAAGCCTGATGGAATGAGCCAGTCATGATTTGTGCAGTAGGGAAGTTTCTAGAGTCTTCATTCATATCAGGACGCAGATGGGCAGAGATCAGTGTCCAGCTGCCTGTCCAGCCCCTCTGGCTGCCCTTTGCTGGATCCTTCAGCTTAGCCCAGTATTAGAGGCAGCTGAACCCTTTGTTCTAGAAAGGGATCCCTAGATCCCTATTAAGGACTTGGAGCAGAGCCTTGGTTTGGCACTGGTCTGGTGGTGGCTCCTTTGATAGTGTGGGAGGTTTTGGGCAATGGTCACTGTCCCTCTATATACCTCTGCTTTCTGCTCCAGGCAGGGCTCCTATGAAGATAGAGTGAGGACCCCAGTGAGGGTCTGAATGACCCTGGGGGACAAGCACCATAGCTGCCATGGGCCATCAGGATATTGTAACACCCGCTTCCCTTGAGGACCCAATGCAATCACTAGTGTGGTGGCATCGTGCACGGGGCCTTGTCACTAGATGTTAGTAGTGATGATTCCCCTGGGCCTTGTCACCTCAACACACAGATATCACGAACCTTGTGATTATTACACAGTGTGTTAACCACCTTGTAGAGAAATTGGGCAGAGCCCAAGAAAAACATATGGCTCCTTGCCCTCCACAGGGACATGGTCTTGAAAGAGAGCTGGTGAGTTCCTCTGGGGAATGACAGCCTTTTAGGCTGGATTAAAGGCTTCCAGGAGGGCAGCAAGGATGCTCCTAGAGGGTATAGGTATGAGGATGAGACAGGAAATCACCCCTGAGCATTTCTGGCTAGGGAAGAGTTAGTGCAAAGGTCCTGTGGTAGGCCTGCCTAAGGATCATTGATTCAAAAAGCAAGACAGTGGGTAACTTCTCTAGATGAGAAGATGGGGAGAGTTTGAAGAGCTTCAAATCTGTGCAGGGAGCCGGGGAGCTGCTCTGTGAGTAGCAGGGTGCCCTGAGTCTGTTCTGACACCTGCTGACTCCTTGTGTATCATTTGGCAGCCAGTGGCTACGTCCTGCACCAGAAGAGAGTCCTCCCACAAATTACACCAGGCTCTGCCCCACCCCAGCGCATGGATCCCCAGACTCTGCTGCTGTCTAAGTTTCTGAGAACCTCCCCCTCTCTGACCTCAATACCTCATCTCTCCCCCATTTCTCCTCCTCGCTGGCTTGAAAGACATCTTCCTTCCTGGCCTTTAATGCCTTCCCACCTCACAGTCCCTCTTCTTTCAGGAGCCTCCGCCTCTTTAGCGTAAGTCACCGCATTGCATGTCGGATCACAAGACAGCTTCCCCACAGTGGAGAGTCTCTCTAGCCTTACCAGCCTGCTTGACCTCAGGCACCCACAGGGGACAGCCCCCAAGAAGTCACTCACACAGTGGGGATGTATTCTCCGGGGAAGGCATTGGTGGTGTAGCTGATGAGAAGGCATGTCTTGCCCACGGCTCTGAAAGACAAGAGACAAGATGCAGGAGAGACCAAGGTCACAGTTGTGCCTGAAGGAAGGGGAGACCGGAACTGTACCCAGGCTCCAGTCTCCCAGTCTGAGACACTTCATACCAGTATGCTCAACCCTCTGCAGTGTCAGTCTTAGCCACAGGTGTGAGCCGCACATCTGAGAACTAGGGGCCTGTACATGAACCAGTGTGCAGGGTACAGGTGACAGACACAAGCAGCCACGGGGCAGAGGGGCGGACCCTGGAGACCTGGGTAAGGTTGTCACACATCTCGCTCAAGCTTCAGATCCTACCTCCATCATTTGCCATCCACACAACTTTGGCGAGTCACCTAAGCTCCTCGTACCTCAGTTTCCCCACTCAGACAACAAGGACAGGTCCATCTTCCAGGCTAAATAACTGATACTTCTAAGATGAACCCAGTGCCTTAAGAGTGGCATCAGCCAGGGGTTGGGGATTTAGCTCAGCAGTAGAGCACTTGCCTAGCAAGCGCAAGGCCCTGGGTTCAGTCCCCAGCTCCAGAAAAAAAAAAAAAAAAAAAAGAGTGGCATCAGCCAATGACTGTTAGGGACTGCCCGCGGCCCCTCTTTGAAGTCAGAGACCCGGGTTCAAGTGCTCTGCCTCCAAGGCAGGTTATTTAACTTCTCTGAACTTCAGTCTTCCCACCCATAAAGCCCTGCGATGGTAAGTTGGGCTGGTGAAAGACAGATCATACAGAGGGCCACAGCCCAGTGACCACACGGAGTTAAAGGACAGAGAAATGGGACAGAGGCCACCCAGGTCATTCAGCAGGAAGCTAAGGGGCCAAAGGGACAGCTCTGGGCCTTCCCCAGTTCAATTCCGTTAAGTCACTTCCCAGTCTAGGAGGCAGTGCTGCTTTCCCTCCCCCTCAAGGCCTAGCCTGCCACCAAGGTAACTTTGAATGTGTAGAACCATTGGCTTCCGGCCACCCCCACCCTCCCAGATCAGACACAAAGCAGAAGTGAGCAAGGCAGCTGCCGCAGATAACGGCTGACACCCCAGCAGCAACCAAGTCAGCTGAGGGTGTAGATAGCCTATGCCCCCAGCAGAGCCAACGTGTGACCTTGGGACCCAAGCCAGGAAAGGGCTCCAGGCCTCTCAGCCCCTCCCCATTTCGAACTGGAGCTGGGCGTCTAGAACATGTCAGGATGGATCTAGCAGGACCCAAGATGTGCTTGTGGACTGCACCCTAATGTGCTGGGAAACCGACCTACTGTACATGAGGAAACCCAGGCCTTGTTTTGCGATATAGCCTGAGGTCCCACGATCTGACAGTGACTATGAACCCTCAGTGGGCAACGTGCCCTCTGGAGTCTCCACAGTCCCTTCATCTTCCTCCTCCCTAACACTGGCCTCAGTGCTCCCCTTTGCTCCTTAGCTCCTCCCTACCACACGGAGTTCAATCACACAAGCCAGCTAGAATAGTCAGGCACCTGCTCAAGCTAGCCCAGCCCACTGCTATGGGCAGAGGTCTTGCCCCAGATGGCGGGACTGAAAGTCAGAAAGATTGGAGATTCCCAGGAGCCCCCTAGGTGCAGCAAGACAGCAACTAGAGCCTGAGCCAGCCTCAGAAACAAAGGTCCAAAGGTCAAGTTGCTGATTGCCCTCCTTGCACCTGTACCCAGAATGGGAACCTGATGCTGGCCCCCCATAGAAGCCCTGCCCCAGCTCTCAGGGTACAGGCAAGTAGCAGCACCCCACCCACAGTCCCAGGCCCTCCACCCAAGTGGCTTCCGGAGTGGGGTGGACTGAGGGAGTGGGAGACAACTCAGCCAGGTACTTACCCATCACCCACCACCACACACTTGATGGCCTGCATTTCATCTGAGGCCTAGCAGGCAGTGATGACAGTTGGGGGCCAGGAGCGCTGCTGTGGACACCAGTGGTACGGAGAGGCTAGGAGGTGCCTGGCAGTGAGGAGCAGCACCCCAGCTCAGGAGGCAGGAGGAAACGGAAGAGGAACTTACCCAAGCTGCTGCCCCACAGCCTTGAGGGGGTGGAGCATGTGGTCTGGAAGAGGACCTGGGGCCCCACAGGTGCTAGGCTGGGCCCTGGCCACCAAGGGCACCTGACTTAAGCTCCAAAGGGAACCCAAGCACACTCTGGGCTTGGAGATTCACTTCCTAACCTAGGGCAGGGGCAAATTTGCTCTCTAAGAATCGTGTCCTCCAAAAGCACTTGAGTGCCTACTTTGTATCTGACATTGTGTTGGGAGCTGGTGACTCTAAAATGCAGGAAGCCAGATTGTCCTGGAGTTTTTGCTCTGTGGAGAAGGCAAACCACATTATAGGTGCTACGGGTGCGGCAGGAGGAGACATGGGCCAAGGGAGACTACAGAGCGACCTCAGAGTCACCAGCAAGGAAAGTTGGTGGCTGTGAAATGTGATATCCAACAAAGGATTTCCAGGAGGTGTTGCCAGTGTGTAGATAAAAGGCACAGGAGGGAGAAGGACAGAGAGAAGGGAAGAGGTAGATGAGAGGGGAGAAAAGGAGGAAGGGGAGAAAAGCAGGGTGAAAATTGGGAGGGGAGGAAGTGGGGGAAAGGGAGAGGAGGAGGTGGAAGGGGAGGAGGGAAGTCTAGGGAAAGGGGAGGAGTTGGGAGAAAAGAAATAATAGGAATAGTGAGAGGAGGAGGGAAAAGAAGAGGGTGGGGAGGATACAGTAGAGCAAGCTGGAAGGAATTTGGCAAGTCCAAACCTACTCACAGCACGGTGCAATCCAAGCATTCAGGAAGCTGAGACAAAAGGATTGCTGTGAGCTCAAGTCCAGGATACAGAGTGAGTTCCAAGCCAGACAGTGCTATATAAAAAGATCCTAGCTGAGAAACCACCTCAAACCAAAAATCCTACCTAAAAATTGTTGTAGGCTTCTTGCCATGTTGATTATATCAACTGATTGTGAGGGATACTGAAACACTTGTCTTGTGTTGGCCATTTGTGTTTACAGGTGTTTGGTTGGGTGTTTGTATTTACAGGTGTTTGGTTGGGCATTTGTGTTTACAGGTGTTTGGTTGGGTGTTTGTATCTGCAGGTGTTTTGTTGCGTATTTGTATCTGCAGGTGTTTTGTTGGGTATTTGTATCTGCAGGTGTTTGTGGGGCATTTGTGTTTACAGGTGTTTGGTTGGGTCTTTGTATTTACAGGTGTTTGGTTGGGCATTTGTGTTTACAGGTGTTTGGTTGGGTATTTGTATCTGCAGGTGTTTGTGGGGCATTTGTGTTTACAGGTGTTTGGTTGGGTGTTTGTATCTACAGGTGTTTGTTGGGCGTTTGTGTTTGCAGCTGTTTGTGTTTGCAACTATCTGTTGAGTGTTTGTGTTTGTAGGTGTTTTGTTGGACATTTGTATTTTTAATCGTTTATTGGACTTTGAGTTTCCTATTACATAAGTTACCTATTCATGTGTTTGTCCATTTCTCTACTGGAGTATTTTTTCCCTCTCTTATATTTATTTGGAGAAGTTCTGTGTTTGATTTTTCATGTGGGGATATAAACATTTCATAGTTCATTTCCAGTATGTGGGATTATTTTTATAAGTTATGATATTTATAAATGTTTATTTGTATGTGGTAAATTTTCTTCCCTAATGACTTATACTTTTTGAATGAATCTTTTGTAAGCTTCCCTATGCAGTTTCACAAACATATTCTACAAAGTGTGTAAAGTTTCTGTCTACAGACAGTGGCCTTTACACACAGAGTAGGTTTTAGATGACACGGGGACTGCTTGTAGTTTTCGTGAGATGTTGATCTTATTTCTCTAGTGCTTTCTTAGTTCCTTTTCCTATCACTCTGAAAAAATACTCCAGCCACAGCAACATAAGGAAGAAAGGGTTTATTCTGGTTCATGGTTTAAGGTTAGAATCACTCACAGTGGGGAAGTCAAAGCAACAGGAGCTTGGAGCAGCTGGTCTCCCACCATCAGGAAACAATGATGAGTGCATAGCCACTCAGATTCTTTCTTCATTTAACACCGGCCAGTTTCCCATCCTACAGGATGGTGCCACCCACAGTGGACGGATCATCCCACCTCAATCAATGTGATCCAGATGCCTTTCTCCCAGGTGATTTGGTCATGTTGACAGTGGACACGGGCCATCATCACAGAGTGCCATCTACTGAACAGAGTTTCAGCTGTCTTCTTTCTCCCAGTGAATGGGCAATCAAGAAGTCTCATGTGCCAAGACTGTTCCTGCAAACCAAACCCTAGCCCCTCTATCTGCTAGTCTACCCACTCACCCAGGGGCTGGCACAAGCCTGCCTCAGTTACCCCAGCTCTAAGCCTTTACATGCAAAAGGAGAAACCCGCCTCTCTTAAACTCCCTCAGGATCGTTCTAGCTGTTGATGAACCTCTGCTCTTCCGTCTCCACTGTGGAATAAGCTCAAGCAAATGGCATGAGAGTCCTGAGCATGACAATGCATTCACCCCATGGCAGTGAGTAGGGAGCTGACATCCTTGTAATATTCAATCTGCCTGCCTATTAGCATCTTCTCTTTCTCCTTTATGTCTTTCAATAAAATTTTACCATTTCCTCCCAGAAAGGTCATGCACATTTCTCAAAAGATTTACTCCTTGATTCCTTATTACTCTCAGCGCTATTGTAGCTAATAATTTTCAAATTGAATTTCCTTTCTACTCCTTGTATGAAGGGGAAGTGTCAGCCTTTGCATATTGGATTTGTGCATGTACAAACCTAGCAGAGAGACTCATGGCTGCTTTTAAAACTAAAAAAAAAATGTATTTGTGTGCATGACCATGCACACACCTATGGAGGTCAGTGGGTTCTCTCCTTTCACCATACGGGATCCTGGGGATCAAACTCAGGTCATCGGACTTGGCAGGAAGTGTCTTTACTCTCTGAGCCTTCTTGCTGGCTCTTGCTACAGTTTACCTTGAGATTTGCTAACAAACCTGACAGTGGTTTGAGGACAGCTTATCACTAGTAAGAAAAGGTGACAGTGTTATTTCTCCCTCTTAATGTTATAATATTCACTCCTGGGCTTGTTTGGAGTCTTTATAGGAGAGCTGCATAAGCCCACAGTGCTGGGCGTGGAACCTCAATCCCGGCCTGAACAAGGCGATTCTGATGTCTTGACATGAAATGTGAGAGAGCTGCTGCCCATTAAATGTTTGCTATTGCTCCTCTTTTTTTTTTTTTTTTTTTTTTTTTTGGTTCTTTTTTTCCGGAGCTGGGGACCGAACGCAGGGCCTTGCGCTTCCTAGGTAAGCGCTCTACCACTGAGCTAAATCCCCAGCCCCGCTATTGCTCCTCTTAACAGTGGCTTCCGTTTTCATTCTGTTTAATTTTACTGAACACTTTTCCATATGAACGGAAATGTTTCGGATGACAATACTTTCTGATGTCCTGTCACCCTGCTTAAACAATCCTGACAATCTACATGACTGTCCCCAGTTGTTCTCAATACAACACTCTTGCTCTACCTCTGCACGAGCTCACGGGTGGGAATCTGCACACACGTGCACACACGCTCACACACAGCTTACCAATCTTGATGTTTCTAGATGCCCTATTTTATGTTTCAGTTCTACACCTCCTTCAACTTGTGCTCTCCTTTTTCACAGTGTGTCCTTTGAAAGTGTATCACAGGCCAGGGGAAGGCTGTGCCTCACTAAGATGCTTTTCTTACAAAGAACCATGCAACATGCAACATGCACCATGCATGCAACATGTGCCATGCATGCAACATGCAACATGCACCGTGCACCATGTGTGCCCTATGCAACATGCACCATGCCTCCAGAGATGGCCTGTGGGGTTGACAGGCTTATAAGTGGCTATAAGTTGGCTGCAAACTATTTACCATCAGAAATGCTTGCCAAGACCGTCCAGTCTTCTTTAATGATACGAGGGAGACGCTGTCTGGCTAGAGCTCCCTTCCAAGGCCAGGTGTCATTTCTCCAATGTGGTAGCTCTGTCCAAGCCCCTGTTCAAGTTTTGCTTCCTAAACCCTGAGGTTATATCTCCAGGCACACATACCTTTAGAATTGTTACAGCTCCCTGAAAAGGTTCATCTCAAGCAGCCAGCTGATCTTTATTGCAAGATCTGGCCCAGAGCTGACACTTACATTGTTGTGGAAGTAAGAGGTTCGAAAACACCACTTTGGGCAGATGAGATGGTTCAGTGGATAGAATGTTTGCCACATAGCAGGAGAACCTGAACTCGAATCTTCAGAATCCACGTAAAAGCCAGGCAGAGAGGGGGTGATTCTGCAATACAGACGTTCCTACTACTGTGAGGTGTGAGCTGGAAGGAGGAACACCCCAGAAGCTCACTGCCAACTGGCCTTTGAGACTCGGCCTCAAAGCAAAGGAGTAACTAGGATTGAGTCCTGAGCTTGCCTTGTGACCTCCACACAGGCACCACGGCACATGTGCACCCTCCCTGACACACACACTTATGCACAGTTCACACACACACACACACACACACACACACAGAGAGAGAGAGAGAGAGAGAGAGAGAGAGAGAGAGAGAGAGAGAGAGAGAGAGAGAGTTTAGAAATAAATATATAGGGACTGGCAAGATGGCTCAGTGGGGATAGGTGATTGTTGTCAAGACTGATGA
Source organism: Rattus norvegicus (assembly GCF_021556685.1). NCBI lineage: Eukaryota > Metazoa > Chordata > Mammalia > Rodentia > Muridae > Rattus > Rattus norvegicus. Next base: position 119,702,487 of record NC_141540.1, read on the forward strand.
GCTGAGTTCAATCCCCAGAACCCACACATGGTGGAAGAAAAAAGGTGACCCCCCCAAAGAAAAGTTGTCTTCTGGCTTCCAAACTTGCACACGATATGCACAGGCACATACACACATAACAAACAATTTTCTTTTTTCAATGTTTATGTACAGTGATGTTTTTGCCTATGTGTATATCTGTACGAGAGCGACAGATCTCCTGGACCTGAACAGTTGTGAGCTGCTAGGAATTGAACCCGGGTCCTCTGGAAAAGCAGCTAATGCTCTTAACCACTGAGCCATCTCTCCAGCCCACAAACACTTTTAAATGGAATAATTTTTTAAAAAAAATAACCTTTTTTTAATGGAAAGCTGCTCTCTACCCTAACCCCAGTGGGTGTGAGATAGAGTTCGGGCTGGGTGGCATATGAGATGCGGTAGGCAGGCACTAGCAGGACCTTCCCCAGGGCAACTGAGCTGCCCCTCCCCATCCCTCACTGCTCCATGGGCCTCCCTAGGCCACTCTGCCATTGTGCTCCCTCCTTCCTCTCCACAGCAAGAGGTGCCACCTGGGAGGCTGCACCAGGACAACCAGGGCTCAGTGAGGGGACTTTCTCCCAGGAAATCCCCAGAAGAAGGCCATTCCTTCATCAGGGACTTTCCTCACCTGAAACCTAGACATGTGGCAGAGTCAGGATCAGACATCCTTGTCTCAGGGCCCCTCTGCAGTTAGCTCCCTTAGCTAAGCAGATGGGCGGATGTGTGGATGGACATGGATGGATGGATGGATGGATGGATGGATGGATGGATGGAGATAGATAGATAGATAGATAGATAGATAGATAGATAGATAGATAGATAGATAGATGACATAAATAAATATATGGATGGACAGATAGATGGATGAATAGATAACATAGATAAATAGATGGATGGACAGATGGATAGATGGGTGGATGGATGGATGGACAGACAGACAGACAAATGCATGGATGCATTCACGGATAGGTGAGTCACGGTATGGATGGATGCATGCATGCATGCATGTACACATGATGCATCAGATGAATGGTGCACAAATGAATGAATTCATGTGTGGATGGATGAGTAGAGGGATGGGTAGATATGCTAATAGATAGATGAATGGATACATGGGTGCATGGATGGATGGATGAATGGATGCATGGATGGATGGATGAATGGATGCATGGATGAATGGATGCATGGATGGATGCATGGATGAATGGATGCATGGATGGATGCACACATGGATGCGTGCACATATGTAGGTTTGTATGGATGAATGAATGGAGGTGTGGATCAGATGGATGATGCATGGATGGATGGTTCCATTCATGGGCGGATAGACAGAGAGATGGATGAATGGATGCACACATGGGTGAACGCATGAGTGAATGCACAGAGATGTGGATGAATGCATGGATGGGCAGGTGGATGGATGGATAGGATGGAGCTCCCCTCTTCCAGGTACAACCTCTCTGTCTGCTGCACCTGCTGCTCTTTTTTTTTTTTTTTTTTTTTGGTTCTTTTTTTTCGGAGCTGGGGACTGAACCCAGGGCCTTGCGCTTCCTAGGCAATCGCTCTACCACTGAGCTAAATCCCCAACCCCTTCACCTGCTGCTCTTTGGTACCAGTTTTTCCCACTCTCTGAGGCTGGCTCAGGGTGGGGCTCTGAGACCTCTCTTCACTCAACCTTAGGCGCCCCATAATCCCTCTCTCTAGCCTTCAATTCATCTATCGCGCTAGCTAAACCAAGCCACATGTTTAAAAGTTTTTAAAGGGGTTGGGGATTTAGCTCAGTGGTAGAGCATTTGCCTAGCAAGCACAAGGCCCTGGGTTCGGTCCCCAGCTCTGAAAAATAGAAAAGAAAAAAAAAGTTTTTAAAGCTTTAGGCAACCTTCTGGTATTTCCCTATTATATTTGAGTGGGAAATATGTTCACACAGTCCAAACTCAAACGTATTTAAAGGGGCTAGAGAGAAGGCTCAGGGATTAAGAGGGAGTAATCTCCAGGGAATGGCATCCTCTTCTGACCTCCAAGGGCAACTGCATGCGTGTGTGCGCACACTCCTCAAATACACATCATTTAAAAATAATAAAACAAAATTTTTTCACAAAATGCTGCTGGCTAGTGTAGTGAGGATTTTAGGTTCTTTTTTTAAAAATGCAGAAATATTGTAAGAATATGTTTTTGTTTTAATCCCAGGTGTGGGATATGTGGGTTGCTTCAGATTGTCCACAGCAGCTGACTGTGATTTGCCTCATGCTCTAGCAAGGGTGTGATTTTGCCAGCTGCAGATAGTTTCTGCAGTTGTGTGATGTTCAGAATTCTGGGGACTTTTCAGAGAATATATAAATGCTAGAGACCCATAGGTGAGTTGCTGTTTGGTTCTTTGGTTGTTGTTTGTTGTTTGTTAAGTAGTTGTGTGCAAAAGCGAGGAGGAGGAGGAGAAGGAGGAGGAGGGGGAAAAGGAGGAGCAGGAGGAGAGAGGGAGGAGGAGGGGAGGAGGAGGAGGTGAAGGAGCAGGAGGAGGAGAGGGAGGAGGAGGAGGAGGTGAAGGAGCAGGAGGAGGAGAGGGAGGAGGAGGAGGTGAAGGAGCAGGAGGTGAAGGAGCAGGAGGAGGAGAGGGAGGAGGAGGAGGTGAAGGAGCAGGAGGAGGAGAGGGAGGAGGAGGAGGAGGAGGAGGAGAAGGAGCAGGAGGAGGAGAGGGAGGAGGAGGAGGAGACGGAGACGGAGAAGTTAAATATCCTGACAGCGAATATCAAACTTGCCCCCAAGGAACTCTGTGGTCCTAATTAGCAGGAAATAGTTTAACGATAACGTCACCCCTTTCTCCTCATCTTTCTCTCCTACCTAGTATTAGGAGTTGTAACAGTGGAATAAGGGTGCAGAAGGGTGTAATGAAGAAGAACCCACAAAGCAGCCAAAAGCCTGGCTACAGGCTAGTGTCCCTGCTGAGTTCCCTCATCAGGTGACCTCCATGGCTGATTCGTCCTGACCCGTCAGGACTGATCTAAGAGAATAATTTCTTTTTTACTTCCTCTTCATATTGTCCTCCGCACCTCCACAGTTTCCATTATTCACCCTGATCTTTGTTCCCTATTTGCGAATAGCTTCCTCTCTTCCCCGCCTCAAGTGCCAGCGTGGGAATGTTTGAGGAGTTCCCGCTGGGCGCGGAGGAGGATCCCCTCCCCTCACCAGCAAAGGGCCACAGCTGTGCGCATGTGCATTCTGGCAGGTGTAGCTTCTGGAGGCTTCTTCCCCCCCCCCCCCCCCCATCGTCTGGGTCCTAGGATTGGTCGCAGGGTCTGGGCGCTTTTTTTTAATTGCCCCCCAGGACTCATTCAGGTTCCTGCAGGCAGTGCCCCCTCCTCTTCTCTCTCACCATCTCAGAGGTTCAGGCGCGGCTGTTTTTGACAGTCGGGCAGGCAAAAAAGAAAAGAAGAGTGGGTTGGTTGTGATTTGCATTCGGCTTCCTCTAAGCTAGCATTTTTCCAGTTGGCTTGGAGCTCACCCAGTTTCCTTTCTCCTCCACCCAGTGTTTTCTCATGTGTTGCCCTTTATGTCCTCTATGTTGGTTTTTCCCACTGATTTCCTTACTAGGGAAATTCACTCCTTCTATCGCGAATATCAGGCACGGTTCTAGCTTTGTGGATTGTGGGCTAATTAACCTACCTCTTCCTTAATGGTTCTGGGTGGGTGCGAGCTTCCCAGAAAGGCTTCTGCGGTCCCGGACCGTGTTTCAGAAGCATCCATCCTTCTGCGATTCCTACTCCCGGTTTCCTGGTTTAACGTTTCTCACTTGCTTGCCTGGGACAGCTCATATCATCCATCCATGGGGAGTACATCCTACTTCCTATCCTTCCAGATGGCCGCCCAGTAGCCACCATTCAGCCCGGTGATGTATGTCTTAACAGTGACATGTTTCCTGCCTCCTCCCAAACTACATTTAAAGTCAGGCTGGCCTAAGCTATTGTTCTTCGTATTTTTCCCTCCTGAGTCCTAACACCCAGGTTTCTTCTCTCTCTTAAATATTTCGTTTCCTCTTGGGGTAGAAGTAGAAAGCAAAATGTCCCTATGAAGTTCAAGCTGGCTTTAAACTCGCTGTCCTGCTCAGTGTCCCAAGTGTTGGAATTACAGAAGTGTACAACCATGCCTGGATATAAATATTTTATGGAAAATCTCTTTTCTTTACTGTGCCTCTCAAAACTTGGTGGGGGGCTGGAGTGGTGTCATCAGATAAAAGCAAGTACTATTCTCCCAGAGGACCTGAACTGGGCTCCCAGGACCCACATCAGTTGACTCACAACCATCTTAACTCCAGTTGAAGGACCCAGCGCCCTCTCCTGACCGCCACAGGTAACTGTAAACACACACACACACACACACACACACACACAGACAGAGACAGAGACACAGAGAGAGACAGACAGAGACAGAGAGACAGAGATAGAAAAAGATACAACAAACAAAAGCCCTTTAATTTGGAATGAAACTTTTCTACAAGCAATGTTAAGAGGGTTTGGTGCTGGCGTGAGCCAGCTTTGACTTTTGGGAGCAGTGAGCTTCCCAAAAGTGAAGGCTGCCCTCACGATTAAGGGCTGTCCTACTGCCCCTGCTAACTCTCCCAACCAACTATCTCTTGCTTCTCTCCCGGACTCTGGCCAGACCCTGGGACAGGCCCTCACCCAATGTCCTGCCTTATCTCAGCAACTATGTCCTTACTTCCTGATTACTTCTCCAAGATAGAGTCTAATGCCCTTGCTTGCCTCTCACTATTACTCCAGCTTCAGTCAGAAGGGGGATGGGGTGGCGTGGGGATACAGCAGCCCCAGTCCCAGTGCATCTAGCTTCCTGGAAGCCCACACAAGAGCTTCAGGAACATATTGAACCCGAAACTCTCTGGCTTTTGCCTGTGAGCACAAAACTTTCCCTCCATACAACCACTGGAGGTCTCGGGTTCTCTGTCCTGCCTTGTGTTTCTCCCTGGCTTGGGGGGAGGGGCGGCTCGAGCCTCGGAAGGCTGGAGGGGAAGGAGCCTAAAAGGAGAGCATTGATTGGTCCACTGCCAGAAAATTCCACGTGCAATGCATAACTAACATGTTATGTGGATGATGCAAAATATTTAAACAGGGTTGTGCGGGGGTCCAACAGAGAGACATCTCTGCCCTAAAGAGCTCCCTGGGAGACAGACAGGAAGACAGACACCACCCGACAGTAGGTTAATCTAAAGAACATCACTGGAAAAGGGAGATGGAGGGAGCCAGCAAAGTGGAGATTCAGCTAGCTGGAGGTCTCAGGGTATCTTCAAGGCCACTGAGGATGCAGTAGGGCTGGAATGAATTGCACCGGGTGCGTGGTGCCGGGTGCCTGGTCCCAGAAACACACTCTTGATGCTACTTTGTATTTTTTTCAGACACAAAACGAAAAACCGCAGGATGTGAATTCCGCTCGCGCTCTCTGGTGGCCATATGAGGAATAGGCCAGAGTGGGTGGGGCAGAAGTCAAGAGAAATACCCAGCGGGCTTACAGGGCCACGAGGGTGGGTAGGGATGAGCTGCGACCAAGGAGAAGATGTGGAGGACAGGTGATGCAGACAGACTGCAAACATGTGATATACAGTCTTCTGAACTTGATAATAGAATTTCCTATCCCGTGTCCAAAAGGCTAGGCTGACTAGTGAGATGACACTTGCTGCCACCAAACCTGACTACCTGAGTTTTATGCCCAGGACCCACAAAATAGAAGGAAGGAGCTGACCCATGTATACATGTGTCCACACACAAACACAATAAGTAAATAAAAATTTAAAGTATAATAGACACACACACACACACACACACACACACACACACACACACACACACACACACCAGGCTCATTCCTAGCAATGTATCAGGCACAGACCTGGTGTTACTCAACTATATGGGAAGGTAGCCAGAGGAGATATTTGGGCCCCAGAATAGGACTTCTATCCTGGGTATTTCAGCTGTCAAATAAATCTGACCAAGGAGAGGAGTCCAAACCAGAGATGCTGTGTGGACCCGCCCCGTGCCATTCTCTAGGAGATAAACGTGAGTGCCTGAACCCATGCCCTGAGCCCTTAGTGTGGTGGCATTTGCAGGCAGGTCCTCAGGATGTGGCTAGGTCTCAGGGGGCCATGTCCTCTCTTTATGGTTCAGTCCCCTCCACCACACGGGAGATTCTGTTGTTTATAAGTCACTCGGTCTGTGACATGTCATCCCAGTGACCAAAGACAGAGGACCGACTGGCTCTCTGGCAGACTGGCTGATGGGTTGAGTGAGAGAGCGAGCGATATGTACTAGTATAGTAGGTGGGGGTTGACTAAAACATGCGCACACTCAGTTACAGTAAGGCATGCTCGACAAACAAGGATAGTATAGGCTTAGCCAGCCTGTTGGGGTATTTTGAGCTATGTACACACAGACATGGTAATCTCCAACGAGTGGATGTGTCCGTTGTCCGCATGGCATTTTGTTTGTGAGTTGGGGGTGGGAATGTTACAGCTCTATCCTCGGCAACTTTCAGATACACAACGGATGCGGTAGAACCTCCTCCCCTTCGCAGGCCTCACCTCGCTGTTCCTCGTTCCCAGCTTTGTAATGAATGGTGCTGTGCCACCCGCAGAGGGCCTGACTATGGATCTGCGACCAGCTGTCTTTGTGTCCTTAGTGAGCCTGCTGGATCATACAGTTCCATTTTTAAGTTTTGAGGAAGCCCCGGGCTGTTTTCCACGATGGCTGCTCATTTGCATTCCTGCCAGCACTTCAGGGCAACCTCCCTCATCCTCCACCACAGATCTGCACACATGCTGCGTGCTCCCTGGCTGAGGGCTGCCCTTCAGAGAGGAAAGAAAGCAAGTCTCCTTGCAGCTTTCATTTAGATTTCCCCGAGGACTTATAAAGATGAGCTTTGTGTCCACGTGTCTGGGCCCATTCTTGGCCTGTGTGTCTGCTTGAGTCTTTGCCTGCTGTAAGATCAGATTGTTTGTCCTGCTATTGAGCTGGGTTTGCTCTTTATATATTCTGGATAGCAGCCATCTGACAGTATGTGCCTTGTAAATTTTGTTCACGGGTCTCCACTCAGGTGATTTCTGGCTTTGCTGTAGGGACACCTCCCTCTTTGATGCATCCGATATTTCTTTTCTGCCATTGTTTTATGTCTTTTCAGAACCACCTTTTAAAAAAAGTCACTGTACAAGACAGTGCAAAGAAACTCTCCTCTTCTCTACTCAAACATCTACACTTCCTGCCTCCACACTCATGTCTTTAATCCATTTGAGTCCATGGTGAAATGTGGTGTGAGAGATGAGTTCATTTCTACTCTTTATTTTATGTGCATTGGTGTTTTGACTGTGCGTGCATGCGTGTGTGTGTGTGTGTGTGTGTGTGTGTGTGTGTGTGTGTGCGCGCGCTGCACAACCTATCCAGAGCCATAGCTGCAAGGGATCCAGGACACAGCGTTGAGACTGCCTATTAAGGCCTTGGCCTCACAACCCAGGGTGGCCTTCATTAAACTGTGGCCTACAACTAGTCACGGTGCTCTCCCCCAGCACTCCCTGTCTGTGTAACTCAGGGAGAATCACAGAACCTCTCTCAGACCCAGCCTCGCTCACAGACCGGTAGGGGTTTCTGGGAAATGATTCTGAGACAAAGGTGTAAAAGTCTACACCTGTCCAAGGATCTGGCCTGAGAGATTTCCTGACAAAGCCAGTCCTTCCTTGTCTGCCAGTCATGGAAAACAAGGGGCCTGGCCTCTCAGTCCCCTTCCCTTTTGAGACTCGTTCCTCACACACACACTCCAGCCTCCCATGCCACCACACACACCACAGCACATACTGACCCACACACTGAGCTCATGGCTTCTCCACAGAGCTAGCACAGGTCATTCCTACCCTCTCTCTTCTCTCCCAAGGAGGCCCTTAGACCCCCTCCAGCCTACAGCCCCTTCCTAGGTCCTCCCTAGGAGAAGTACCACTGTCATCCCCTGGTTCTGTCCCATGCAATAGTGGACTGCTGCACCCAGTGGACCGAAGACTGTTTGCGCCCAGGGTGGGGTGGCCACTGCACCCAGGCAGGTGGGGGACACCGTCTACCATGTGACTCAGATCACTAGTTGCCTGCTGAGCCTGGGCACCAGGCTTTGTTCTGGGGGGAGAGAGAGAGAGAGAGAGAGAGAGAGAGAGAGAGAGAAGAACACACACTGATGGTTGTCAGTTGTGTCCAGGAATACAGGGTCATTGCACAAGTGGCACGTACTCTGAGGGGACACGTCCTCACAGGTGAAGTAAGGGACAGTTTGAGCTCACCAGAGGACAAGCCTAGAACTACCGTGGCCTATGAAAAGATGGATGGAAAATGATGGAGAACTGTAAGGGGGGAATAACCAGAGGGGAGGGAGGGAGGGATGAGAGATGGGGGAGGAGGGAAGATGATGGGGAGGGGGAGGGGGGAAAATGATGGAGAGGAGAAGAATGGAGGGAGAGAGGAAGAGAGGGGAGATAGGGTGAGCAGAGAGCATACTTGAGGACCATTCCAGGACTTCCTGTGAGATCTTTGCGTGCAGGGTGACCCCAAGGGGAAGCTAAAACTTGTAGACAGTGATAGTGCCCACACCATCCCATTAACAATCAGAAGTAGTAAGAGGAAAATCAGAATGAAGAAAACTCTGAGTAGAGATAGGATCTGACCCAGAACACCAAAGACTTACATCATCCATGTCAATCAGACCCAACCTCCCAGCCCTGTAGATCCTGACCCCACACTGCCCTCTTCCCCAACACCCAGCACCCTTCACTCTGAGACCAGCAAGGGAGATTCGGGAAGGACGCATGGAGAAAGAAAGACAGAGGTGTAGCCCAGCCCTATGATCCCTTGGGAAGAAGCTTGCAGAGGTCAGCACAGCTCCAGGGTCCAGTATTTCTGAGTGTGATCCCCACTTCGGCCACATGAGGGCACCCACGAGCCAGTGTGCTCAGGATAGACCTGCTCAGCCTCGACTTCTTGGTAGCCCAGCTCAAAGCTGCCTACAGAGTGCCTGCAGCCGGCCTTGACTGGCTCTCTGCTCACTGCATTCCATGCACATTGTTCACGAGATCCCTCTGAACTCCCCATGTTTAAACTAGTCGCCTCTCCCTGTGCGGCCGGCCGCAGTGTTACTCTCATTTTTTACAGACAGGAAGCTGGTACTTGTCCTCTGATGGGAGTTGGGGGGGGGGGGTGAGCAAGAGAAGAGCTGGCTTTCCAGTCCCGAGTTCTGCAGTTTCCGTAGCACTCCACCCCCACCCCAAGACCACAGAGCACCCTAGGCTGCCTGGGAGATAAATGACTGATTATCTCCATATTACAACAGCGTCGTTTTTCCTTCTTTTTTTTCTTTTTGTTCTGTTTTGTTTGTTTTTGAGACGGGGTCTCATGTAGCCCAGGTTAGCCTTGGGGGTCACTATGCAGCCAAGAATGACCTCCAACACTAGACCTTCCTGCCTCCACTTCCCAAGTGCTGAGATTACAGGGCTCACCTCCACACCCAGGTCGGGAGTGCTGGGGATGGAGACCAGGGATTTGTACATCAAGATAATCGACCTTCCAACAGAGCCATCTCTGCAGCCTGCAGTCCCTCCTTTCTGTGCAGTAAAGCTTCACTATTAGGGCAGAGTGGAGGCCTGGCGTGCCTGACCCCAGTCCCTGGGCCTCATGCTCCTGTCTGGAGTCTTCGTCCCACATCTATGAGGACCACCATCTCCTGAGGGTCAGGTAAAGATGGCTGCTGGGATGGTTTGTCTATGCTCAGCCCAAGGAGTGGTACTATTAGAAGGTGTGGCCTCGTTGGAGTAGGTGTGGCCTTGTTGGAGTAGGTGTGGCCTCATTGGAGTAGGTGTGGCCCTGTGGGCATGGGCTTTAAGACTCTGATCCTAGCTGCCTAGAAATCAGTATTCTGCTAGCAGCCTTCAGATGAAGATGTAGAATTCTCAACTCCTCCTGCACCATGCTTGCCTGGGCACTGCCATGTTCCTGCCTTGATGATAATGGACTGAACCCCTGAACCTGTAAGCCAACCCCAATTAAGTATTGTCCTTATAAGAGTTGCCTTGGTCATGGTGTCTGTTCACAGCAGTAAAACAGTTTCCATCCACAGGTAGCTCACGAGCTCTCATCCTCCTTGATGTTGAGCAGATAAGATACCTCTCATCATGTCAGTGCCACGTCTGTGGTTAACTCTGCTAGCCTATGGCAGTGGTCCTCAACCTGTGGGTCATGGCCCCTTTGGGGTTGAAATAACCCTTCACAAGGTCACATATCAGATATTTACATTACGATTCATGACAGTAGCAAAATTACAGTGAAAGTGTAGCAATGAAATAATGCTATGGTTGGGGTCACCACCACATGAGGGACTGTATTATAAGGTGGTAGCGTTAGGAAGGCTGATAGCCACTGACCTAGGTGACATAGAAGAGCTACCTTAGCTGTGGTCCTCAGCATTCTAACAGGCTGGCAGGCAGAGACCAGTGGGAGGACGGACCACACTGAGCAAATGACCTCACAGTGGTACAGAGCCCAGGGCCACAGAGGAGGAAATGAAACTTGACTGGGGATGGCTGTGCTGGGCAGAGTCCTCACCTCAGCTTCCTCCTCTATAATGACAGAGGAGACACTCGGATGGCTGTCAGGCCTCCTCCTGTGGGGTGTGCTGGCTTTAGAGGACTACAACCCGCTGCCCTCACATCGCCTTAGTTATGTTCCTGCTGTTGCTGCTGCTGCTGCTGGTATAAAGTTTTATTATAAAATTCAAGGGTGCAGTCCACTGTGGCAGGGGAGAGATTGAAGTGACTTGAGCTCGGTGGATCTGGTCACACAGCTCACAAAGTCGAGACGTGGAGAGCAGTGAATGCTTTCGCTTGGCTCGTTTTCCTCTCCTTTTTATTTAAACAGTCCAGGATCCCTTGCCTGGGGAATGATGGCACCCATGGTGGGCAGGCTGTCTCACGTTAATTTACCTGATCAAAGTAAACTCCCAGAAGCATGGCCAGAGCCCATCTCCCATATGATTCTCAATCCCATAGACTTGAGCATGGATACCAACCATCACAAATTCTTTCTTGACACCCTTGGGTGAGGCTGCCTTCACCCAACCCTGGCAAAGGCGGTCTTTTCAACAAGCAAGAGCAGTAGAGCCAACAGCCTCCAAGTGAGGGTGTTAGAACCCCACCTCACTTCACACCAGGAAGTGTGAAGCCTACGGCTCCCGGTGCAGTCAGGGCCAAGTTGGGAGCGAGTGTCATCACCCCCGCATGCACAGGGAGGAGATCCCAAACTTTTGAAGCTGTCACTTGTCTTTTGCTGGGGTGGAATATGGCAGCTGTGGTCTGTGGGAACCCAAGAGCAATCTGCCTATTTAATAGGCACTCCAAATAGCACAAAAGTGGGCTAGCCCCACAGTGTCAGAGCCTGCAGTGAGGAGTGGTGGAGAGGGGCAGAGGGTCTCAAAGGCTGAGGGTACAGGGACCACTGAAGGGATTTTGTTTTACTTTCTTTGCTACTTACTCCCTCAGCCTAGTGTCTGCACAACTTATTTATGCTATGACCCCTGTCAGATGACCTCCTTTTCAGGGGTGAATAATATTCCAGTGTTGGTTTAGGGCCAGCAAGATGGCTCAACAGGTAAAGGTGCTTGCTGCCAACCCAGATGACCTGAGTTCAAACCTCAGGACCCCCTGATAGAAGGAGAGAACCAACTCTTGTAGGTTATACTCTGACCATTACACACATGACCAAGCACCTACATGTTTCTCTGCACACAGGCACAAAACTAATTTAAAATGTAATCAAGTTTTGTTTAAGTTGTGGCAAAACAAGCATAAAGTTTACCATTTTTTTACTAGTTCAAAATGTATATTTTCTTACCAGGAGCATACACAACAGACAACCATCCTACCAGCTCTTTCTAGAATGTTTTACATTATTTTCTTCCCCCACCCTGGCAACCATGATTGTCTCTGTCTATGAATCTGATGCCCCAGAAACCTTGTACAGTGGAGCCCTGCAGTTCTGTCTTCTGTGGCTGCCTTACTCCCTTGGCCTAGTGTCTTCACAACTTCACAACTTATCCATACTATGACCCATGACACCTTCCTTTTCAGGGGTGAATAATATTCCATTGTATATGTGCACACCATATGCCACAGTCCTTACATGTACTCATTCATCCATGAACACATGACTCCACCTTCTGGCTACTGTGAGCATCTATAACTAAATAGCCATTGGAACCCCACTCTCAATCCTGAAGGAGGGTTTCAAGTCTAATAAGGTTTGAGTTTTAGACAACCATTTCAGATACTATTAAGTGGGGGAATAGGATGGAATGGGTCAAGGCTAGGAACCAAAAAGCTGCTGGGGCTGTCATAGTTAAGGAGGAGGCAGTGAGCCTCAGGGTTGGGGTGGCAGCCATGGCAATCAAATCTCGTCTCAGAACACACGATTCATTTTTGTTTAAGGTTTACCTTTATGTGCGTTTGTGGGAATATGGACGTGTGGGTGCAGTGCCTGCAGCGGCCAGAAGGGGGCGTTAGATTTTCCCCCAAAGTTGGAGTTTCAAAGGGTTGTTATCTGGCAACCAAACACAGGTCCTCTGGAAGGGCAGTGAATGCTCTGAACCGCTGAGCCACTTCTCCCGCTGCATGACCGCCCTCCCGCCGGAGTTCTGGGCACAATGACCTTGCCTGTCTCCTTGTTTTCTCTTTGCCCGGTGTCGTAAATTCTAAGGTGAAATATCCGAACACCGGAAATGCTAAACGCTGGAGCTGATAATTACAGGATAAATAACCAGCCGACCTCTACCCCGAGCGCCTCCATCAGTCCTCTGTCCCCGTTGCTTCTCGAGGCCCAGTTCATCCGCTGGTCTCCAAATGACATTGAAGCGTGGCCCAAGGGCTCGCTAATCTTGTTCTTTAATTAAGAATCGGACGATGTTCGCGGCAGGGAGACAGTGTGTGGATCTGAAGAGTTTTAGGGGACTGGCTCGGGAGCTGAGAGTCGATTGCATCTCAAGGACACTCCAGCTTAAGAAGAAGAAAGATACGGGCCCTGAATAACAACGACCCACGTGGAGCCTGCTGCCCAACATCCCCGGCACCTCATTCCTCTCCATGAGATCCTTCCGCAGACCTGAGCCCTCTGAGATGATCTTTGCGGACCAGCCTCTTTCCTTCTCTCCTCTGAGGCACTGCCCTTGACTGCCCCACCCCACCCCGACCTCAGAGACGTGTGTTGATTGAACAGAGAGCCCGAGGAAACGGCGACATGTCAAAGATATTCATCAGGGTCAGAAGTTGAAGGGAATCAGAGAGTAAAGGTAAATGGCCCAAGAACACACAGCATGCTAATGATTCAGGTCTGGCCTCCCTGACCATGGCCACCTTACTACATCTAGCCTGGTTTTCTTCTTCTTTCCTCGATTTGGATATCGAGACTCTCACTCCCTATGTCCACTCCTCCTTCACCCCCACCCCCCGCATGCACAGAAGCTAGCCACAGGAAATCCGAAGGGTGCTACGCCAAACTCGGGTGCTGAGACTGTCCTTCAGATTTGCCTGAGCTTCCTGGCAGCTAAGGCAAAAAGGGAAACAGAGCAAAGTGACTCAGTTCTCCTCAGTGCAAAAGGAGAAGCCTGCAGGAGCTTTGGTGAGGCAGATTTTCCTGACAGCTAGAAGAAAGTTCTGGGGTGGGAGGCTCGGGTGATGTCATATCTTCAACACAGACATGGCTTCCTTAGCTCTTCCAGTAATTTCATTGCTGAAGGTTACAGCCCAAAGGGAATGTTGACATCGACACAGACACAGGAGGGCGCTTGGGTTCCATCCGTCCTAGCACAGGTGTGAAAGGACTCCAGACCACTCACGGGAGAAACATACCTTCATGGGGGCCACACGAGATACGGCTGCAGCTGTGGGGAGTTGTCTGCCCTGGCCATCTGTCCTAGACCCCAGCAAAGGCAAGCAACACCCTACCTGTGCCCAGGGATGGGGCACCTGGGAGCCCAAGGAAGAGACAAGGGACCAGCATCGTGTCATCACCGCCATTGCTCCACCCCCACCTGGAGGTTAGATGAGACACTGTTGTGTCCCATCTTAGAGAGGACGATGCTGGCCTGGCAGTGGCTCAGAGCAGGGACACCGAGGCTGGACACCGGAAAGCCCTCAGGAGTCCACGAGCAGCAGCTGACACCGTAGGCACCCTTCCTCATAGCCACCACGTTCCTGCCCCTCCACAAACAGCAGTACCAAGCCATACAGTCGCCATCCTCTCTGGATCAGCCATACCTGCTAACAACAGGCCATCCCCACCGAGCTGGTAAACTGACATTTTATCAGAAGAGTGAAGATGGACGGTCTACTCTAGCCTGAAGTTCCGGCCACTCTTCCCAATCATTTTTGGATAATCATGTCCTGTCACACGTGGCACTGGGGTATCACACTGGAACACTAGGGAGGTGCTAGAGTGTACAGAATCGGGGAGGTGGAGGGCATTCCAGCTATGGGGCAGCCATTCTCCATGCTGGATGAAGACTTTCAGTGCAGTTGCTTTGGGTTTCCCCTATTCCCGCAGACAGCCCCATACCAAGTCCACACAAGAATCTCACTGGTTCTCCAGGGTGAACTTCGGGGAGGCCATATTCCAGGTTGCCTTTGGGTCTATAGGAGAAGGGGGTAGATGTTTCTGTCTCCCCGGACAGAGCTCTGGCATCAATTCTCATGTGCAGTGGGACCCCAGGGCCCTCTCGGGCCTGGCATTCTGCTCTGACAGCCTAGGCCTGAGCCAAACACGGTGACCCCTCTCCCCATAGCCCAGCCCAGTGACATCTCCCCACCTGAGCCCTCTGCCTCAGGGCCCTCGCATGGGAACTCCATGACACTTTATCTTTCTTCTTTCTCAAAACAATCATGTTTAGTGTTGTTTGTAGTGAGGAGGGAGGGATGTGTCCTCACACATGGGAAGGTTGGGGGACAACACTGTTCTCTCTCTCTACCTTTTTTGTGGATTCTTAGAATTGAGTCCAGGTCATTGGACTTGCAACAAGCCATTTTGTGAGCCCCTATTTATTTAGTGTGTGTGTGTGTGTGTGTGTGTGTGTGTGTGTGTGTGTCTGTGTGTATGATGCTGCACACACTGGATCAGTGGGCTCCGAGGACAACAGACACACACACACACACACACACACACACACACACACTTAATGCACTATTTTTCTCAGTCGTTCTCCACCTTATATATATATATATATTTTTTTTTTGGTTCTTTTTTTTCGGAGCTGGGGACCGAACCCAGGGCCTTGCGCTTCCTAGGTAAGCGCTCTACCACTGAGCTAAATCCTCAGCCCCTCCACCTTATATATTTTGAGGCAGGTGTTCTCTCTCTCTCTCTCTCTCTCTCTCTCTCTCTCTCTCTCTCTTCTTGCTACTTATGGATCAAGATGTGAGCATTCAGCTGCTCCAGAGCGATGCCTGCCTGCTGCCGTGTTCCCCACTAGGATGGGGGTGGACCAGAACTATTAAGTCCAGTTAGACTTTTTTTTTAACGTGAGTACACTATCACTGTCTTCAGACACCCCAGAAGAGGGCATCGGATCCCATTACAGATGGTTGTGAGCCACCATGTGGTTGCTGGGAATTGAACTCAGGACCTCCGGAAGAGCAGTCAGCGTTCTTAACCACTGAGGCACCACTCTAACCAACACTTTCTTCAGTAAGTTGCTCTGGTCATGACATTTTGTAACAACAACAGAAAAGTAACAAAACACATGGGGCTGAACGTGGGTCCTCCTGCTCATATAAAAGTACTTTACTGAGATGTCTCCCCAGCCCATATATAAGTTTCTCAAAGGCGATGGCCTCTTCATCTCTGAGCCTGACACACCCTTAGGAGAGAAAAGTCCTGGGCACACTCTAACCCCATACTATCTGCAGACCCAGTGTGTGTAGCATCTGCAGACCCAATGTGTGCAGTTGACTTTGAAGCTGAGGTTCTGGAGACCAAGCACTGCCCTGAGACAGGGTGGTGGCTTGAACCCAGGCCCCAAACTAGGTAGCTCTAAGTTCCCCAAGGCTCCGGGGTACAACAGACACTGAAGAAGTGAAACTACAAAGGCCGCAAGAACAGCAGGGGTGGGCACACGTGTGAGAAGCGCTATTTCTGAAGGCTCTACCATCTGGCTTTCCGCTGCAGCCGGAGACTCCAGCTGACAAATATCACTGACAAGACCCCATGTCCAGACAGGTGGCTCGACAGACAACAGCAGTTGGAGGGTGGATCTAGCAACCTCACTCTCTGGGTCCGTGAAATGGGAACCGAGAAGGTTTCAGGACAGAACCTCAGTTTCCAGCATTCTGATCCCATGGTGGTTCTCTGCCTGCCCATGAAAGCTAGCCCTCCCCAGCTCCTCTCTGGTGACACAGAATAGCAATGAGACAGCTGTGGCTTCTATGTGCCCACTCTCTTGCTCTCCTACCCTTTTCTTTTCAGTTTTTGAAATAGGGTGTCATGTAGCCCAGGCTGGCCTCTGACTCACCAACACAGCCAAGAATGACCTTGACTCCTAATCCTCCTGCTATTACCTCCCAAATGCTAGCACTACAGGTATAGACACCGTGCTCATGCCTTCATCTCTGGTATCTATAGGCCCCAGTCCAAACACAGTCCTGACCCTCTGGGATTGGGCCGACCAGCTCCTCCTTTGGACCACCAGCTGTATTGACCACCAGGGCAGGAAGACTCCTGAATTGCTGTAGGCCATCATTGTTTTAGTTGCTGTCTTAGCGTTTGTTTTCCTGTTGTTAGGACAATATACTCTGACAAAAGCAACAGAGTTTCTCTTCTCACAGCTCAAGGGTGGGATCCACCATGAGAGAGGAGTCAGAAGGTTGAGGCAGCCAGTCAAATTCCACCTACAGTCAGGAAGCTGAGGAAGGTGGATGAACACATGCTCAACTCCCTGTCTCTGTTTATACAGTCCCGGAAGCCAGCAGGGAGTGGTGCCACCCACAGTGGGCAGGTCTTCCCTTCCTGATTAACAAAAACCAAGATGACCCTCCACGGTCATGTCCAGAGGTATCTCCCAGGTGGCTCTAGACTCTGTCAAGTTGCGATTTACACTAACCACCCTGATCATCATCCTAGCTCTAGTCCCTTTCATGCCAGGCACTGACTCCTACTTCATAATGTCACTGATCACCACTGTGTCAGATGCGTCCCATATTAGCTAATGGCCAATGACCCTGGGAGGGGTCTCAGGAACCGGGGCAATTCCTAAGAGTGAATTTAGACATAGCAACAGGACCTTTGACCCCAGTTCTCTGTTCCTGCTGTAGCCCCTGGTCCACCCCACTCCCAAGCACCAGTTCCCAGCTTCCTGCTGCCTGTGGAGAATCCTGCTTCTTAATCCTGTGGCCAAACTTGGATGAGAAGCAACAGATGTGGGAGAGACAGCCTGCTCCACTCTGTAAATCAGATTCGTCCAGGCCCCCAGGGCGCCCCCTGCTGTTTATACACAAAACTGCTAGACTCTGAGTCAAAGACACGGGGCTGAGGTCAGACTCCAGGGGAGAAGAGCAGATCCCACTTGTGCATGTGTGTGTGCAAGTGCGTGTGTGTGTGTGTGCGTGTGCACACTCATGCAGGGCCTTGACAAGCTCTCTACCCGTGAGCTAAGTCCCCAGCCTTTTGCTTCTTGTTTCTTATTTTAAGACAAGTTTTCACTAAGCAGTCTGGATGAGACTTACATTTTTAATCCTCCTGCCTCAGTCTCCCAAGAAACCAGGATGACAGGCCTATACCAGCAGGCCAGCAATCTCTGTGTCACTCAAGGAAGGGACTACATGTCTATCTCCCCTTGGTGTATTCATTTATTCATTCATTCATTTGCTCATTCATTAATTCATCCTCACTTGAACACCCCTTTCTCCTCACATTTTACAAGATACTAGGACACAAATGTGACCATGCCCGCACTGGACTTCTAAATAGACTGGAAACAGATCAGTGAGCCAAGATGTGCCCTGAATTCCAAAGAGTAAGCCCTCATCTTACCGACGTTTCTTTGAGCCATCCCCCTTTCCCTCCAAGATCTGAACCGACCTGTCAGAAAAGGCCTGAGAGATGGAGCAGCCAACGGGGGGAGGGGGGGTGTATTAAAGCCTAAAGGAAAAGCTTTTTTTGAGCACCTACTACGTTCCAAGAATCTCACATGTTCTCTCTACATTCCCAAGGTTGAGTGTGCACACTCCCTTCACAGGAAAGCAAAGTGAGGCTCCGTGTAATGTGTGACCAGCCCGAAGTCACATGCACCCGGAGTGGAGGAGCTGAGGGTCAAACATCTGAATCTGGCCACAAAGTCACCTGGAAGAATTAACGGATTTGATGGTGAGTTTTCCAGCAGCCTGGGGAGGGAGAGAAATTAGGCACTTTGTGAGGCATGGGGGGAGGATGGCATTCCTTTGAAGGAAAGCGAAGCCCTGCCCTTCCCTGTATGACTTTGTCTTTTCTCGGGTGAGATTTCACAAGGAAGAGTTCAGAGAGGACCCTTGAAGCTGGAAAACCCTTTGGCTTATATATAAAGAGGTTGCTGGGTCAAGGCCCAAGCCCCCAGAAGAGGTCCATCCTTAGGACCTTCTCTGTGACTGAGCTTGTGGATACCCATAATCTATCTGTCTGTCTTGTCTGTCTGTCTTTACCAGTGGCCTGCCTCAGATCTGCCTTTCTTCTGCTTTCTCACCTTCCAAGAACTCAAATGCCAGGGTCTAAGCTAACTGGTGAAACTCAACTGCCTTTAGGAAGTGCTCACTGCGTCAGGAGCCTGCGCACAGACCCCTGTGGCCTGGGCTGACTTCCTCCCACAGGGTCTGGGCGGGGCAGACAGGAAGGGGCCTTGACTGGTCCTGGTGGCTACCCACCAGAGCAGCCTCTGAGCCAGCAAGACAAGCAGCTGGGCCGCCTTCCCCCGGGGGCTTCAGAATGGATGTATGTCATGCAGGTAAGCAATAGGTCTTAGCCACAGGTCTCAGCCCTTTCCTCCTGCAGAACAGGGACACAATGGCAGCCATGCCTGAAAGACCTGGAAATAAAACTGGTTTTAACTAGTCGCAAACATCAAACTCTGTGTGCAGAGGCAGGCACCAGGCTAGACTCCAGGTCTCAGGGTCTCACAGGGATCTGAGTGGTCACTAACCTTCTGGGCTCTGCTGTAGCTATGGGGTGGATGGTGACAAACGAGATAAAAGATAGATAAGACAGGAGATCAAGGACTAGGAGAGAAGAAATTTAGAGGCCTCAGCATGACACAGCTCAGGAAAGAGAGTTCTTGGGAGTCCCCAGGAAGAGTTTTCAGGAAGAGGGAATGTCGTCTGCAAGGGCCGGGAGGTGGCTGAAAAAAATGACTTTGGATGAAGGTGGATACTATTGGTGGTGACACGTACCTGGCCAGTGTGAGGGACCACAGAGCCTTTTCAGCTCTTAGGGTCTGGTGACCTTTGATGGAGGCTGGGGACACTGACTGAAGGACTAACACGTTCAGTGAGGCCCTGGTGCCAGGGTTCACTCAGTAGCCAGGGTGGTGGGTCTGAAGGACAGAGAAAAGGGAGGCTGTGAAGTTGACACTGGAGGGACAGGGAGCAGAGAGCAGGGCTGTGGGAGGAGCTTTGTCCCTGTGCCCTGAGCCTCAGAGAGTTCTCTTGGAATTGGAGGCGCTGAGGGACAGCAGCTGCTAACTGTCTGGATCCCCAGGTCTCCTAACTGGTTCAGAGTGATACCTTTCCCCAAATGAAACCTAATGCTGAGCAGCCAGGCCCCACCCGCTGACACTGGGCCGTCTCCAGATGCTGGGCCTTGTTCTGAATGCCAGGAACATAGAAACCTATCAGGTTCTCCCTTCATTTCTTCTTTGTTTGTTTGCTTGTTTGTTTGTTTGTTTGTTTCTATCTATCTATCTATCTATCTATCTATCTATCTATCTTTCTCTCTTTCTTTCATACCCCGCCCTGGCCGCCCCTTTTTTTTAGATTTTTGGAGAGAGGGTTTCTCCATGTAGCCTTGGCTGTCTTGGAACTAGCTCTGTAGACCAGGCTGGCCTCCACATCACAGAGCTGCCTCTGCCTCCCCAGTGCTGGGATTAAAGGCTTGTCCCACCGTACCTGGCTCCCTCGGGCTCTTTCAACAGCCATTCATTTATGGACGGGACACAGGAGGCTTTGAGGAGACATGATATAAGAAGAGGCTACGTCTCTGGCCACCAAAGATCTCCTTAACATAACCTCTCCACTGTGTCTCTGGGGCTTTTGGGGGCGGGGAGAAAGGGGAGGTGTGTTAAGTTCCACAGAGACCCAGGGACTAGGCTGAGGCTCAAGGCCAACATGACGGCAAAGCGAGACCAGGCAAAGGGTCTCCACAGACCAGTTCATCTTTCTGTTTGTTCTTTATTTATTCATTCTACAAATAGCCCTGTGGTGTGCTTCCCAATGACCAAAGGGGAGCTGGCTGACCAGGGTGCTGAGTGGAGGGACAGAGGACTCTAATCCTTACCTGGCCACACCCACAAATGAGGAGAATGAAGAGAGGGACTGGGGACTTCCTGGAGGAGGCACCTGGGAAGGGAAAGATCTTTCTGTTGCCCAGGTCCCACAGGAGCCCGTGGCGTCCAGGGCTCTCCTCGGATTCATTGTCTGCGGACGACTGTTCCTTCGTCCTCCCAGCCAGACGACCTCTGAGAATGTGGGGATCTGCCCTGCGGGTGGCAGGGCTGGGTCTCCTCCACAGCAGGCCTGGGTTCCCATGTGATGGTTATGACTGGGGATGGAGGTAAAGGCTCTCCCAAGCTGCCTCTGGCTCCTGCCATGGACCTGTATTATATACAGTGGAACAGGCTAAGGCCCTTCCCCAGGGCCTGCTGCAAGGCGAGCCCTGAGCACAAGAAAGTCCTGCCTGGTAAAGGCATGAGGGCAAGCAGACTAAAACTAGAGGTCACTGGCAGGGAGAGGAAGTTCCCTCCCCTTCTAGCAAACAGCCCTCAGGAGCCCCCTCCCTGTGTGCCCAGTGGTCCCCCCTTCACTGGGAAAAGGGAAGTGGAGCCAGCTGCCCTGGAAGCTAAGACACAGGCACTAAAAATATGACGGGAAAGAGGAAGGGCAAGAGGGAAGTGGTAAGAGGCTGAGGTAGTGGCTGCCGGGCAGCGGGCCCTGGGCACTCATAGACCTGAGACAGGAGCACAGAAGACAGAGCAGGCTGGGGTCAAGGGTGACCGCTTTTCACACTGTTGTGGCTGTCAGAAGACCCAAGCTTGTGGATTTTACAAGGTTCCAGGGCAGCTGTAGCCTCCAGCCCCAGGTGGGCAGAGCATGAACCCCAGCTCCACCACCACCCAGCTATGTCAGCTGAGAGAGGTCACTTAACCTCTGGGAAGCCCAAGAGTATCACATAGAGCAGGGAGTTAGAAATCCCCTCTTCAGAGCAGTGGGGGATTGAGAGACAGGATGAGCAGTACACACAGTAGGTCCTTTGTGGAGGAGGAGGTATTGGGAGTACTCAGGGACAGCACACAGAGGGAGGTGGAGCAGCATTGGGAAGCCCATCTTCCACCTTGAGTAAGGCAATCAGATGTCATTGGAGGGCCGGGGGGAAGGATAGACATGGTAGGAAGATTGACAAGACCTGATGATGGCGGTGCCCAAAGGGTAAAGGGAGGTAGTGTCAAGGTGCCTGTGGTTGGGGTACATTCCTAGAGCTCAGTAAGAGGCTGGGTAGAGGGGAATTCTCAGAGTTGTGTAAGGTCCAGGTGCAGCTTGGTAGCTGTCTAGGTTTCATGAGAGATGCCACCAGTGGCGGGGCACGCCTTTAGTCCCAGCACTCGGGAGGCAGAGGCAGGTGACACTTGAGGTCAGCCTGATCTACAGATCGAGTTCCAGGACAGCAGAGGGCTACACAGAGAAACCCTGTTGAAAGAGAGAGAGAGAGAGAGAGTGAAGGAGAGAAGGGAGGAAGGAAAGACAGTACAACAGAAACAACAAAGCATGGTGTCAGCCTCTGGCCTCTACACAGATGAACACACATGCTCATTCATTCTCCAGACACACAGACACAGACAGACAGACAGACAGACAGACAGACAGACACACACACACACACACACACACACACACACACACACACACACACACACACACACACACACACCACACACACCCCTGGCTCTCTCGGGCAAAGCCTTGTGTCAGTAACCACGCTGAAATCCCATACTGCTCCTTCCCAGTTGTGTGACCTGGGATATGTCACCTCACCTTTCTGAGTCCCTGAGTCTACCCCATCACGAAGACTAAGTGAACAGGGTCCCTTGGGTGTCCAAGAGCTTGGACTTAAATGAGACTTGCATCCCACTCCTCTCTGCCCCACTTGGAACAGGATCTCTACCCCCTGCAGGGAAAGTCCCACTGAGGCAACAGGCCTATACTCCCGCTTAAGGAGCCCCACACCCCAGCTGCATGTGCAATGGGAAGGGGCACTGTGTGTCCTGGAGGGACCATCCAAGCAGGGGACCTTCTCTGCATCACCATAAGGCTGCTCTGTTCTCTAGCAGGCCGTGGTGGTGACAAAGGGTGGGGACATTCAGGTCCCACTGCACACAGCCTTTGCTAAGAAAATGTTCCTGGCTTCACATGGTCCCATGGTATTTGAAAGCCCTTGAGTAGAGGAACGGTATCTATCTGAACCTGTGGACTCCAGCCAACATGAATAGCTGGGCCAGGATGGGGCTCAGTGGTCGGGAATCTGTCAGGCCTGTTCAAAGCCATTGGTTCTATCCTTAGCAACGCAAAAATAAAGAACTGGCTGGTTTTTGTTAGAGCAAAGGTTCCAGCCCAAGGGAAATGGTGGCCCAGTGCCAGTATCTGCACCCGGTTGGTTGGACATCGATGGGTGGTAGTCAGGGGACCCAGGAAGGAGTCCAGCTTCTTACCACACCATATGGCTACTTCCTTTGCCGTGCCAGGACCAGGGTGGCTCTGTAGGAGGCTGGTGAGTCACTGGTCATGATGTATCTTCAGGCCCCTCCTGTGCACCTGCCTGCTAGTGACCCCTGCAAATCTCTGCTCACCATCCTCCATGAAGCCACCCATGCCTCCTCCCAACCTGTGCCCCCAAGTGAAATCTACTGTCCTTTCACTTGGCCTTGGTCTCAGCTAGTCACTGCTAGCAGGAACTCAAGATTACCCTCTCTTCCTGAACCACAGGAAGTGGTGAATCAGGTGCCCTGACCAAGGTCTCTGCCGTGGTCTTTCTGGGATGGCTTGGTGATCCTTAGCTGCCCACATTGTTGGCTGTAGTTTGCTTTTGATTGTTTGGTTGTTGGTTGTTGCTGATGAGGCTGCGTCTCACCCTATAGCCTGGGCTGGCATCACATTTGTAGTCCTCCTGCCTCGACGTCCCAGATGCTAGGATTACAAGTATGATGAGCTTCTGCAGCCGGCTCTGTGGAGGTCCTGACTGGAGGGTGGTAGGTGGGGAGAATGCGCAATGTCCTGTGTGTGGCTCCAGCACTGTGGGCCTCACTTTGTTTTGGGGGCTGATGGATGGCATGGGATTGGGAGCTAGTCCGATCTCTTCTCTGAGCTGCAGTGTCTGAGAGCATGGACTGATGGTGTGCCAAACCCCCAGATTCTGTTTATGCCCCTTTTTTTCTTTTTGGCAGTTCTGCAACTTTATTTAACATTCGGCAGGTTTAACATTCTCATCTACATTGGTGATCTGTAGATTTTTTGAATGTGGTTACAGGCGGTGGTTACAAGCATGTAAGTTACTAATGTGTAGAGCTTGTTTAGCGAATCCTCATCCTCATTACGTTTTCTGTACAAATGCAATCTGAAACATCCCTTATTTTTTTTGGCCCAGATGGCTTTATTGAGCCTGATATCAATGTACATACACATCTGGACTCCCCATCTCCCTCATGGCAAATTTCCAGATTTCTTTGAGTTCCCGAGGAGCATGCTTCTTGAAGCCCTCTCCATGGATGCGTTTGTGAATGTTGATAGTGTATTCTCAACATCACCACCTTGCTATGGCAGAGTGGCCCTTCTTCTTCTTGCCACCCCACTTCTTTGTGGGACCCATTCTGCTAGGCCCAAGTTGGAAAGGCTCTGTTTTCTCTTCTTACAAAGTCAGGATCATCCTAGTAAAGCTCATTTGCCAGCTTCCCTTGCAGCTAGGTATGGCCAGGTGACCCCACAATGGCCTCAGGGAATCTCTCTCCAGGGAGTAAAAAGAATTATGATGAAAAAAATGGGGCTACTCTGGAGAGGGATGTCCAAGAATGCCTCTCAGTGGTAGTGGCATCCAGTCAGGCTCTAGTGGCACCAGCAAGTGTCACTGGCATCATGGGTCTTACTTTATTTCAGGGGTCTCTCCAGCAGCCCTGGGGTACAGAACCAAACAATCCTCCTCTCTCTCCAGATACAGCTGAGCTCAGCAGTGGCGAGGCCAGGGAGCTACAGCAGATCAAATGGCACAGGAAGCAGCTACTGGAGGACATCCAGGTGTGTGCACATCTATACTCACACTCATAGACCCACAGACACTCACACTCAACAGACTCATACCTGATCTAGTTCAGATCTACACATGTTCACACTCACAGACCCACACATGCCCACACTGGGACCCACATGCACTCATACTAATGGCTAAACTACACATGCCTGCAAGCCAGCCCTCAACACTATCATATCTCCTACTCTCCTCACCAAACGTTCAGAAAGCCAGTCAGACTTTGTCTTCTCCTCCCTGAAACCCCAGGCACCAGCCCCTCCCCTCAAGAGCCAAGCATCAGCCTCCTACCCCAAGTCCTGGATTCTTGACTCCTCTCAGCTCAATCCTAGGTCCCAGAGCACCAGCCTTAATCTCACCTCAAAAATAGAAAGTGGGCTGAAGTAGCCAGGGACTGCCCACACCGGCTCAGCAGCCAGGCCCAGAGCAGACCAAGTACAAGCGCTTGTCTCTTCCCTCATGTGCCCTTTGGACAAGGTCACACTCACCCTGGGCTCAGCTCTGGGGAGCTCACCGGTTTCATGGGCTCCTGTAATTATCAGTGACCACCAGAGACTGGGGTCCATTCCTCAGTTCCCCCTTGCTCAGTCCAGCCTCTGGGCCTCTGCGTACTTCCTTACCTCCACTTGGGGTTCCTCTCGGCTCTCCTCACATTCCCACACCTTCTTCTTCCTGAACGAGGCTCTACCTCCTCCTCCCAGCTGCCTGCCACCTAGACACACATACACACTTGATTCCACGGGAAAGCACCCGCTCGGCTAGCATCCTATTGAGCACACACGTGTGTCAGGCTCCGTCTTGGCAGTTTCTACATAGTTCTTCCCTTAGCCTCTTCGCCCCCTCACCATGCACCCATGGTCTCAAAATCCCCAAACCCCAGCTCCATGAAACAGAACCTGGGCCTTGTTCACCCCTGGCTCCTGGTCCTGGCCCCATAGCTATAGCATACAGGTACTCAGTTAATACTAGTGAGGGTGTCCCCATGATGCCTATGGGTGGAAGTTAAGGCAAGGATCTGTCAGCCCTCAGAGCAAGGGGTCCCATGTCAGTTCTGATCCCTAGGAACACCCACGCCTACCTCACTACCCCTCATCTTGTGGGGAGAGGGTGCTAGCCTCGTGGGCAGTTTACCCTGTTCATCTACTACCCGCAGGGTGCTACCAGGAAGGCTACTCCTAGTTGCCTAGTGGTTGGTGGGCAAGCTGGGGTGGGGACCTCCTCTGTACTGGGCAAGCCCTGGAAGCAGGCTGAGGCATGCTGGGATGGAATCGAGAGCAGCACAGGCCTAGAATCTGCGCTGTAGACATGAAAACGCCCCCTTGGCCGTGGCATTTCTGTCCCCTCTGTTCCAATGAACTGCACAGCTACTGAGAGGCCTGTGCTGCCCCGCCCTAGGGCACCCACAGCATATGACAGGCACTTACTGACAAGTGACAAGTGACTGGGAAGATGTGATGCCGGACAAGAGGTAGGGTCCATGTCCTAGTGGCCATGGAGAGCCACAGAGGAATTCTGAACAGGGAAGAGTAGCACCATGCTTCTATGGGGAGCTGCCAGCCAGGTGGAGTGAGGCCTCGTTGGTGGGAACAGAGAGGGGGAGACTTCATGGGAGAGAGAGCAAGCTGAAAATAGGGTCAGGCGTGTGCACAGGGACTCCCACCTCTGAGACAAGGGCTGGTGCAGGCACAAGAGCGCACAGAGGTATTGAGCTCCTGCTTTGAAAGTAAAAAGGCGCAGGACGTGGGGGAGGCTGAGAAGGCTGGGGGAAGAGCCCGAACCATAAGCAGAGAGGGAGCCAAGGGGACATCCTGACCTCCAGGCTGACCCTTTTACGTTCGTCCACAGAAACTGAAGGATGAAATTGCAGACGTGTTTGCCCAAATTGACTGCTTCGAGAGCACAGAGGAGAGGTAAGGGGCCTGGCCCATGGGAAGACAGTTCCTGGGCACACCTCGCTCCCCGTGTGCCAGGGATGGTGGTAGGACCCAAGGAGATGCCCACAGCCCCCCACACACTGTCTGGACCACTCCCCATTATTCTCAAACAGCCCCCATGCTCTCACCTTTCCACCCTACCTCCCCACAGCACTACCTACACATTACTGGTCAGAGGCAGCTGGAACCGGATGAGCTCTGGTATCTGGAAACCTGGAGTAGGCTCTGCTGGCCCACCTCATTCCTCACACAAGAAGGTTCCTGCTGGCTTTTTTCCCTAGGGCTGGGTCTTCTTTCTGGGCCTCAGTTTCCCCCTGTGTATAAGGAGAAGGTTGGGTTCCCACACAATCTTCTAGGCCCCAACATCTTGACATTGTAAAACCACAAGTGACATTTCAGCTACAAATTACAAAAAATAAATCTTTTAACATTTTAAATAAGGTGTGTAATGGTTGGCATTCATCGCTCTCCTGAGCCTGATGCAACCCCTTGTAACCAGCAGGCTGAACATGTCTGCTAGGATTCTAGGGCACTGAACTATTGAACTACACATGGTTTGCCAGGAGCCCACCCAGCCTCTGAAACCCCTGCTTCACCAATGTCTCATGCACATGCACACTCATGTGTACACATGAACACACACACACACATACACACACACGCACACACACACGCACGCACGCACGCATGCATGAGGGCAGCAGGTGGTCCTTGCAGAGAAGGAAACAGATCTGGGGGAGGGAAGAGAAATGAAAGGACTCACTCTAGTGGCTTGGCCCAAGAGTATATACAGCAAGAAGACTTAAGTTCAGGAGCAGCCTCTGGAGCCCATGTTCTCACTGGCCCCATCATGCCCCTGTCTCCTCCCCAGTGAGCTCTGCTGGGCTCCTGAGAGGCCCAGAGTTCAGTGCTCAGCTTACAACCCTACCCCTTCACTGCCTCCCACTCTGTTCTTGCTCTTTCAGGTAGTTCAGACACAGGGGCTGGGGCTATGCATGGAGTTCCAAGGGTATGCTGGCTCTCCTGAGGAAGGTCCCCTCAGGGTTTATGGGGGACAGTGACCTCCAGAGCCACCATGTTGATATGCCTCTGTTCACAGCCGGATGGCGCAGAAAGAGAAGGAGATGTGCATCGGGAGAAAGAAATTCAA
The DNA here is from genome assembly GCF_021556685.1 of Rattus norvegicus. Lineage (NCBI taxonomy): Eukaryota > Metazoa > Chordata > Mammalia > Rodentia > Muridae > Rattus > Rattus norvegicus. The sequence continues at coordinate 119,730,173 of NC_141540.1, forward strand.
CATGGACCCTGCTAAGGTACACATCCAGGGGAGAGGACGTGAACCCCACCAAAGTGGGCATCTGGGTGGCCACAGGAGGAAGACATGGGCCTCACCAAGGTACACAGATAAGTTAAGTAAGGGAGGAAGCTGCCTTCTGGGCACCTTTGCAGCTGACCCCACAAACCACCCAACTGGGGAGAGAGCTGAGACCCCTCAGGGACAAGCCTTTGGTGCCTAGCTAGGGCTTACCTCTGTTCATTCCATAACATGGCAGTCCAAAGACAAGAAGGATGTGAAGTCCCCCTACGGACCAATCCCCTTGCTTCCCAGGCTCCATGCCCTACTCTGGAGTGGGCTTAGGGCAGTGAGGCCCTTAGATCTTGAACTCTGTCCCCAGCATGCCTTCCAAACCCAGGCTGCAGAAACTCAGTCTGAATCTTTGTTGCCCATGGCTTCAGAGCCAGCCAGCAGCCTTCACTCTGCCAAGTGGTCATGGGTTCCTCCTGCACCAGGGACAGCCACAGGAGGAAGCCACACACTGCACTAGGGCAAGAGTCCAGGCAGCCACAGGGAAGGCCAAGTTCTGGCTGAGACCGCCTGGGCTGTGTGTTCACCCTTCACAGCCACGGGCCCTGGATCACTGCTCCACCTCTCTGCCCTCTTACAAACATGCACATGTTGCCAGCTCCGCCACAGGAGGCCCAGCAAAGCTGGCTTCAAAGTGCCAGGAGGTGGGGTATGCCCTCCCAGCCACTAGAGAAGAGCAGTGAAGGTCATTGCCGTGGAGGCTGGCTACCTCCCAGGTGGGGTTCCTACAGTCACCTCCCCTTTTGGGTTCAGCTGGTTTGTGTGACTTTTACACAATGAGCGTAGATTGCTACTGTGATCAAAATGAAACTATTTGGAATAATAAGAGTGGGGAGGTAAGAAAACGAGAGGCTGACTCATCGAGTCTTAGAACTGTGACTTCCAGCAACCATGGGAGGGTGTAGTCTAAGAGTGCCAGGCTGGAGGGACCCCAGGAAGCACTGCTTCACTTAGCTCCCTGAGCACACCTCCAGAGACGGGGAGCTCACCACCTTCCAAGGGCAGCTTGAGAACACCATCCCGGAACAAGCTGTTGGAGAGTCCAACACCAGGTCCCCCTCCTCCACCAGGGCCCATGCTGTGAGGGCTACTTGTGAGCTCTGTGTTATCTCCAGGGCATCCAGTATCTCACTGAGCACAAGCTGCTGACCTCTGATGTTCAGGACATCGCCCAATTCCTGTACAAGGGTGAAGGTCTCAACAAGACAGCCATTGGCACCTACTTGGGGGAAAAGTAAGAGGGTCCCCAGACGGGGAGCGGGGAAGTGAGGGTGTGGGGTAGACATACTGCTCAGGGTGGGCAGGGCTTGGAAGCCATCATGCTTAGGACTTGGGGTAAGCACTGACTCCCAGGCTCTGGCATATTTATTTATTCATTCATTCATGCATGCATGCATGCATGCATATTGTTTCTGCCTACTGGGCTCTGAGCTCTCTTCCAAATGCTGGCTGTATAAGACAAGATGGTCAAACTCCTGTCTTTGGGGACAGGTGCATGGGAGAGAGAGGGGGATGAGCTCTGTCCGTACACAGAAGGCAAGCATGAGGGCTCTGAGCTAGGGCTCTGATTTCAGTTGGCTAGGAAGTGAAGGCTGTGCACACAGGAGGATTCCAGGCTGTAAGAACAGTCACACGCAAAGGCCCTCAGGCAGAGACAGCTCAACTCAGCGGCAGGTTGAAGAGAGTGAAGAATTGGGAAGGAGGGAGGAAGGGTGTGAGGCAGGGGGATCCGTGGAGGCTCTAGACAGGAGTGTCTGGGACCACCTTCTAGCTGGTAGGGGGATGGACCACCGTGTAGGAGGCTGTGAGTCACCAGCCCTTCTCAAACACTGCTGAGTGAGGCAGCTCACAGGCTCCTGACCTGAGAGCTGGGGAGAGGAAGTAGAAAGGCCTACATCTCCTGCTGCTAATGAGCAGGCAAGGGGGGAGGGGCATGCGTGTGTGCAGAGGCTGGAGTAGGGTCACCAAGCAGGAAATGACCAAGAAGAACTTGATGCAGTAGCCCAGAGTTCACTGCGTGTGTGTGTGTGTGTGTGTGTGTGTGTGTGTGTGTGTGTGTGTGTGTGTGTGTGTGTTTAAGAGAGTGAGACAGAGGTGTGCCCCCACTGTATAACTGGGCTGGGAGGATGTGATCTCTCCTTCCCTCTAGAAGGCAGACATAGCAAGTTGCCAAGTGTACCCTCTTGTCCTGTCCCTCTCCAGGGACCCCATCAACTTGCAGGTCCTGCAGGCCTTCGTGGATTGCCACGAGTTTGCCAACCTCAACCTCGTTCAGGCCCTCAGGTGAGTGGAGCAGGGAGGGGACGACGTGGTTGGGGGTGAGGATGGGAGATGGGGATGAGGGTAGGGGTGGGGGTCCAACCCAGAGCTGCATGCAGAGGAGGAAGTTTGAGAGGTCCACGGCCCTGTAGAGCTGAAGCAGGAGAATCCCAGGTATAGAAGCCTGCAGCTGCCTCTCATTGCTCCACCACTGAGATATCTGCAACTGCCATTCCTCATGGACATCTGAGGGTCGAGCACAATGTTCTAGCGCTTTCTAGGCTAGCACACGTTTACTTTTTTCCTGTGTCCAGCTCCGTGTAGAACACAGCTGCTATGGCTCGTGACCCCCAGATTCTAATACACTGACCTCCACTTGTGTTTTTCCACCCGTGGGCACGGCAGGGTGCCCACGTGAGCAGCGCTTGCCCCATAACGTCCTCTCCAAACCCCAGCCTTGCCCCTCGTTCCCCACGTGACCCAGAGCAAGGCACAAAGAAGAAACCTCAAAGCTGGGCGTGGAGCTTCACGCTTGTAATCATAGCAATTAGAAGTCTGAGGCAGGGGCATTGCTGTGAGCTCCAGGCTAGCTTGGGCTACATAGCAGGTTCCAGGCTAGTGTGGACCACCCTGTCTTAAGAACAAGTAAACAAAACAAAATGAAACAAAAACCAGAAGAGGAAGGAAGGTTCCCTGGGCCTCTATTTTCTCATCTATAACAGAAATCAGGACCAAGTCGGGAGGGCAGGAGAGCTAAATGAGGAAGGACTTGTAATCTGCCACAGCCGGTTTCACATGTGTCAGCTTTAAGTCTTAGTGAGACTTTGTGTCAACTTAGGAAGTCTTAAAGCTGCTGTTGGGAGGGCCTGGAAGTCAGCTCCCAAGAGGGGGATTTGACCTGGGCTTTGAAGGATGAGTAGGAGTTTGCAAGGCTAAGAAAGAAGAGGCTACTATTATCCAAGCCATATGGGCTTCCGGGAGGAAGGGCTTAGGGATCACTCATCTGTCTGTCTCTCTGTCTATCATCTTTCTATCATCTATCATCTATTTATCCATCATCTGTCTATCATCTGTCCATCATCTATCTATCACTATCAATCTTTTTTCCTTTCTTTCTTTCCTCCTTCTTTCTTGCTTTCTCTCTTTCTTACTCTTTCTCTCATTCAATAAGCTTTTTGCTGAGCGGGTTTTAAGTGACCTGAGGAGATAACAGAACTTTGCTGACACTAAGTTACAAGTTTCTAGAACACAGGGGAAGCTTTGGTCCTAGGGAGAGGGAGGTCCATGGAGGAGAGGTGACATTCAGGGCCCCACAGCCAGTATTCTGTAAGACTCCACATCCTTCCATGCTCTTGGCACCTTCACACCTGAACTCACCCACGTCATGTTTGGGCCCAGTGGTTGCCAGTTCCCATTCACGGTCTGGTTCCCACCCCCCCCTCCAAGAGCTCCACCTGCCTCACTGACCATGGTCCTGTCCCCCTAGGCAGTTCCTGTGGAGCTTCAGGCTGCCAGGTGAGGCCCAGAAGATTGACCGCATGATGGAGGCCTTTGCTGCTCGCTACTGCCTCTGTAACCCTGGAGTCTTCCGGTCCACAGGTGACAAGCTCCTCATGTCCCCCAGGCCCTTCACCCATTCAAGCCTTCACTGAACCCTCACTGAGCATCAACTCCATGTCTGTCTGAAGCACGGTCCTCGAGAGAGAGAGCAGGGAAAGAGAGCAGCGTTGGGGTGTGGAGTATAGGTTGGCTTCTCAGAGGAAGCAAAGTCTGAGTGAGGTTTTGAAGGATGACTAGGAGTTCTCTAAGAAGTTAGAATGGGAAAATGCTTTACTGTCTCTACTTAAACAAAGGCTCTAGTACATGTAACATCCTGGGAAGGGCAGGCAAGGGGCAAAGGACAGAGCAGGTGACCAACAGGCTCTGTCACACATACCTCGGTCTCCAAGGGCAACCAAATATTGAGATAGGGACAGGATGAGGGAGGAGCCCACACACCACAAGCCAAGTTTCAGAGGGGGTCCCTGTGTTCCTGGTACTTTATATGCATAAGGCCTTTGGAGCCTCTTGTCAGCGTCCTTAAATCCCCCATGAGAGTCTCTAGGCACAGCAACAGATTGTCCCTGGTGAAGCACAGAGCCAGAGTCAGACGGGAAGCAACTTTGTTCTAAGTCGAACTGTTCCTCCTCTGCTGTGCTCAGGACAAAAGTCCCCTGGAGCCTTTGCTGTACTTGGCCATGCCCCGTGAGCTGGCATTTGTTTGCCTGATGGTTCCTACACACTTAAACACCCAGCCAGGGCAGGGAGCTCATCAACCCCATGTTCACCTGTGACTCCCAGAGCCCAGAATAGTGCAATGCTCAATTAACACTGGTGGGAGGCCAGGGGTGGTGCCATGCATTTATAATATCAACATTAGGGAGGGTGAGGCAGGAGGATTGCTGCCAGTTCAAGGCCAGCCAGGGTTTCATGTAAGACCCTGTCTCAATCAATCTAAGTCATTCAGGCTACATAGAAATGGAAGGTATTTTAATCATCTGATCAGTTTGTCACTGTGTCACCTGGAGTCACCGTGTGACCCAACTTCCTGTGCCTCAGTGTCTGGTCTTTAAGATAGAGGTGCAGCTGTACCTCTCTCTCCTGGGACAGGCCGGGGGTGCAGAGAACTGAGCACAGGTCAAGGGGTTGGAACTGGCCCCCTCAGGTTCCAGATTCTCAGGAGACCCAGAACAGTAGTCACCCCCGGAAGCCTGCACACAAATTCCTACATTACAGCAGGCCGCTGGCAGCTTGGCCTGCAGAGGCCTCCAGGTTACCAAGCAGCTTAGAACAAGCTACTAACTAAAGGGGCGGCTAACAAAGAGTTCCAGCTCCCAGGAGGCAGAGAACAGAGTGGGCGGGCCTGGAAGGGCTGCGGCTGATGGCAAGCTGGATCTGAAAGGGAGGGAGGGAGGGCACAGCCGCAGGGGGCAGAACAGCAGCTGAGGTTCGCAAGAGTGGGAGGGGAGGCTGGGCCTTGAATGTCTGCCAAGCTCAGGCAGCACTGGGACAGAGGACGGGACAATAACCTGGGCCAGAACTGTGACCAATACCAGGTTCCACAGACACCTGCTACGTGCTGTCCTTCTCTGTCATCATGCTCAACACCGGCCTCCACAACCCCAATGTGCGGGACAGACCCCACTTCGAGCACTTTGTGTCCATGAATCGCGGCATCAACAGTGGCAGTGACCTGCCTGAGGAGCAGCTGCGGGTGAGCTCACCACTCCCTTACCGATCCCCTCTGAGATACAGTGAAGGCAGAGGGTGCGGAGGTCTACCACACCAGTCATTATTGTGAGGTGCGCCATCATGTGTGGGCATCATCAGCCCGGCCTCAGCTCAACAAGGATGTCGGCAGGTGGACCATGGGAAGTCCATCAGATTTAGATTTAGGGGAACCCTGGTCAGCCATTGTTCACACTTACCCCCAAATGGTACTTTAGTGTGTGGCTCAAGGGCAAGCACAGACTGTAAGGGATCCAATCTGAGCACCCCAGTAAAAGGGGCCAGTACCTCCTAAGCGCAGAATCCCAGCTTCTCTGCAAGTCATGGGGAGAAAATGCTTGGCTGGGTGCTCAAAGGGGGAAAGCCAGTCTCCCACAAATCCTCACTAGCTCTACAGCAAGCTTAGTCCCAAGTCTCTTATCCCTTAATCCCAACACAGCATCCTCGCCACACTGCACCAAAACCTGTTCTTGGCATAGGGACCTAGGGTTAACTCCACACAGGTCCTGCCTAGACCAAGTCCAAAGTCCAAGGTCTGGTGGGAAGGGACCACACATGAATCACATCCACACTCAACCCCACAGCTGACATCAACTGTGATGACCACGAGAGCTTCGCTACAGAGAGACATGCTGCTGCCATCTTGGGTGCCCGGGTGGGAGAGGCAAAGGTGTTACCCCAGAACCCTAACCAAGCATGCGCAAGGCTCTGGGTCCAGTCCCTAGCGCTCACTTTACAATCCCGCACCAGGGAGGTGGAGGCAGGAGGATGAGGAATTCAAAAGCATTCTTGGCTACATAGCAAGTTTGAGGCTAGCCTGGGTTAGAGAAGATGCTGTTTCAAAACAAACAAGCAAAAGGAGCAACAAAGCAAAACAAAACCAACCCAGCCCTCAGTGCAGACTAGAACACACACAGACATTAGAGGCATCATACCTGGGAGCAGAACCAGCATGCCTCCTACAGGGGCCCTGAATGTGCGTGGTCTCCCCAACTGACCCCTGTTGCCTTCTGTCCAGACAGCCTCTAGAGCATCATCCCCTCCTCATGGCCCCAGGCTAGAACTTTCTTGGAAGTAATAGCTAGGCACCTCAGATTGGTAGCCTCCAATCTGTCTAGGAGGCTGGGAGAGGTCAGGTGCCCTGGTCAGCAGCACAGAGGCAGGCAAAGAGCAGGGCCAACGGGAGCCTCCGCCCCATGACTGCCCGTCTTTCAGCCGCAGCTGAGTCCTGGAGTCCCTCCAGCAGGAGTGAGCAGAGCTCATAGCGAATGGGTAGCGAGTTCGAATCTTCCCAGCTGTGTCCTAGGGTGCCCAGGCCCACTCTGAGAGCCATCCCAGGTTTTCACCGGCAGCCACATGAACCTAGGTTCCCCTCACCTGCCCCTGGGCCTTGTTTTAATATTTTTTTAAAAGCAAGAGCCCAGTGCCACACTGTCTCTTTGCAGAAGTGAATTCTCCATGGACCCTTGTTGCTCAACTTCCAAAGAAGCCACAAAATGCATTTAAGTACACCAAGAGACAGAAGTGAATTTACACAGAGGCATGCCCCAAGAGAGGTCACCCCAAGGTCACACAGCCCTGGAGGGTATGCTTGTAGGAAAGACTATGAGAGATGTGTTGTAGCTGTAGGGGACAGGCAACCGGGACAGAGTACTTACAAGGTTTTAGGTGCAGAAGTAGGGGCTGGACACAGGGGCAGGAGATGAATACAGCTCTTCCCTAGGCCACTCTTTAGGCTCTCTGTCACAGCAGACAATGTCCTAGGTATGCTGTCACTGTGGTCCCCCCCACACCCCCATATCCCCACACCCCCATACCCCCACACCACCACCCCCATTACCAGGGTCAAGCTACGGTGGGTCACAGGGTGCCACTGGAGTTAGCTGACCTGAGGCTTCATGTTTATGACAGGAGAGTCCTAGCTTAAGCAGTGTCGCCTCCTGTAAGAGCTAGAAGGTTTGGGGGAGCGGACTTGAGCATACTACCTCCAGCTGTCACAGAGGAGGAGGTCTAAGGGATACCCGCTGAGGTTCCCAGACTCGTGTGTCCTAAAACAAAGAACGGAACCAGGGACATATGGATAGTGATAGGAGTTTACTAAGGAAGAAAAAGGCATTTCTGAGAAGGGAGATAGGCTTTCTGGGACAGGACCGAGAGTCGAAAGCTGCAGGTCCCCAGTCCTCACCCTTCCGGCTCCTTCACATTGCAGTGTTCTCTTCAGCATTTGAAAATGGAGGCTCATCTTCTGTGGGTTCTGTCCCTTACATGGGGCCACAGTACACCTGTGAAGGTCAGAGGTCAACTCAGGAGTTGGTTCTCTCCTTCCAAAGAATCCAGCTCAGGTTATTAGGTTTGGCAGCAAGCGCCTTTACCCACTGAGCCCTTCAGCCAGCCCATCATATGTACATCGTAATACCTCTTCCTTCATGCCTTCCTGTCCTGTCACACTGACTGGGAGAATCACAACTAATATCACTGGAAAGAACAGGGATGGGGCCGGAGAGATGGCTCAGCGGTTAAGAGCATTGACTGCTCTTCCAAAGGACTGGGGTTCAATTCCTAGCACCCACATGACAACTCATAACTGTCTGTAATTCCAGTTCCGAGGAATCCAACACCCTCACACGAACGTGCATATACAATTGATTGATTGATTGATTGATTGATTGATTGATTTTAGAAAGAAAGAACAGGAATTCCCTTTTTCTCAGACTGTTGGCTTCAGGTGTGGCTAGATCCAGGGGCTTGATGGTTCAAAGGAGCTACATGTCACATCAAGGCTACCCTGAACCCTGGCTCTCTTCTAGACCCTGGCTACATCAGCGATACCCAAGTGGGTCCAGGCTGCCAGCTTCGCCCAGAAAACTAAACTCCTGGAATGAATTCCTATTGACTGGCTGGGGTCACGTATCTCTGCTTAAACTAGTCATCATAGCACATAGGATACAAGGCTGTACACAGCCAAATGGAGGTCACTGTCCCTCCCTGGAATCTGGAGATGGAGTGGGATACCCAACTCACTGTAAACCTAGACAAAAGGAGAGGAGAGGGAATCCTAGGAACAGGGCCACAGGGTCACCCAGGGCCCTGACGTTTTCTATGCAGTGGTTTGTTCAGTGACAGGGGCCTCGGGTGTCTTCAAAACACAGGAAGTGTGGGTGTGCTGCACCGTCTTTGCGAGGCAGAATACAAACTTTGCTACTGTGACCGCAGAAACTTTCAGGTACCCTTGTGGGTTTAGCAGAGGCTGAAAACCTGTCTGTGGCCCTGCAGCCTCCTCAGGCTCCCTAATAGTTGTCTGAGCTAACAGCTCAGCTACTGCAATGGTTTTCCTGCCCCAGACACTCATTCCACCTGCCAGGCCACTTGGGGATTCCCAAGGTAAAGCCTGCCGCCCCACCCCCACGAACCGCTCCCCCTACTCCAGCCAAAAAAGTGGGTCCTCACTTTCCTGTCATTCCCACACCACAGTAAGATTGGAAGGGGACATAAAGGCTGAGCCAGAGGATGGCCCAGGCCCACCCCCATAGATTCAATCACACAGCTGGGCGAGCCCAGTGCCCACTAGAGATTCAAATCACTCTGGTGGGTCTGCACCCATGCCCTGCCCTAGGGTAGAAGCCATCTCAGCCCTGGCTCACATACCTCTGGGGTCACTCTTTGCACATTTAAACAGCTAAGTCATCTAGGGAGGGCTAAAGGGGGACCCTCTAAATCCCAATCCCTACAATGAGAACCCATTCTAGATAGACACCGTGGCCAGCACCCCACACTGGGTACTTCTCCTGCCTGCCACTGGGCCTCTGAGCCTGGAGCAGTCAATCCCTTCCTCCCTAAGGCCTCCTCTAGCCTCACCCCAGCATGTGTTATCTAGAAGGTTCTACTGTCTATCTAAATAGAAGAGAGGCATCTCCCACCATGAGCCCTGCCCAAAGCAGTTCCTACTTCAGCTGCTGTCCCCAGGGAGGGTAGGAATGAGCGTCAGTGTCCTTATGTGTGAACCCAAGGCACCCACCCTGCTGACTCTGCCTGTGGGTAACACAGGGGAAGGCATACAAGGCTCTGGGTGTGGCCAGTGCAAAAGGTGAGTGCCAGTCACCTGAGGGGACAGGGACTTGGCAGGATAGGTCACAAGAATGGCTCAGGAATGGGTTTACCAGGAGAGGGCTGACTTGTTCAGGGCCCATATCAGTGAACTGAAGCCACCCTTTTCCTCCTCTCGGGCAGAACCTGTTTGACAGCATCAAGAGTGAGCCCTTCTCCATCCCCGAGGATGATGGTAGTGACCTTACTCACACCTTCTTCAATCCTGACCGTGAAGGATGGCTACTCAAGCTGGGTGAGACCTCTATGTACATTCTCAAATGTGCTTACCTGTACACGTTTCACACACACACACACACACACACACACACACACACACACACACACACACACACACACATACCCCTCAGGAGTGGACCTGCACAGCTCTGGGTCTCTTAACCCACAGCCTAGCAGTCTGCTTACACTTTCTATCCTTCCTCTCAACCACCCATGCACTCATCCATCCATCCACCCATCCATCCATCTACCCATCTACCCACCCACCCATCTACCCACCCACCCATCTACCTACCCACCAATTGTCTTATCCAACTGTCCCATTCACCTCTCCACCTAGCCTGTTTATCTATCCATCTGTTACAGTCATCTATCAATCTATCCACCCCTACCCACCATTGTTCTATCTATCCTCTCATCTATCTACCCACCCATTCCTCTACTCATTCATCCATCCACTCATTCTTCCATCCATCTACCCACCTATCTATCCACATTCCTTTATCCATCCTCCTGCTCATCATCCATTCATCCATCTACCTATCCTCTTATCCATATATTCACTCATGCACATATCCACTCGTGCACATATATATAAAAACACCTCCCCTTCTACCCATCCATCTGTCTTAGGGGTACAGGGGTACAGGGGTGACTGCTAGAGGACAGTGGGAGACAGAGGCTCCATGGATGTTTCTCTCCCAGAGGGTTGGAGAGAAGAGTCTAGCAGAGTAGCTCTGCTCAGGACTACTGACTGTAAGGTGCTGGTCCTTGAACAGCCGAACATTTGGGTGATCATTCTCCAGAAGCCAAGAGTCAGCAAGGTTAAAGGAACTTCTCAAGAGCACACAGACAGCAAGCATCCTACCTAGGGCAGCAGAGAGCTGGATGTCCCTGAAGCAGGAGGACAGAGAGAGGGGAGGGGGGAAGGGTGTAACTAAGACAGAGCCATGGTGAATGCAGCAATGGGTGCTCCAATGGTTGATAGAAACAACCAACCCTGCCTCCACAAACACCCTCAGGAGCCAACCCAGCATGGCCAGCCAGGCAAGGACTGGGGTCTTCCAAGGCAGATGAAGAAAAATGGCTCATCTTGGAGGAATGCCTGGGCTGGGCAGTCTCCATCACTTACTGTGTACCTAGATCATGACAGACTTACCCATATCCCAGATGCCCACCAAGCCTTCTGTCTGTCACCCCAGCCTCTCTTCCCACAGTCCTCTGGGCCTCCTCTGCTGCCCGGCACTGGCTTCCAGCCTCCAGGTCACAAAGCCAGACAGCAGAGGGGGCGTCAGAACTCACTGCCCCCTCTTCAGCATCCCTTTCTGTAGTTGGACTGTGGAGGCAGTGACCCAAGAGAATGCTGGCCACATAGCAACATGGCTGAGAGCTTGGGCTCCAGGACAAGGACACTGGAGTTGAAAAGCACAGGGACTTGAATACATAGTCTAGTTTTTCCCAGCCTTGGTTTCCTCATCTATAAAATGGGATTGCCAGTGGCCATCCAGGGGTGTGGTGGGAATGGCCACAGGGATTCACATCTTCATCATCAAAGGCCTGATACATCAAAGGTAGAGTGCTGTGTTAGCTACTGGTCTCAGAGCTGCAACAAAAGCAACTGAGGAGGAAGAGCCCCTCCTGCAACAAGCTTGGGGAGGCAGGTCACCGTCAGGAAGCAGAGAGCAACGAAGGCTCAGTCTCTCCTTTTTCAGTCCCGGAGTCCAGCCCCTGCTTACTACCCTCAGCAAACTCAGTCAGGAAACCCTCTCGTGAATGGACCTGTCCAGAGGCTTGTCCTGATGACTTTAGATCATACAGTCCACACTAAGCATTGCAAGCACGTAAAGCAAGCATGGGTCTGGGTGGGGGGTCAAGTAAAGGTCAGGTAACATTAGCTGGGAGAGCAGGGAACAGTGCCACTGTCCCTCTACCTAATTTCTGGGAACCCAAATCCAAGGAAACGGGGTGATGGGAGTTGCTGGGAGCTGCTAACACTTGAGATATAGAAAGAATGGATCTGGAGGCTTGGAGAGCAATGCTCACAAGGCTCTGTGGCTGTCCTCTGGGGGGACTTGGTGACCCAGGAGGAGGAAGGCTGACCCTCCTCCCCTCTGCCTGTCTCGTGCAGGGGGCCGTGTGAAGACATGGAAGCGACGCTGGTTCATTCTCACGGACAACTGCCTCTACTACTTTGAGTTCACCACTGTGAGTGAGTGTGTGGGGAGGTGGGAATAGGACACAACCAGACATAACCAGACCCTGTCCGCAAGAGAGCCAGTGTCACTGCTGTAGAGTGTTAGGCCCTTTTAGAGGGTTCAGTGCCCCTATGTCCCATTCCACAGACGTAGAGAACTAAGAGGAGAAGGGGCTGGGCAGGGGAGAGGCCTGGCTTAAAGTTGGGTTTCCCAGGCTAGGGCTGTAGATCAGTGTTAAAGCGTGAGCCTAATTTGTGTGAGGCCCTGGCCAATTCCCAGCACCGAAAACAAACAAACAAACAAACAAATTGTTCAAGGCAAATGGAGTTGCTAAAGGCCAGGCATGGGAGCTCCTAACATGGTCAAGGCCAACCTGGGCTACAGAACAAGATCCTTCTTTCAAAAAAACATTGTAAAAGAGGTAGGGGGCTAGAGAGATGACTCAGCAGTTAACACTGGCTGCTCTTCCAGGGGATCTGGGTTCAATTCCCAGCACCCACATGGTGGCTCACAGCTGTCTGTAACTCCTTCCAGTCCTGAAGTGAAATCGGACACCGTCTTCTGGCCTTTGTGAGCACTACCAACCCAACGTGTGGCCCACTTACATGCATTCAGGCAAAACACCCATACACATAGAATAAAAAATGAAAAAGACATTTTTAATTGGGTCTTCCAGATCCCAACCAAGGCGCTAGTGTTGAACGCTCTCTGGCTAGGCAGTATGCAAAGATGGCCTGAGGAGGTCCCAAGATTATTTCCTGCCCCTTACTTTGCTTCCGTAGGACAAAGAGCCTCGGGGGATCATCCCCCTGGAGAACCTCTCTGTGCAGAAGGTGGATGACCCCAAGAAGCCGGTAAGGGTTCAGTTGGGGGTTCCCTGCATGGCTGAGGGAAGGGGCCTTCGTGGGACCCTCCATGAGGCCCAACCACTCCTCCTGTAGGGTCTCCTGAAGCTTTGGACAGTGTCATTGAAAGAACAAGCCTCAGTTGTCTTGTGGAGCTTGACTCTGGCACTAACTAGGGAACTTCTAAATCCCAGCTATTTTCTGAGCCAGGATACAGACGCACTCATGCACCCACACACGCACACACTCATGCATGCACGCATGCCCCAGATCTGTTACATGGCATTTAGGAAACCTGGTACATAGTAGGTGCTCAGTTTCCTCTCCCCGAGGGCTGTTTGGGAAGGGCATTCTGTGGGAATGCTGCTCTTCCCTCCTCCTTGACCCCCCCCAAGACTGTCCTAGCCTGTCCCCTGAATTTCACCCTAAATGGCACCTCACATAGTTCTGCCTGGAGCTGTACAACCCCAGCTGCCGGGGCCAGAAGATAAAGGCATGCAAGACGGACGGGGATGGCAAGGTGGTGGAAGGCAAACACGAATCCTACCGCATCTCAGCTGCCAATGCCGAGGAGCGCGACCAGTGGATCGAGGCCATCAGGTGAGGGGCAGCAGGGACAGTGGACATCTGTCCCCTTCTGACTTCTTTGGGCTCTTCTTTCCTTGTCTATAAGGAAACAAACTCCAGATCTCTCTCCTATTGGGTGGCCATCGGTGGGCATGTTCTTGAGTCAGGCGCCATGCCAAATCCAGGGAACTCAGAAGGGAGGTCCCAGGCACTTGGTGCTTCCAAGGAGCTCAGCCTGGAAGGGGTTGGGACAGGGAAGGGAAGAGGTGAAGGACTCTGTATGTAGATAACAGGGCAGACATGGGTGAATGGGAGACCTGTCAGCTAGAAGGCAGCAGTGGCCACTGGGCAAGGCATTTGAAGGATCAGAGAGACTCAGAGATGGCAGACCCTTGCTCAGAGCTGCACAGCAGTGAGGGACCCAGTTGGCTCCACCACCAGCTCTCTTGCTTCTCCAGAAAGGAGTCTGGTGGTATCTGGTGGTCTCATGCTTGCTGGGCCTGCCCCTGAGACAAAACTAGCAAGGATGATCATTACTATATCTATCCCTGGCCTTTCTTATGCAACAGGGTGAGCCCATGTCCCAAATCATAAGCCTGGAAGTCCTAAACTCTAGCAAGCCCTGAAGTCTCATTTCCTCCCTACCCTTAGGGCCAGCATCACCCGAGTTCCCTTCTATGATCTATTGTCTGCTCGGAAAAAGAAGATAGTGGGCAAGCAGTGAACTTCTGGGAGGCAGTGCTGGCAACCCCGTGGGAACCATGGTACCAGGAGACACAGACCCACTGTGCCTGCTCCTGCTCACAAACCTGCCCCTCCACATCATTGGAACTGGCTGTTTGGGGCTGTGGATCCTCAGAAAGCACAGAGTTCACAGGGAGCTTGACAGGAAGAACTTATGAAGCTCTATCTGGGACCACTGTGTGTGTGGATGGCCAGCCTAGAGCCCTTCTGTGTATCTCACCCTTTCCCTCCCATCAGGAGGACTATGGATTCCCTGGAGGCTTCCACCTCAGAAGTTCTCCTTCCCTCAGCTTGAGCCAGGCTGTCTCTGCCATGGACAAGTATCAGCGTTCATCTAACTTGGAGCTCGGAAGCTTCAGACAAACCCCTCCACTGCACACAGCCCTCCTCTGGGTCTTTCGAATCATAGAGTTTGAATAGGAAACATCTTGGTCCAGTAACTTTATGGTCAGCTTGGTTTCCAGAGGGAGCTGGGATACCAGGTGACTGAATGGGACAGACTGAGCTGGAAGATTCTGAGGACACTGCCAGCATTATTCCCAAGGGTGCTGACCTGAGACGAGCAGAGGAGACAGACCCTGGAGGCTCTGGCAGTCTCTATGGCTTGCCAGTCTGGCGTACAACCAAGGAAAATGGGAGAAGAGAATGCTTCAGGTTGTGCCCACCAGGACAGCTGCTTGGAGGCCACAGCCAGCCTGTGGTAACACAGGACTCAGGCTTGGACAGACTCTCAGTCATGGTGCCATTGCTGGCGACCTGGCCAGCAGAGCTGAGGTAGTCAGGGGCTGCAGGATGGGCCCCTGTTCCTGCCTCCTGACAGAGCAAGGCCAGCTTTGCATACAGGCTGCTCTGTCCCCAGGGAGGTCCCTCTTGGGGGGATATTTCTTCCCCAGAGCGTTTGTACCTCCTCCTGACTGAAGAGACCGAAGGAGGGAAAGTTCCTCAGCAAGGGAGCAAGAAATGGGGCTCCCTGTGCCCTGGGCCAGCCTGGGCTCTGGGAAGGAGCAGCAGGTGGCTAGGCTACCCTTGTCCTCTGCAGGAGCACACATGGGTGCACTGTCTACAGGGTAGGAAGAGAAGTGCTGTGGGGTGGGGTGGGGTGGGGTGGGGTGGGGTAAGACGCCTGTCTCAGGAGGAACACTCGGCTGAGAGCTGGGGCATCGGCAATGGAGCCCTTGCTGGACTATTGAAGACTTTCTGGTGAGCTGAGTCCACACCAGCTGCTCCCATTTGTGGGTTAAGGGACCCGAAAGTCTTCCTCTGCCTCTGGCATGTGTGTGTGTACAGAGGCTGTCAGACTCTTATCCCTTCCCCTCTTTGGTCCTCAGCTCCTTCCCCAGCTCCAAGGTGGGGGAGCATCTTTTTCTTTCCTGTTGTAACACTTAGAAGCAAGAATAAAAGCTCATGACTCAACTCGTGGCAGAAAGCTATCCTTCTGTGATTACATCACCACCCTTGACTCCTCCCTGGTCCTCCCCCATCATCCTTTTCCCAGACCAGGAAGAAGAAGCACTCAGTGAGCCTTGGGACTCTGTGTGGGGTGGGTGTTACCATGCTGGACAGAAGTTCCCCAGCAGCCAAGCTTCTCCGTGGGCTCACATGGGGCAGAAGGTGGGGCTATGCTGGGTTGGTTCTGCTATGCCCAGGGAAAGACAGAATTTTCCAGAAGGCAGCCCAATCTACAGATAGAACAAGTGATATGGAAAATAGGTAGTGATCCCACCACCGCTGGAGGGATGCAAGCACAGACTGGCTCAGGGACCAGTGTGGGGCAGGATGGTGTAAGCTTTGCTGACTGTCTTCACACAGATGTTTGTGAAGCATCCCAGCTGTGCCAGGCTCTGTCCCAGGCACTGGCAGGCCAAGGCAGAATCCCTGCCACCTAAGCTCATGATCCAGTGCTCTCTGGTCCTTCGCTCAGGCTCTGACCTAAAACCCCACTATCAGGACCCTCCTCAGAGATCCCTGGCTGAACTAGTCCAGCTTGTTCATGGCTCTCTTCTGTTGTCCATGTATTGAGTGTTTATGGTGTACCCAGATCTCTGCAACAGAGCCGGGGATCCAAAGACACCTGCGACCACAGTGGCATCCAAGGCTGGAGGCTAGAGAGATGGCTCAACAGTTATGCACACTTGCTGCTCTTCCAAGGGGACTCAGGTTTGGTTTCCAGCCCCACACAGCTCATACCGCCTGTAACTCAAGAGATCCAAGCTCATCTTGAGACCCCCACAGGCACATAGTAAACACACACATCCACATGCATGCATGCACACACATGCATGCACACACATGTACACACACATGCACATATCCACATGCACGCATGCACACACATGCATGTACACACATGCACACACATGCACATATCCACATGCATGCACACACATCCACATGCACACACATCCACATCCACATGCATGCACACACTCACACACAAATGTACACATCTACATACATGCACACTCATGTACACATCCATGTGCATGAAAACACATGCCCACACATGCACACATGCATGCACACATTCATATACTCACTCAAACACTCATACATGTACATGTAAATAATAATAATTTTTAAAAATAGCATGCAGAGTATGGTGACATACTCCTTTAATCCCAGCACTTGGGAGGCAGAAGCAGCTGGATCTCTGTGAGTTCAAGACCAGCCTAGGCTACAGAGTGAAACTGTTCTACACACAAATCCTCGGTGCAGACCCAGTGCGGACTGGCATGCACAGGGGTCAGGGAAGGACTGGGCTGAGCAGGTGAATCCAGGAGGAGGGTGCCTAGGCTAGGCAGCCAGACCTGTATTACAGAGTCACCTCACCCTGCCAGACTGTGGCATCCATCCAGGTCTAACTGTGCACTTGCTGAGCACCTGGCACACAATGGGTTCAAAGTAATCGTTAGTTTGGCTTGAAATTACCCTATTTAAAAAACAGGAACAAAAACAAAACCAATAAAACCCTTGAGGTCTCAGCATCAATAGGTTCCGGGGCCTCTGAGACTGTGAGACCAAAAAGACAGATATTTCTAGGGACAGAGAGGGCCCAGGATCACATCACACCTGGACATTTGGGAGGTCCCTCTGACTCTGTTCAAGAAGACCTCCCCAGGGATGGTTTTCACCCATTTCTGCGGATGTGCAGTCAGTGCTATATCTGGCCAGCAGGCGGCACTCACCACACACAGAAGAGCTTTCTCCTGAAATCGGAAGGACAGAGCCTGGACCCCTGACCAGCTCAGAACCTGTGAAGGAATCGTGAGTTTTGGGGGGTGGCATGTGGCGGGCATCTGATCAGCGAGGTCCTGTGTCCTTGAGCAGCCCTTTAGGGTCTTCTCCCTTCTTCACAGAGACCACACACATCTGCCTCCCCGGCCTTCTTTCTGGCTGCACCTCAGAACAAGCTGCTCTCTGTTTGGATTAGATTTTCTTCCCTGAGAACTCTTTTAATGGCACTAACCTTTAATGGAGATGTCTATTGACAACGAGGTCTCAGGAATGGGCTCTTCCCAGGGCCGGAGCAATGGGAGGGGGTGACAAGCAGGTCTCTGATGGCCACTTACTCCAATGGAGGGAAAGCAATGATAGCCTTCCAGAAGATCTGGGTTCGGTGCCTTGGACTGCCTACCTGTAAAATAGGAATAACTAAGTATATATACAAAATGCTTAGGCCAGTGGGGCCAACACAAAAGCTTAATGGGTAAATGTACCTGTCAAGGAACCTGAGGATCCATGTTAGATCCTCAGGACCCACAAGGTAGGACAGAAGCAACTCATAAAAGCCATCCTCTGACCTCTGTATATCCTGGGACACTTACACATGCACACATGCGCACACACACTCACATGCACATGCATGACCCATAAAAGACAGGATGAGGTGTTCTGGGAAATTCCCTGGGCCCCAACACGAGCCCCACTGGGCCAAGAGGGTGCGGTGGTGTTAGTCAGGGTCAGGGGTGAGCTGTGGCGGAAGTTGCTCATCCCTGTGTCCATGCCTGGCAGCTCCTAGCTGCAGGGATCTCTGGAAGGCTCCAGGACCGCAGCTGTTGAGTGGAGGCCAGCCCAGCACGAGGAGGCCTGGTCTGGCCCAGAATGCCTGGGGAGAGAGAGGAAATGGTGAGAGGACCACTGCCAGGAACCTGGGGGCTGGAAGTCTCTGTAGTGCCCAGATGTCAGGCGACAGGACGTGGGGGCAGGCAGCCTGGAGTTGGAGGCTGGTATGAGAGACCTGGAGAAGTTGATTTATTAGAGACGATGAAAGGAGCTAAATATGTTTGCCGTTCAGCGATGACTCAGGCATTCCCCAGGGGTTCAAGAGAACGAGCATCAAAGAACCAAAGGCAAGCCTCCTCCTACCAGGGTACTGCCAAGCCCATCACCCCAGCGATGGGAAACAGCCACTCTGGCCTACAAGGCCCAGGCACTAGCTGACCTCACCCCTCAGAAAGACCCCTCAGAGAGAGACAGTTTGGTCTAATCCTGGATTTTCTCCAAATTGCTCTGTGATCTTAGTCCAATGGCTGGCCCTCTCTGTACCCACATTCTCTACCGCAATGAACCAGGCCCCACCTCCTTCTCTCATCCCGTTGGTTTCTCTCAGAAGTTGAGTGATGTTTTCTTTACCAGAAAAGCTCCCAACTGCTCTCCAGGAGAAAAGCCAGACTCCACAGGACCTAGGAAAGGGGAGGCAGCAACTTTCCAGGGCCAAGTCGCAGGCCGGCACTGGAACCCAAGATGAACTGTGCAAGCTAGAGGTCGCAGTGACAGAGAGGCAAGGAGATAGCAGGGAGGGGATCGGGGTGGGGGTGGGGGACATGTCCACCTGAAGGTCTGCTCTAGGGAGTATGGGAATCCCTCAAACAGCAGCTGGACACAAGTGGGAAGTGGGGAGCAGTTTGGTGGATTTGGGGGAGGGGACTTCCCTGCTCTGTGGCTACCTTAGAACAAGAAGACACAAAAAGCAGCAGAAGGGTGTGCAGCCTCAGACTGTGGGCAGGGCCCAGAGCCTTTCTAGGGACTCTCCATTAGGGTGGAGTAAGGAAGACCCCGGCACTGGCAGGGATGTGGGGGAGATGGTGGCTGGGAAGCAGCAGCCTGAATGTCGGGGATCTCTGTTCTTCCCAACAGTCTGGTACGTGGCCAGACTGACATAAACCACAGTCAGTGGAGGGAGCTACAAGGTGCAAGACTCCCTATATTGGGACAGTCAGCTAGGCCACATGGAAGCCCCCCCCCCCACTTCCCCTGTGGTCTTCCTGTGCCCTGTCTTTCTTTTTTGGTCACCCTGCCCTGCCCCAATGGCATATTGTAAGTAATTGAAGACCTGAGTTCAGATCCTGACTTTCCCCAAGGCCAGTTGTATGGCTTTGGCCCAGATGCACTGCTGTCTCTGGACCTTGTCAGCGCACCTCCTGCCACAGGAAGCTTGGGGTTCCCAGATGTAATCTTGGGTCTCAGAATCTCCAGCTGACCTGCTAGCCCAGGATAGCCCAAAGGAAGAAGTAGACTTTCAATGGGTCTCAGAAGTCCCTGACCCTTCTTTTCTCTTACCTTAAAGGCTGCAGTGGACTAGCCTTAACAACCCTGACAGCTCTGCAGTTGTCCCTCCGTTTTCTTTTTCTTAGGAGAATTGTTTAGAGGCTTGGTTGCTTGAAATGGGATTTCACGGTTCTAGGCTGGCCTAGAACTCATGGGCAGTCCTCCTGCCTTAGCTTTTTGAATACTGGGATTAGTTTTCTGAGGCAGGGTCTCACTCTGTAACCCATGCTGGCATCAACTCATTGTGATCCTCTCTTCGGGAGAAATTCTAGGGTTCCCAGCATCTACCTCTTCGTTCAGCGTCCCCTCAATTTCTTGAAATTTCTGCATTAGGCACAGACAGCACAGCCCACCTGGGCCAGCACTGATGCCACAGCCCAAAATGCCAAACACCTATCAGCCACTCTAGCTGCCAGCTTACCCCGTTCCTCCTGCGCTCTCCAATGCAGGGGCAGTTCCCTGTGCCATAGAGCACCAGCCAGTTTCTCCCAAAGACTCTAGCCTCTCTCTTATCCCAATTATCTGGTTACAGCTTGGCTTCTGGTGCAAAACCGTGGCTGTCTGGGCTGCCCTCAAGGAGGCTGTAAGTGCCACGCAGCTGATTCTGAGACACTTCATCTCATGTCGTGTTTAACCACAGCCCTATCCAGGGACCTCTTAGCCAGTAACAACAGCCTGCCTGCCTGCCTTCCTTCTTTCCTTCCTTCCTTCCTTCCTCCCTTCCTTCCTTCCTTCCTTCCTTCCTTCCCTCCCTCCTTCCTTCCTTCCTTCCATCCATCCAGAGGAAACAAAGGTTCACTATTATTAAGGTACCATCACAGAGACACACCCTGCTCCCAAGGAAGGAAGATTCCTCCGTCTTCTGGATGTATGTCATCACTTCCTCCCAGCAGCCCACAGAGAGACAGGACCACTCCCACCCAGTAGTTGAATTGTTAGGAGCCATTGCTCATCATAGTGGGGTCAGATCCACAACCTCCTCAGCTTGTCCCTCCTCTAAAGGCTACAATTAATCTCTTCCCATCTCCCTTGAGGATTTTCCCTGAATAAAGACCAGAGAGCAGCCATCTCTGCTGCAAAGAAATTATTTAATAAAACATCCACTGTCAAAAAACAATAAAGACAGTCTCTATAGAAAGTTAAGACAGTGTAACAGAGAAGAAAATAAAAGTCACAAAACTTCCTATAGTATACCTGATATTGCCAGCATTTCCAAACCTGTCTAGCACGCACACATGTGTGATGACTTAGATATCCGCAGTGGTACAGCCCATTCTATTTAGTGGCCTGCATCTGCCTTACTACTATGGAATTCCCATGTCCTACAGGACCAGTCAGAGCAGGTGAGGGCACCCTGCAGTAACAAGCCTTAATCCCTTGCAGTTGTGTAGCAATTCCCTGAGAGAGAAAACATTCCATTCTGGAGGGAGGTGCCTTCAGAGACAGACTGTTCTAAAGAGAAGTGAAAGGTTCCATGCGGAAGTAAACAACTCAAAAGCTTCAGGAAGTCCCTGAAACTGATCAGATTCTTTAGGGCTCTCTGTTAGCATATATCAGCAGTAAGGACTGCCCTCTAAGCTTCCTAGAAGAGGCAGAGACCAGAAGAGTGTCCTGGAAGAGGTTTAGAGCAGTGGTTCTCAACCTTCCTAATGCTGTGGCCCTTTAATACAGTTCCTTATGTTGTGATAATCCCCAACCACAAATTATTTTCATTTCTATTTCATAACTGTAATTTTGCTACTATTATGAGTTGTAAAGATCTGATATGCAGGGCATCTGTGAAAGGGCTGTTGCACCCGGGGGTCATGACCCACTGGATAAGAAGCACTGGTTTAGACCAACTGCACTCCCTGAAAAGGACACTCTTGAAGCCATCTAGCTACCTGCTGGCTGTGCCCCATGCTCCAGGTTCCCAGCTTTTGTGAGCTGTCACCCGTGCTGGGTTAGGCTTTGGAGATGCGGCTGTCTTTGATTCATTTCTTTCCCTGTGAGTAATTCTTCACCCACACTCCTGTAGGTAACCACACACCACACACCCCCGTCAAAACATCTTAAGACTAGATTTTTATGGTACCCATTCTTTAGTCTGTCATTGGCTCCCTATCTGGGTCTGAGTCTTCCAAGAAATAATGTCATATATCACTTGCAATGAAGGGCATGGCTTACGTTACCCTGTGGGAAGTTGCACAAGGGTCTCTGCCATGGGCAGTTGGGGACCCGGCCTGACTAGATGTCATCTGGGCAGGACAGTCATCTCCTCTCATGCTTCACTGGCAGATGTAAGTCATATGGTCGCCTAGCTTCAAGAGAGTGAAGTACCATGCTAACCCCTGCCCAGCAAGAGGGCAGCAGAACAAGTCTGCCCGCAGCATTAACAGCAGTTACCCTTCAGGCGGCTATGTGATCCCATTTGCTCAGGGCTAAGGTGGTTCTGGAGTCAGGATGCCTGGTGTTAACTCTGGGGATTCCTCCTGGGCAGATCTGAAACCCATTGTGCCATATCCTACGTCCCTCATAAGCTTCTTTCTTACTGTGCAGTAGCCAGACTGCACGACTCTATAGTTTTCCTATATGTCTGGAGACTTAGGTTGCTTCTGGTTTGACACTTTTCCAAACCCAATGCCAAGCTGTGGAGTGGCTCAGCAGGTCAGGGTACCTGAAGGAGAAATGAAGCTAAACAATCAGATGGGCATTGGCCTGTTACACACTCTCCCAGAAGCCAGCAGGAGACGTCTCCACCACAGATCCCAAAGAGAGCTCGGAGAAATACATACATGATCATCAGAATTTCTACTCAGTAGGTCTTGAGTGGAACCCACCAACGTGGTTTCCAGCATGTTCCTGGGCTGTGTTGATGGCTCCAGGTCTAAGATCATGCATTTGAGACCTACCCAGTTAGCCATTCTGTGCCACCTGCCTGTCACCTGACAGCTGCTGGTGAGGTGACTCATCCCTACTCAGTTTCCTCACCTGTGAGTTGTGGCCCCTTTGAGAAGGGCCCACATGGCAGGCTTTGAGGGGACGCCCAGGCTGGTGACAAGCTGTTGAAGACAGTGAGTGTTCTTCAGTGCTAGATTAAATAACTTCGTGTTTTAAAATATTTGTTCATTTGAATGGAATTGCATTTATTAAAATTTCCATGGCTTTCAGAGCTGAGTGGGAATGAATTATCTCTGTGCCTGGCTAAGCACATGTGTTTCCTCTCCTGCGTGAATCACCGGCTCCTGCCTGCCTTTGCCCGTTATCTGCAGAGCCCCTGCCCTTCCCCACCTGCTCCATCCAGAGCAGACAGCCCACCCCCACAGCTTCCCTGCGTGCGGAGAAAATGTGCACATTACAGGAAGCCAAAGCCGCTCCCTCCGCCTCAGTAGTTATTCCCTCAGTCAAGGTCAAGCTTAGCTGATGACTTGGTCTAGAATATGACAAAGAGAAAGAACTGGGTTTGAAGGGTGGGACTTCCTGCCTTTCGGTGGCTTCGAGGAGAAGGGAGTGTCCTGGATCACTCCAAGCTATCTGGTTCTGATAAAGGACTGAGTCAGGAACTTGGGTCTCCCTGTCCTATACCCATCCCCACCATAAGTTCTGCATATACTGCAGTGTTCTCT
Source organism: Rattus norvegicus (assembly GCF_021556685.1). Lineage (NCBI taxonomy): Eukaryota > Metazoa > Chordata > Mammalia > Rodentia > Muridae > Rattus > Rattus norvegicus. The sequence continues at coordinate 119,753,594 of NC_141540.1, forward strand.
CTCCCCACTCACAGGTCCCCTCCAGAAAGGCTCCTAGGGAGTCCTGTCACCCACTACCAGCTGGAAACAGGCAAGGGCTTTAAGAACTGCCCCCCAAGTCCCAGCACTTGGACAGAGGCGGGAGGATCTCTGGGAGTTCTGGTCTGTATAATGAGTTCCAGGCTAACCAGAGGAGACCCCGTCTCATAAAACAAACAAGCAAACAAACAATAAGGACCCACAGCCCAGCACAATACCTGTCTGAGTCAGGGTTCCTATTCCTGCACAAAACATCAGGACCAAGAAACAAGTTGGGGAGAAAAGGGTTTATTCAGCTTACACTTCCACATTGCTGTTCATCATCAAAGGAAGTCAGGACAGGAACTCACACAGGGCAGGAACATGAAGGCAGGAGCTGGTGCAGAGGCCATGGAGGGATGCTGCTTACTGGCTTGCTTCCCCTGCCTTGCTCAGCTTTCTTTCTTATAGAACCCCAGACCACCAGCTTAGGAATGGCACCATCCACTATGGGCAGGGCCCTCGCCCTTGATCACTAATTGAGAAAATGCCTTACAACTGGATCTCATAGAGGCATTTCTACAAGGGAGGCTCCTTTCTCTGTGATAACTCCAGCTTGTGTCAAGTTGACACACAAAACCAGCCAATACAGTACCACATGCCTGTAATCCCAGGACTCAGGAGATAAAGAATGAGAAATTCAAGGGTCATACTTAGCTACTTATCAAGTTTCAGGCCACCCTGGGCTAGAAGAAACCCTTTCTCAGGACAAACAAAAATGGTCTCTTGTGTTAGCTGAGCCTGGCTGGAGAGATGGCTCAGTGGTTAAGATCACTGGATGATGCTCTTCCAGAGGATGCAGGTTCAGTTCCCAGCCATGGAACATCTCCCAACTGTCCATAATTCCAGTTCCAAGGAATAGCCTCTCTGGTCTCCACAGGCGTGTGTGTGTGTGTGTGTGTGTATGTGTGTGTGTAGCAGACAAAACACACATACACACAAAATAAGTGAATCAGGCGACCAAGTCAGCAGCAGGAGTTGAGTGGATCCACAGTTACCATGGTGCCTAAGTGGAACTTGTTCTTCTGTCCAGTTCTGTTTCCCGGGCAGTGACTTTTTCTCTATTTGAACTGATAATGACCAGCCCTTTGGTCAAGCTCCCACAGAGGCCCCCCTGCCAGGCTGGGCCTGGGGGGAGCCTCATGTTTAATAGCATTTGAAACACCACCCAGAGGCCACAGAGACCATAGGACACTGTTTTTCAGTCTCTAAAGAAGAGAAATGAAGGGACAGGGGACTGGGGCACTCGGGAACTGGACACCGTTCCAAGGACACTGTCAGAGAGACCCCACAATGACCCTGCAGGTGGGTTCTTTGCTACAGCCCACAAACAGAATACTAACTAGAGTTCTAGCAGAGAAATGGAGGCTCCTGGAGGTCTCAGATGCTCCACTGGGGAGTAGCTGGGGAGAGATCCTGTTCTGGGTGGCCGGCTCACATTACCTTCTAACGGAGCTGGGTGTCCTGGGAGTGGGTTCGCTGTGCTTGCAAGTGCATCCCAGGGTAAGAGAGGGAGGTGGTCAGGTCAGGCAAGGCTATGGGAGGAGACTCGGCCTTGGACTGCGCTGGACACTAGAGATGCTTGCACAGTAACCACCCAAGGAGCCTCAGTCTTGCTAACATTGCTTCGGGATAACTGGCAATTAATCACCCTTTAAAAATAATATTGAGAGTTTTATCTTTTAGAAAAGGATGTATGTATGTATGTATATACGTATATACATACATACATATGTATATATGTATGCATGTATGTATGTACTCATGTATGTGTGTACGTATGCATGTATGTATGTATGTGTGTACGTATGCATGCATGTATGTATGTATGTATGTATGTATGTGTGTATGTATATATGTTTAGAGACAGAGTGCTACACTATATAGCTCAGCCTGGCCCTGAACTCACTACATAGCCCACCCTGGCCTTGAACTCAGCACAATCTCATATTGCATCAACCTCCCAAGTTGTTTCTTTCATTTTTATTATTTTTATTTGGGGGGTGCACACCCTGAGTTTGAGGGTCAGGAAGAAGCTCTACCCACTGAGCAATCTCTGCATCCATGGTTTACTTTCAGACCAGATCCCACTATGTAGCCCAGGCTGGCCTCTGTTTCTCAGTCACTCCCCCACCTCAGCCTCTGAGTGTTGACACTGTAGGCACACAGTATCCTCAGCTCGAATATTTGTAAAGAGAAAGAAAACAAACATTTCCTGTGAAATTTGTCTGAAATTGGACTTTTCAAGTTTGTGTTTGTACCCAGACTGATAGTTCTGAGTACAGAGAGTGTGGAGCCCAGGGCCTCTGTGGTGCTAGGAGGGCTCTGCCCACTGAGCTTCACTTCCACACCACGGCTGTATTTAAACCCCACCCATTCTGTGGTGGTGTTTCCATGACAAGGAATAGGCAAGCTGGGTAGTTTTGCCCACAAGGTATAACTCTCAAACTATGGACTGCCCAGTCCTTTCCGGAATCTGGCGCCCACCCTTCCCTAATGGGACGAGTGGTTCATTAGGCTCAGATTCTCATCAGAACAAATGGGAATGCCAGACAATGAGGGTTACCTGCGAAGGCTGGGAGAGTGCCCAAGAGCGAGCA